>NC_091320.1:17510673-17808173 GCF_038502225.1 Cherax quadricarinatus
GGCTATACTGTGAAGAACGAACCGGTGGGTTGTAACCAACACCTGCGACCCCCCCCCATCATCAGCAACTGCTACGATTTCAACAACACTCAGTGTCACCAACACCAGACACCCCTATATATATTAGCGTTGAAGTCAAATATTATTTTATTCATTTCATTTTTCATTTTTCTTTCAAATTGGATATACCTTTCATGTTTCATTGTTTTATTTTTGCTTTAATAAATAATAAAGAGTTTATCTTTGTGAATTATTATTTCTTTTTCTATTCATTAATTTTCCTGAGGAGGAGCCAGCCTTGGTAATACTGACTGAAGTTGTTACATGGCTGAGTAAGCCTTCACAAGTGGCGACCTTGCCAGGATCAACTCGACTGAATCAAGATTCAACTCCATCTCGAATCTACCATTGGAGCTTCAACGCCGCATACCACAGACGGTTACCACCAGCCATGAGTAATCATTCTCTATGGTAGGACTACAGTACAGGTATTTGAAAGATTTGGTGATTGTTATAGTCTCAATTTATTGTAAGTCAAGTCAAGGCAGGAATACTAGTTAATTCTGCCATCTATTTTTGTGTGAGCTTGAAACACTTTGGAGGATTAGACTCTAGGGACCCGAGATTTTCCAGTGACAATTTGTTTCACTGAGCCCTTTATTTTATCAAGGGAACTGTCGTTGATTTTAGTTAGTTTAATATGTTTATTATGCACCCCATACCCATCCTGTGGGCGGTAGTCAAAAGATTACAGAGGTACATAATTGGTCCAGGGACTGGACTCCAAAGTTTTGATAGCTGAGCAAGTTACGGAGGTAATGAACTCACAATTTACAAAGGTAATGAACTCACAATTTACAAAGGTAATGAACTCCAGGTAAGTCTGGTCACAATCATGACAAGTTACAAAGGTATTTACAGATTACAGAGGTACGTAATGGGTCCAGGGACTGGGCCCCCAAAGTTTTGATAGCTGAACTAGGTACAAAGGTAATGAGCTCACAAGTTACAAAGGTAATGAATTCTGTAGAATGGTTACTTACGTTTATACATGGCTACAATCATGAACAAATTATAGAGTAATGAGCAATTCACACTTCCACACCCGGTCACAACTGTAATGAGTTATTGGTGCAAATATTGATTGTTGAGTCACACACCACACACACACACACACACACACACACACACACACACACACACACACACACACACACACACACACACACACACACACACACACACACACACACACACTTTAGTTTAATATCTTTATGCACCCCATACCCATCCTGTGGGCGGTAGTCAAAAGATTACAAAGGTACATAATGGGTCCAGTGACTGGACCCCAAAGTTATGATAGCTGAACTAGTTACAAAGGTAATGAACTCCAGGTAGATCTGGTCACAATCATGGCAAGTTACAGAGGTAATGAATCAGCTTCACTCCTATACATGGTTACAGTCATGAACAAATTACAAAGTAATGAACCACTGATACGTCCACACCTGGTCACAATTGTAATGAGTTATAAATACAAATATTAAGTGGATCATACACCCACACTAGCGCGCGCGCGCACATACACACACGAGGGCGGACACTCTTGATTTGTTGGTGAGAAGATTGGATGGTCAAGTGGCCCCATTCTACTTACTGTTTGCTCGGAGCTGGCATAGAACCCTTCGTTTTAATTAATACATATTGTTTAATTGAAGTAGGGATCGAGCCCTCTGATTTATTTACAGTTTGAGCGGAGCAAGAATTGAACCCTCCATTTGGTTAATACCCGTTTCATTTTACCCTGGTAGTTTAAGTTATTCTTGCAAGTATGGAGAAATACCAGTTTTGGATGAACGCTGGAAGTAAGTTAGGAATAACAGGGAAAAATTTAGAATCTTTCATTAGTGCTAAGATCCAGGAAAGACTTGAAAGAGAGAGAATTGAGAGAGAAGAAAGACAGTTAGAAAGGGAAAGAGAAGAGAAAAAGGAGAGAGAGAGAATTGAGAGAGAAATCCAAGAAAGACAGTTAGAAAGAGAGAAGACAAAAAGGAGCATGATAGACTTGATTGTGAGGAGAGAGCTAGAGTACATGAGGAACAAGCTAAGATACGTGAGGAACAGGTTAAATTAAGAGAACTTGAGGAAAGAGCAAAGGATAGAGAAGTTGAGGAAAAAGCTAGAGAACATGAGTTAATAGAGAGAGAAAAGGATCGCGAGCTCGAAAAATCTCGCCTTGAATTAGAGAATAAAAAGTTAACTTTTACACAACAACAATTAGAGGAAGGAGTAATGGAACAACGTGCAGTCAGTGCACATATTCCAACACCTAATTTACCTCCCTTCACAGAGGGGGAAGACATAACTTCATACATTATCAGGTTTGAAAATACCGCTACCCTCTGTGAATGGCCTGCTGACACCTGGGCTACCAGGTTAGGAATGTTATTTTCTGGTACAGCCTTGAATTTCTATGCAACTTTGTCGCAGGATATCATATGTAATTATAACCTACTGAAGAAGGCAATCCTTAAAGCATATCAAAAAACCACTAATTCTTACAGGAAAGATTTCAGGTATGCCACCTTACAGCCTGGCCAGAACTTTCAGCAGTTACAGGTAACACTCTTTCGTTTGTTCGACTTTTGGATAGAGAGTTCAGGAATTGGTCGCAGTTATGAATCTCTTAGAGACTTCATGGTTGCTGACCAGTTCCTGACAGCTCTTCCCCATCAGATACGAACATTCATCAGAGAACGTAACCTGATTAAAGCTGAGGAAGTTGCTGAGGCTGCTGACCTGTATGCTGAGGCTCACAATTCCTATAAAGACCCAAAGGGATCGAACCCTAAGGGCAAGGGTTCATCAGATCTTAATAAATCAAAGCCTCTAGTGGAAAGTAAAATGACTTCTTTTATTCCTGTTTGTCATTTGTGTGGTGTTAAGGGACATAAACGTCCAGATTGTCCTTCGAAGAAGGTCCAAAAAGTTGGAAGATGTTTTTAAGACTGTAATGACCAAGCACCCTTCTGTTCAGGAACAGTTAACGACTTAATGTATCTACCATTTTACGAGACACTGGATGCACATGTATAGTCATTTCTGATAAGCTGTTCCCTAATCTTAAAGAAACTCATTCCTCTTCTATACTTTCAGACTACTTGGGCCGTACAGACACTTTTCCTACCATCCGTTGTTACATTAGGTCTAAATGGTTCACAGATTGGTCTGAAGCCGTACTAGCTCCCATCACTTCTTGCTCCGTACTAATAGGTAATGTAAAAGGTGCCATTCTTCCTTCTGAGGTTGACCTTTCATCACCAAAGGTGGACATAAGCTTTTCAGATCCTCTTCCTGTAGAGTCAGAGAAGCTCCTCGAAAGTTCAGATGAGACAATGTCTCGTGAGATTCATGTGGGATTAAAAACCAGTGATGCTACTCTCGAAAGCGAGGTAGTAGGATCACCGGTTCACTTGTTAGATGAAAGTGAAGATATCGCCTCCGATACCATAATTATTATTATTATTATTATAATCAAGGGGGAAGCGCTAAACCCGGAGGATTATACAGCGCCTGGGGGGGATGTGGAAGGCATTCAGGCTTAATTCGGGGAACTGGAGCACAGATCCAATTCCCTAAATCAAGAGCCCCTCACCAACATCAAGGAACCTTCCTTGAGGGGACCGATACCATAAATGTCTTGACTAGGACTCAGACCAAAGCCCAGGCTTCTCCTACTATCCATCCTTTGATTTTCCTTGACTTTAAGCCTTTAGACATATCGAAGGACTCCTTTGTCAATTTACAACGTAATTGCCCTTCTCTTCAGAATTGCCATAATTCCGCTAAACAAAATCAAGTTATCCAAAGGAAAAACTTTTCATATAAATTTGAATATATAAAAGGTATCCTGTACGAGTCAGTATTCAAATTAAATTCAGATGAGATAGACTATTCCATCTTAGTTGTTCCAAGTCAATGCAGAGAGACTATTCTTAAAATGGCTCATGACCTGCCAGTGGCCGGACATTTCTCGCATCGTAAAACCTTAAATAAAATTATGGAAACCTGTTTTTGGCCAAAAATGTTCTCAGATGTCACTACCTATTGTAGATCGTGTAAAGTTTGCCAACTGTCATCCTCCTGAGGTACCAGGCGAGTACCTATGGTCAAAATGCCAGTCTTTACGGTACCCTTTGAAAGAGTAGCTATTGACATCGTTGGTCCTTTATCTCCACTTTCATCTGGGGGACATAGATATATATTAACATTAGTTGATTATGCTTCGAGCTTCCCTGAAGCCGTTCCCTTAAAAACCATAACTACTACAGAGGTGGCTGAAGCCCTTTTGTCCATCTTCTCCAGAGTGGGCATCACTAGAGAAATTTTGTCTGACCGTGGGACACAATTCACATCTGACTTAATGCAACATCTATACCAACTTCTGGGAGTGAAGTCTCTCTTCACCACACCCTATCATCCCAGCATTCGATTCTAAAGTCAATTTTAAGGAAACTTTGCTCCCTTAAACCTAAGGAGTGGCATCGTTACCTACCCTGTGCTTTGTTTGCCATAAGGGAAGTTCCCAGTGACTCTTTGGGGTTTTCACCTTTTGAACTTCTCTATGGTAGACAGGCCAGAGGTCCACTGTCCATCCTTCATGACTTATGGACTAATGAGGAGGTAAATGCTGAGGTTCAGTCTTCTTACCAGTTTCTCCTTGACCTTAGATCCAAACTTGAGGAGACCTCTGACATAGTTTCGAAAAACTTACACTTGTCAATGGATCAGTACAAAACCTATTTTGATTCCAAAAGTCAGAGGAGAAGTTTTAAAGTAGGGGATGAAGTTCTTGTACTTTTGCCGATCAAGTCAAATAAATTATTAGTAGCATGGAAAGGTCCATATAAAGTATTAAAAATTTGTGGGAAAGTTGACTACCTCATAGAAGTCAAGGGGAAACCTAAGCTTTAGGAACCAGTCCGGTTCACGCGCGCGGATGCAAAAAAAAATCGAAAAAATATGAAAAATTGAGTTATTGTTACCAAAAAATAGCTGAACTTTCTGGCTACACTCTGGTATAATTATTATCCTTGTACGATGTTTCTAAAAGGAATTACAACCATTTATAACAGGCATGGTGACAGCGCTGACGCAACATATTGCGTAAGAAGCGCTGACTCAGCTTTGTTGACGTTTTTGTTACGTTTTTCCCCGTGTTATTTTTATCGTTTTCTTATATCTTTATGTCTAATATAATACAAATTCACCATCTGAGATCATGCCAGAGTGGGCGGAGCTAATATGATCAAGTAACCAGTCAGGTACCCCGGGTATAGTACCCAAAATGGCCGACACCTCCAGCCAACAAAATATTCAATAAATATTCCATACCCACGCTAATATCAATTATAAGGCTTATTTATCTATCACAATTGATCTATTATGACATAATGCAATATAATAATAGCATATAAACATAAAAAGTACACCTTAAAAAAAAATATATAGCATAATATGACGCCCCAAGGAAAAAATTTCTATCGATATTTCCCCTGAAGGTGAAGAGAGGGTCCGCCCTCTCTCATCAGTAATCAGAGAAAACGGATTTACAATGGTTAACTGTAATAAACACTCGTAGGTCGCGGAAAAAGTGTAAAATAAGGCGAATTTTTCGGGGAAAAAAATTATTTCCCGGGCAGCGGGGGTGCCGCGCGCTTCGGCCTATATCTCGAAAGTAACTTATTTACCTATTTAGGGGGAATGCATCCTTATTTATGAATGAATTGACTTGATTTTCACAACAAACATAGGAGAATGATTGATTTACACGACCATACGTTCCTTTCTGAACTATCCCAAATATTTTTAGATTTATGTGGGAAACAAGACCGACATCTTCCAATATGACAAAAAAGTTATGAAACTTATTTTTTTTTAGCATGAAGATAAGGTTTATTTTAGAAAAGGTACCTATCTCATGATGGAATTAGAGGTGTTCTATCAGCAGCAAGTGTCAAAACCACTTTTCCAAGTACCACTGAGAAGGACTCCCCTGCCAAATGCAATTTTTCGTAAATTTTGCATATTTCATTTACTTTTTGGCCGATATGATTGAAACTTCAGCACAGGATGTTTTATATAAGCTTCTAATAGTACACCAAAAATGAACGTAATCGGTTGAAAAATAAAAAAGTCGATATTCACACCAGAATGTTCCCTTATCATATCAACATCCTTAAGAAATATTACCGAAGAAATTCGGTTAACTGCCTTAATAACTTTGACTTAGTTTTTCCACACGAACTTGATAAAACAACTGAAGAATGTAAGGTGTGCGTAATTGACACCTCTAACTTAGACTATGATGAAGAACTACATGACTTGGTGACTCTTGACCACTCGGACGCAACCAACATTAACATTAATGAATCTTTGGATGACCATAAGAGACATGAACTACTTCAAAGTGTGAGTAACTTTTCAGACGTCTTTACTGATATTCCAGGTGTTACCTCCACGGTAGTCCATAAGATTGACTTGGTGACAGACAATCCTATCAAACGAAAATTTTACCCAGTTCCAGTTCACCTTAGGGATGCATTTGACCGAGAGGTAGACAAATTATTAAAACTAAAGATCATTGAACCTTCAGTATCTTCATATTGTTCACCAGTAGTCATGGTTAAGAAGGAGGATAATTCATATAGACTTGCTATTGACTTCAGAGGCCTTAATGCTATAACTCGGTGGGATGCTGAGCCTATGCCCTTAATAGATAGCGATTTACACAAATTTTATGACTCTTCCTTCTTTTCAGAGATTGATATTGCGCAGGCATATCATCAAGTAATGTTAGGTCCTTCTTCTAAGCAGTACACCGCTTTTCCTACACACCAAGGACTGATGCAATATAGAGCTATGCCCTTCGGTTTGGTAACTGCCTGTGCTACCTACGTGAGACTGATGAGAAAGGTCTTGGGTAATATGCCAAATGTTTCAGTTTATTTTGATAACATTTACGTAATGACATCCACATGGGGCAAACATATCCAAACATTAACATCAGTTTTGCATAGGTTACGCTCACATGGCCTCACTGCCAAGCCGAAGAAATGCTTCCTTGGGTATAACAAGATTAGATATCTTGGACTGATACTTTCTAATAACTCTCTGCAGCCTCTCCCCAGTAAGATCAAAGCTTTATTAGAATTTAAATTCCCCAAAACCAAGAAGCTCATGCATAGCTTTCTTGGTTCTGTAAATTTTTATGCACGGTTTATCCCGAACCTTACTGATCTTACAGGCATCTTATCCAACTTCCTTTAAAAGTCTGTGAAGGAACCTCTTGAACTTTCTGACATAGCTCGGGAAAACTTTAACGAGATTAAAAGTATCTTTTCGAAAGACCCTATACTTAAGATTCCAGATATTAATAAAACATTTTGTTTAAGAACTGATGCCTCCAATACCGGCTTAGGTGCGGTGTTACTACAATACCATGATGGTACTCCCTTCCCTGTATTCTTTCTAAGCCAGAAACTCCTTCCCACAGAAACGAGATACTCCACCATAGAAAAGGAATGTTTGGCCCTTGTGTGGGGTATCTCCAAGATTAAATTTTATTTACTGGGAAAAGAATTCATTTTAGAAACAGACCACAAACCTTTGATATACCTAGAAACTTTTAAGGGAACCAACAGTCACCTCTTGAGGTGGACATTGGCACTCCAGGCTTTTAAGTTCCATATTGTGTATATCAATGGTTCATCCAATTATTTCTCTGACTGGTTAAATCGTGACAGTCAGTAGAAGATTTCTTGCCTTACGTGACTTCCATATGTCAGAACTTTTTCCTTGCCTATTCTTCTTATACTCCTTGACTATAAGTCTTGGTGTGGGGGAGTGTGAGGGAAAAGTTCAATAGATAGGAGTAGCCAGGGAGTATACCTGGAGTTTACCTGGAGAGAGTTTCAGGGGTCAACGCCCCCGCGGCCCGGTCTGTGACCAGGCCTCCTGGTGGATCAGCGCCTGATCAACCAGGCTGTTGCTGCTGGCTGCACGCAAACCAACGTACGAGCCACAGCCCGGCTGATCAGGAACTGACTTTAGGTGCTTGTCCAGTGCCAGCTTGAAGACTGCCAGGGGTCTGTTGGTAATCCCCCTTATGTGTGCTGGGAGGCAGTTGAACAGTCTCGGGCCCCTGACACTTATTGTATGGTCTCTTAACGTGCTAGTGACACCCCTGCTTTTCATTGGGGGGATGGTGCATCGTCTGCCAAGTCTTTTGCTTTCGTAGTGAGTGATTTTCGTGTGCAAGTTCGGTACTAGTCCCTCTAGGATTTTCCAGGTGTATATAATCATGTATCTCTCCCTCCTGCGTTCCAGGGAATACAGGTTTAGAAACCTCAAGCGCTCCCAGTAATTGAGGTGTTTTTTCTCCGTTATGCGCGCCGTGAAAGTTCTCTGTACATTTTCTAGGTCGGCAATTTCACCTGCCTTGAAAGGTGCTGTTAGAGTGCAGCAATATTCCAGCCTAGATAGAACAAGTGACCTGAAGAGTGTCATCATGGGCTTGGCCTCCCTAGTTTTGAAGGTTCTCATTATCCATCCTGTCATTTTTCTAGCAGATGCGATTGATACAATGTTATGGTCCATGAAGGTGAGATCCTCCGACATAATCACTCCCAGGTCTTTGACGTTGGTGTTTCGCTCTATTTTGTGGCCAGAATTTGTTTTGTACTCTGATGAAGATTTAATTTCCTCATGTTTACCATATCTGAGTAATTGAAATTTCTCATCGTTGAACTTCATATTGTTTTCTGCAGCCCACTGAAAGATTTGGTTGATGTCCGCCTGGAGCCTTGCAGTGTCTGCAATGGAAGACACTGTCATGCAGATTCGGGTGTCATCTGCAAAGGAAGACACGGTGCTGTGGCTGACATCCTTGTCTATGTCGGATATGAGGATGAGGAACAAGATGGGAGCTAGTACTGTGCCTTGTGGAACAGAGCTTTTCACCGTAGCTGCCTCGGACTTTACTCTGTTGACGACTACTCTCTGTGTTCTGTTAGTGAGGAAATTATAGATCCATCGACCGACTTTTCCTGTTATTCCTTTAGCGCGCATTTTGTGCGCTATTACGCCATGGTCACACTTGTCGAAGGCTTTTGCAAAGTCTGTATATATTACATCTGCATTCTTTTTGTCTTCTAGTGCATTTAGGACCTTGTCGTAGTGATCCAGTAGTTGAGACAGACAGGAGCGACCTGTTCTAAACCCATGTTGCCCTGGGTTGTGTAACTGATGGGTTTCTAGATGGGTAGTGATCTTGCTTCTTAGGACCCTTTCAAAGATTTTTATGATATGGGATGTTAGTGCTATTGGTCTGTAGTTCTTTGCTGTTGCTTTACTGCCCCCTTTGTGGAGTGGGGCTATGTCTGTTGTTTTTAGTAACTGAGGGACGACCCCCGTGTCCATGCTCCCTCTCCATAGGATGGAAAAGGCTCGTGATAGGGGCTTCTTGCAGTTCTTGATGAACACAGAGTTCCATGAGTCTGGCCCTGGGGCAGAGTGCATGGGCATGTCATTTATCGCCTGTTCGAAGTCATTTGGCGTCAGGATAACATCGGATAGGCTTGTGTTAATCAAATTTTGTGGCTCTCTCATAAAAAATTCATTTTGATCTTCGACTCTCAGTCTGGTTAGCGGCTTGCTAAAAACTGAGTCATATTGGGACTTGAGTAGCTCACTCATTTCCTTGTTGTCATCTGTGTAGGACCCATCTTGTTTAAGTAGGGGCCCAATACTGGACGTTGTTCTCGATTTTAATTTGGCATAGGAGAAGAAATACTTTGGGTTTCTTTCGATTTCATTTATGGCTTTTAGTTCTTCCAGCGATTCCTGACTCCTAAAGGATTCTTTTAGCTTAAGTTCGATGCTTGCTATTTCTCTGACCAGTGTCTCCCTGCGCATTTCAGATATATTGACCTCTTTTAGCCGCTCTGTTATTCTTTTCCGTCGCCTGTAAAGGGAGCGCCTGTCTCTTTCTATTTTACATCTACTCCTTCTTTTTCTTAGAGGAATAAGCCTTGTGCATACATCGAGTGCCACCGAGTTAATCTGTTCTAGGCATAAGTTTGGGTCTGTGTTGCTTAGTATATCTTCCCAGCTTATATCGGTTAGGACTTGGTTTACTTGGTCCCACTTTATGTTTTTGTTATTGAAGTTGAATTTGGTGAATGCTCCCTCGTGACTAGTCTCATTTTGTCGGTCTGGGGCTCCACGCATACATGTCTGAACCTCAATTATGTTGTGATCTGAGTATATTGTTTTTGATATGGTGACATTTCTTATCAGATCATCATTGTTAGTGAAGATGAGGTCTAGTGTATTCTCCAGTCTAGTAGGCTCTATTATTTGCTGGTTTAAATTGAATTTTGTGCAGAGATTTAAAAGCTCGTGTGAGTGTGAGTTTTCATCAGAGCTGCCTCCTGGTGTTATTACTGCAACAATATTATTTGCTATATTCCTCCATTTTAGGTGCCTTAAGTTGAAATCCCCCAGGAGCAAGATGTTGGGTGCAGGAGCTGGAAGATTTTCCAGACAGTGGTCAATTTTTAACAGCTGTTCCTGGAATTGCTGGGATGTTGCATCCGGAGGCTTGTAGACTACCACAATGACTAGGTTTTGGTTCTCGACCTTTACTGCTAAAACTTCCACTACATCATTTGAGGCATTAAGCAGTTCTGTGCAAACAAGTGACTCTGCAATGTACAGGCCAACCCCCCCCTTTTGCCTGTTCACTCTGTCACATCTGTATAGGTTGTAACCTGGGATCCATATTTCGTTGTCCAAGTGATCCTTTATGTGGGTCTCAGTGAAAGCCGCGAACATTGCCTTTGCCTCTGCAAGCAGTCCACGGATGAAAGGTATTTTGTTGTTTGTTGCTGGCTTTAGACCCTGTATATTTGCAAAGAAGAATGTTATCGGACTGGTGGTATTGTTGGTACTGGGGGGGGGGATTTTTTTTCCGGCATTAGTATCTGTATCTGTTGGTTTGGAGTGGAGGCCATCGACTGTGGTTCCACTCCAGGAATGACTGGATTTGGTGTACGATTTCTGCCATTTCCTGCCAGTTTTTTTTTCTTCCTGGCACTAAAAAACCTCTCCCTCTTGAGTGGCTGTGGCTACCCAGGTTTTCCCATGGCCTGGATGTTTTGTATCTTTTTGTCCCCTTTAGATGGTATGCCTGGCAATTTAAGTTATAGCACAGTCTTTCCTGTACTGAAGAGGTACACATTTCAGGGTGAAAAAGCTTACAGGAAGGGAGTTTGCATTTTCCTGTTGTCATATGGGCATGACATTTTCTAGGGTGGTCATAGTTGCATGTCCCATCTGTTTTTCCAGATTTCCCATGCCAGCAGATACCAAGTGCATAGTATGTGCACAGGCTTGGTTTCCGTTTGCCTTGGGTTTCTGTGACTGTATTCCCTGTTGGTGCATGTTTCCCTGTCTTACTCCTATCCTCCCTAGCACCAACAATGGAGCTCCCACCAGTTGTTTTTGGTAATTTATCCTCACTATTGCTATTGGAGTCCTCTTGTTTGCTATTTCCTGCGGTATTTCTAGTTTGCAATATTGGTTTTATCTTATCTTTGACTACACTTGTTTCCCTACTATGGCTCCTGTCCTGTATGAGGTCATTTATATGTAGTCCTTCCTGCGTATAATTCCCGACTACCTGGACAAAATCTCCAGCTTCACCATTACTGTCTCCCAGGACAGTATCTCCAGCTTCACCATTTCTGTCTCCCAGGACAGCACCTCCAGCTTCACCATTACTGTCTCCCAGGACAGCACTATCAGCCCCACATTTACTGACTACCAGGACATCACCTCCAGCCTTACAGTTTGTGACTACATGGCCAGTATCAAGGGCAGTACCATTCAGCCCAGACTTTTTATGTTCCCATCTGTTGTAGAAAGCTTCCAGGTTTTCTATGAAAGCAGCTTTGATGTTATCCTCTTTTATTACCCTTGTGATTTTAGTCCACAGATTTTCCTCATTTGGGCATACCCAAAAACACTTCTCTGTTTTAATACTGCTTGTAGCTAGTTCTGGGATATCTGCACAAGGAGCGTGACACCAATTTCCACAAAAATGACAATTTATCCATGTGGAAGCCCGTTTGTTTGACTGACCACAGACTACACACAGCTTCATAATGATTTGAATGGTTGATATAGTACAATAGTTTCATTGCTGGCTACTTGTTAAGGTAGGGTAAGTCAAGCTCCCGCTATTCCCGCCTTTTTTCCCCCTCCCCGAAAGTGATAGTTTGCTTGCCAGCTACTTGTTAAGGTAAGGCAAGTCTAGCTCCTGCTATTCCCTCCTTTTTTTCCCCCACCCCAAAAGTGATAGTTTGATTACTGGCTGCTTGTTAAGGTAGGGTCAGTCTAGCTCCCGCTATCCCTTCCCCTCCTTCTTCCCCCCCGGAAGGTGACGTGTGGGGCTCCAGTCCAAACAGTAATCACTAGACTCACAGCTCCCAGCACTACTGTAAGTACATGCCTGCCTTGTATTCTAGTGGATTGGTTGAAAGCTTCACTTTTGACCAATAATAAACTTAGTCCTTTCAGTCTTGCTCTAAGTTGACTGTTGTAATAATCACCACATCTTTAAGGTATTGTACTTATCTTTCCAGCTTGGATGACAGAGAGGGTCACCTGCCAATCAATGAGTAGAATTGATGGAGATGGACTAACGTCCTGAGACTTCCCCTTTTTGGATTTAATTCCCTGTGCACCTGTATGAAATTGCAGGACGTAACCCCTCATCATTGCAGCGGTAAAGAACCTGCTTTCCTGTCATCAGGATAGAATACTCACGGCTATACTGTGAAGAACGAACCGGTGGGTTGTAACCAACACCTGCAACCCCCCCCCTCATCATCAGCAACTGCTACGATTTCAACAACACTCAGTGTCACCAACACCAGACACCCCTATGTCATGTGGGTTTTCGATATGTGGATGGGTAAAAATACTCACGTAGGCTGGTAGTACGTATAATATATAACGGGAAGTATGGAAAGCGCCAACAGCCGATCTGTCCCTCTCTGCTGCCTAACTACGACCAACTCAAAGTGCCTACGGGTGACGGGAGTTTGAAATCCTGCTATGGTCAGCAGCAATATGAATACAGTCAATGATTCACTCAGACAGTTGGTAGTGAGTCATCTACTGGTACACTGGTTACTGGTAACTGGTTACTAGGAACTGGTACTACTACTGAGAGCTCAGCGACACTAACGTATGTCGTCCCAACATACAGCTACTACAAACTAGACACGGCCAGTGTACGGCTTGGGCTGATTCTGTACAATGTCAAAGTACACAACAATTGAACATTATAACATACATAAGTAGAATATTGGAATGGAAGCTAATGTAACTGAAACTGTAATGAAACTGTAATGCAATACAAGGTATAATATAGCACAACTCATCGAATGAAACTCAATGTTGGGATTACACAATAGAAGTGATAAAAAAAAATTTGATCGATCGATCTGTATTCATATGATCTACGGATTCTGAGGAAGGAATATATACAAAGAAAGAAGTGTTTAACAGAAAGGCAGATTCGGTGCACTCGAATCTAGACTGTTAACTCTCAGAATTTGGAGAGAACGTGAACACACAAAAAAAAATTCTTGAATACTGATAAGTTGATACTGTAATTATTCATCTATACAGGTTATTTACATTTAACCCCAACTCTGCTAGGATGAGATTGATATATGCAGAATGGGTGTCATCTCTGGGAGGGGAGGATCAAACTCTGTTGCACTGGCTAACTCATGCTGTATTTGAGGCAAATCTGAATTGGAAGTAACAAATGATACTTGAGGATTTCTCAATACCTGTCGTATACATAGGGAATAACGACATTCAGGTTGATCGTCTGACTGAGTATCAGAGGTAGAGAGTACAGGATCAGGAGGATTGTCAGAGTCTGTCACATTAGTCTGGGTTGGAGCATCATTATCATCACATACTAACTTCGTATGATCTAAATGCGATTCTTTATACTGACCAGTACTAATTTCTCTAACCTTATACTTATTACCAGTGATATGTTCAACTACTCGATAAGGACCAACAAACTTTTGATCAAGCTTATTCATTGCAGACGTTTTGTTAAAGTTAGTCAGCATAACTCTCGAACCTACTTTGATTTTGGATGGCTTTGTTTGAGTGTTTGCGACTCTTGTAAATTCTGCTGTTGATTTATGAAGTGTTTCACGGATTCTTCTAAAAACACTTTGAGCTAAGCTGGTACGAGTTGCTATGAAATCAACAGGGTTGTAATTTGGTTTCGGATTAGAATATAGCAACTCATAAGGCAAACGTTTATCTACACCATACAATGCATAATGTGGAGTGTCACCTATAGAAACATTGTAAGCAGAATTTATAGCACACTGCAAACAGGTATAACTTCATCCCAAGTTTCACTGTTGGGATTGATAGTGGCTCTCAAGACATCAAGTACTTTCTTATTGGTACGTTCCACTAACCCATTGCTGGCAGGATGATGAGGAACAATGGTGGATTTAGAGATCTTGTACAAGGTACACAAATTTTCAAGAATCTCATTACAGAATTCACCTCCATTATCTGTTACTAGGGACTTAGGGGTGGTATGCCTGCAGATAATGCGTTCTTTAAATGCTTTAGCTACTGTCTCGGCAGTCTTATCTGCAATAGGAACTAACTCACAATATCTGGTGAACTGGTCTACCATAACACATAGATGTTTGTTGCCCTGGAGAGAACATTGGAAATTAGTTAACAGATCTAGCGCAACTCTTTCCCACGGTTTGCTAGTGGTTGGATACACTTGGATTGGATTAGAACCATTAGGATTACCTTTATGTTGCATGCAGACACTACATTTCTTAACATACTCAGAAATATCAGCTGCCATACGAGGCCAAAAGTATTTCAATCTGGCTTGTTTTACTGAACGATCCATACCAGGGTGCGCAACACCTGGTACATCGTGAACTAGCTGTAAGGCTACATTCACTAGTGACTGTGGAATTACTAACTGGTAAACTCTTCTGCTAGGAGTACCCAACTTGGCTGTTCGATACAGTAATTCTTGGTTCATGACAAAGTCACTGATGGGTGCTGGTGGCTTCACAGTCAGAATAAGATCTTCCTGGAGAAGGAATCGAATCACACCAGACCACATGGGATCTGTTCGTTGAGCATTCTTTACATCTCAGCACTAAATGGAGGGTCTGCAGTTACTATACTAACATGTCACGATAAGGCATCTGCGACTACATTTGACTTGCCAGGTAAGTGTTCAAAGGTGGGATTGAACTCTTGGTTAGTCAAGGTCCATCTGGCTAACCTTCCAGTAGGTTGTTTGTTCTGGAATAAAGGTATCAGTGGAGCATGGTCTGTCAAGACATGAACAGAGTACTGATAAATAATGTCTCGGAAGTGCTTTAAATACCATACTATTGCTAAAGCTTCTTGCTCAGTTACTGTATAATTATGTTCAGCCTTCGTAAGGACTCGGCTAGCAAATGCAACTGCGTTGTACTTGCCATCAGTCTTCTGAGCTAGTATGGCACCTATGCCAATAGAACTAGCATCAGTAGTCAGGCAGAAGGGCTTAGAAAAATCTGGAAATTTCAAAATTGGAGCAGATGTTAGTTTTTCTTTTAGAGTTTGGAATGTTCTTTCTTGATGGAAGGTCCAAACAAAAGGAACATCTTTCTTAAGCAACTCAGAGGAGCAGCTATGGAAGAAAAATTGGCAATGAAAGATCTATAAAAACCTGCTAAGCCCAGAAAGGATCTTACGGCATTAGCAGTTTTGGGTGTTGGAAAATTTAGTACTGCAGTTACTTTACTTTGGTCAGTCGTAACCCCTCTAGGAGTGACTACGTGATCAAGAAACTTAATTTCTGATCTGAAAACTTGACATTTAGACAGTTTGATCTTTAAATTGGCTTCTTCAAGCTTACCAAGTACTACATCAAGTCTTTTCAAGTGTGTATCCACGTCTTTAGACATGACGATTACGTCATCTTAGTACACCATAAGTGCATTACCTATGAGACCTCTAAAGATATTAGTCATGAGCCTTGAGAACGTGATAGGGGAGGATTGTAATCCAAACGCCATACGGAGGAAGTGATAATGACCTGTAGGAGTGGAGAATGCAGTTAGCTCTTGGCTGTCCTCGTGAAGAGGGACTTGCCAAAACCCTTGTAACAAGTCCAGGGTTGAAAAGACTTTGTTATCTCCGATGTTACGTAAAAGATCACCCAGTACAGAAAGTCGGAAGCGATCTGGGATAGTTTTCGCATTTAACTTCCTAAAGTCAATCACTGGGCCCCAAGTACCATCCTTCTTAGGTAATAGGATCAAGGGTGCATTCCAAGGTGAATTGCTAGGTGCAATAACTCCATCATCAAGCATTTGATTGATCAATTCTTCTGCGACAGCAACTTGTGAATGAGGCATTCTGTACGCAGGTATATAGATAGGTCTAGTACCAGGTTCAAGTGGAATACGATGGGACAATAAGTTCGTTATACCCATCTTCTCACCTGGTAAGGCAATGGCTTTACGACGTTTGTTCAACAGAGTCAACAAACGCTTGACTTCATCTGGGAAGTCAGTGGGAGCTATGTCTTTCTCCTCAACTGGTGGAACAGATTGATCCAGTGAAGTGGATGAGGTCTCCCCGGTAGAAATAGCACCGACCCACTGGTCAGGTGACAACTCATCCTCTACCTGAACAGGGTAAGGATAGTGAACAAGGTCAACAAGATTGGTATTTGCTCTGAGACGAACACTGTGACCAGAAGTGTTAGCTAGGAAGAAATAGATCTTACTGTCTCTTACAACATGTAAGGATGGTTCAACAAATAGACCTTTTACTTTGCAGGAATCACTGTCAACTAGGACGTTATCACCATCTGGAACACTAGGAACAACAACAGACACTCTAGTGAGGGTTTTGAATTAGGAATCCCACAGGGAGGTGTGCTCAGTCCCACTCTATTCAATATTCTACTTAATGTCTTACTTAATGCTATGCCTAGCCAGCACCATCATTATATGATTAGTTTTGCTGATGATATAATGATCATGTACTAGCCTCGTGTCAGGACCTGGGGTTGATTATCTTTAATGATAAAACAAAGATACTCAACAGGCGTCCTCCTCGACAGAGAGGCACAGTTCATCAGATCCAGTTGCATGATGGGTCTCTTCTAGAATATGTAACCAGATACAGGTATCTAGGCTTTGAGGTCTCACTACTTGGGCCTGTTGTAACGAGACTTTGTCGCCAATACAAAGAAAGGCTGAGAGCACTTAGAGTTGTGGCAGGTTTTCATCCCAGGTATGGTGCTAATGTTAAAATTGTGAAAATGATGTATCTTGCTTATATTAGATCATTGGTTGATTATGCGGCGCCACTACTTGCACTCGTGTCTGACTGGAATCTTGATGGAGGGCTGGAAAAACTGCAGAACGAAGCAATGAGGATCATCCTAGGATGCCCCCGTACTGCCAAAATTTTAAATATGAGGAAAGAACTTGATATTCCAAGCATCAGATATCGTGTTACTGAAATAAATATCCTCACTGGGGTCAATATGCTTACGTGCTCTCTACTTATTAAGTATAAATTGTGTGCTTGTGTCAGAAGCCAGACACAGGTATGGTAAGATTGTGTACAGTGGAGTCAGAGTGCACATGCTGTGGATTCCATCTCACATTGGTCTTCAGATGCATGATAGAACTGATAAATTGGCTAAGCTGTTTGTTTTCAAAGAGGGTAGATTGCAATCTTGGGTTGTCAGTTAGCAGTTTGAGAATAATATGAAAAGAACTTCAACTGATCTTTATTAACTTAAGACTCAGGGAAATTGACACCAGTGAGTCCATCTATCATCATTCCATCATGCAGGAGGAGCCACATGTCTATGGTGCATCCAACAAAATAAGCCAACTCTTGGATGTCACTACTGCTTAGTTTAATATGTTTATTATGCACCCCATACCCATCCTGTGGGCGGTAGTCAAAAGATTACAGAGGTACATAATTGGTCCAGGGACTGGGCCTCAATGTCACTAGTGCCCGGCTCCGGCTGGGTTACAAGTATCTTTGGCAGGTTAAATCACCACCACCAGATGTAGACCAAACGAAATGTAAACTTTGCCAGATGGACTATTGTCACACCTTGCGTCATTATGCACTGGAGTGCGATCAGATTAATGAATTTAGAGACAACTCACTCAGAAATGTTCAAGGAATGGCAAAGTATTTTATCGACGGTGATATATTGCAGACCATTCTGGAGAAATACCCTGACTTTGCTCATTATAAATAAGCATTACCACGTTTGTTAGTTTGTGTGTGTGTGTGCGTGTCTGTGTCTGTACGTGCGTCCTCCTGTGTGTGTGCGCGAGGGCTCGTGTGTGTGTGTATATGTTTGTAGGATCGTGTGCGTATGTGTCCGCGGGCGCGCGCTCGTGTGGGTGTATGATCAATTTAATATTTGTATTTATAACTCATTACAATTGTGACCAGGTGTGGATGTGTCAGTGGCTCATTACTTTGTAATTTGTTCATGTCTGTAATCATTGTAACTTGGAAGGTCCTGGAGGGATTGGTACCAAACCTGCACACGAAATCACTCCCTACGCAAGAAAAAGACTCAGCAGGAGATGCAACATTCCCCCGATGAAAAGCAGGGGCGCCACAAGTACACTGAGAGAACACAATAAGTGCCGAGGCCCAAGACTGTTCCATTGCCTCCTAGAATACATAAGGGGGATTACCAATATACCCCTGGCTGTCTTCAAGAAGGCACTGGACAGGCACATAAAGTCAGTACCTGACCAACCGGGCTGTGGTCATAGGTCAGCTTGCGTGCGGCCAGCAGTAACAGCCTGGTTGATCAGACCCTGGTCTACCAAGAGGCCTGGTCTCAGACCGAACTGCGGGGGCGTTGACCTCCGAAACCCTCTCCAGGTAAACTCCATTATTATTATAATAAAAAAGAAACGCTAAACCAAAAGGGCTATACAGCAGGTAAACTCCAGGTATGTATAGAAGTGTAAATGATTCATTACCTTTGTAACTTGCCATGATTGTTACCAGATCTACCTGGAGTTCATTACCTTTGTAACTAGTTCAGCTAACATAACTTTGGGGTCCAGTCCCTGGACCCATTATATATCTCTCTAATCTTTTGACTACCGCCCACAGGATGGGTATGGGGTGAATAATAAGCATATTAAACTTAAACTGCATGACGCCCCTCCTTTAACGTGTCCAGTGGGCAGAGGCGTCGTAAGGGGGAAGGGCGGGCCGCCCCGGGTGACACCATTTAAGGGGTGACACCATAGAGTCTCTAAAGGTGACACTAATGCACAAAACAGTGCTGCACCAACATAAGAGAAGAATCCTTCGTTTCTATATAGCCTATTATATATTAACAAAGAACAAATAAGCCTATATAGGGAAAATCATTGATTTTGATGATGTGATAGATGAATTTGCATAACTGAAGGCAAGGAAATGTAAGATCAGATTCACTGAGATGTTACCTGTACTCAAGGTCAAATCGGAACTAGTGTTTCTCTGATATTGCAATGTTTTTCTTTATTTTTCCAGTTTTTTTTGTTATTGCATTGTTGACGATGAATAAATGTAGGATCTATTGCTGTACTCAAAGTGGTATTTGAGTTTGTTTCCTCAATATTACTACGATTATATATTTTATCATTAATAAAGTTGAGAAGTATTCTCCTGTTCAGTTTATGGCTCTTAAACGTTCTCATTGTTAAACATTAGTCACTGGTCATGCAGTAGTGACATAACTAGAGTTTACCAACCCATCCCCCCACCCTTGAATTTCATGGGGGTGACACCAAAGATGCTGCCCCGGGTGACACCAGAGATTCCGCCCTGGGTGACACCAATTCTAGCGACGCCTCTGCCAGTGGGCAAAGTAAGATGACAAGCGTCCCGGAGAGAACGGGAGAAATTTGTCACTAATACTCAGGCAAGTGAACTAGCCAAAATGAATATTGGTGGTAGCTTACTCTGCTGGATAATAGGATACCTGTCAAATAGAGTATCCTCTGTCCTTTACCAAGGCTTCAGAAGTGATTCTAAAGAAATGTCTTTAGGTACACCGCAGGGAGGAGTTCTTAGTCCCATGCTATTTAATATTCTGATTAATGCTCTCCTAAATGCTTTACCTGCCTCACCTAAACATATAGCTATAAGCTATGCTGATGATATCATGATCCATACAACAGGGCATAAGAAGATGAATACCATTCTTAATGAGGTTCAAGCAATTTGTAGTCGACTAGGTCTCATAATATCTTCCTCTAAAACAAAGATATTAACAAGCAAACGACATCCCACACCCATCTATTTGCAGGGTGAAATCATAAGCTACGTTAAAACTTACAGATATCTTGGTGCAGATGTACCCTTTAACAAATCCACTATACCACAACTAAACAAGAAATGCAAAGCTAGGCTAAATGCTCTCAAAGCTGTTGCTGGCTACAACCCCAACTATGGTGCTAATGTGAGAATCGTAAGAATGATGTACATAGCCTATGTTAGGTCCTTAATTGATTATGCTGCTCCCATGTTGATATTAGCTAGAGAAAGTTCTCTCCGACCCTTGGAGTTAATGCAAAATGAAGCTCTCAGGATTATTCTTGGCTGTCCCAGATCTACAAAAGTTCTTAACATGAGGAAGGAGCTTGGTATTTCTAGTATCAGTGATAGGATTATTGAGATTAGCACTGTACTCGGTATTAGAATGTTGAGAAACGAACCAGACACTGTCACAACGAACCTTACCAAGTGTCTAGAGGTAAATACACACAGATCTAAATGGATTGTGAAAACGTGCAATTACATCAAGTTTTATAACCTGCATGAACTGTATCACTGTAGGCAACATGAGCATTTCACCCCTCCGTGGAAGATGTGTTCATTTAATATCACATACCTACAAGTCCCTCCCAAGAAGCTCATTGCTAGTAATCCCTTCCTTAAATCTCTTGTTAGAGCAACTGCTCAAGAAGAAATTTCTCACCTAGCTGGTAGTAATAAGTTATCACAAGCTATATACACTGATGGATCTAAACAGGAATCTTCTGGCAGGGCTGCATCTGCTCTTGTTGCCACCTCCCTTGTTAAAAACGATAATAAATTTGTTGAGTTAGGCATAAGAATTAACAACTGGGCGTCTACACTGCAAACTGAATTGTTTGCAATCCTAATGGCGCTAAAGCTAACCTATGACACTGAGCTTGACTCTATCATCATTACTGATTCTATGTCATCATTGAAAGCTCTTGACTCATATAATGACTCCAACAACATGCTCATTGGAGAAGCCAGGTATAGATACTCAAAAATTAGGGACAAAGGAATTAATGTACAATTGCTATGGATCCCATCATACATTGGATTACTCCTTCATGATAAAGTTGATATGTTAGCCAAGAAGAGTACCCAGAAGGAGAATGTAGAATATAACTTTGGTATAACTGTGTCTAGCATTAGGAATAATATTAGGAGAGAAGTAAATAATGAAAATGATTGTTATAGGAATGCAGTTAGAAGCCTGAGTAGATCTATAACCCACTATGATAACATGAACGTAGATAAGTATGTTTATGGAGCAATTTGCAATGTGAACAGACTGACTGATGTTGTAGTGGCCAGGCTTAGGCTTGGTTACAAGTACTTCTGGCAGTTTGGGAGACACACAGATGATGATCAAACTAAATGTAAATTATGTGATCAGGCATATGGTCACTGTCTTGAACACTATGTGCTTAATTGTCCACTTATTGAGGAATACAGAGACAGACAGTATAATAACCTATGTGACATGTCAAGATGTCTTATTAATGAAAATAAGATACCAGATATACTAAGCAAATTTCCTAAATTTGCTTGTAACAGATAAGTGAACTATAGATATGTAGATATAAATCCATATGTATTCCTGTTAACCCTTTGGGGCCTAGTTCCTGGGCCTTTTGTGTATCCATATGCTCTTGCGCTACCGTCCACAGGATGGATATGGGGTGCACAATAAACTAGCCACTTCGGTGGCAAAATCTAATCAAATCTAAAGAGAGAGAGAGAGAGAGGAGGGGGGGGGGTCGTCCACACTCGATGAAGGCTTGTGTAGAAGTCCGTAAGTTCAGTTCCTCCTCCACTTCTTGTTGGGTTTGTAAGGGCGACTGACAGTATCGAGCCAAGCTTCTCCATGTTCGGAGAAATGTATTGTCAAAAATTGGGCCGTGAAAGACAAGGGAACAGGAATCCTTCTGTAAATGGTAACATGTGAATGTGATAATGTCATACCGTATGAGTATAATAATGACATACAATCGTAATGAGTTATTTGTGCAGACATAAATTAGATTACACACACACTCGCTAAAAAGCTTTAATGCTTTATTTACAGTGAACAAAATCAGGATATTTTTCCAGAGTGGTCTATAATATACCATTGTGGATAAAATATTTTAACATATCTTGAACATTTCTGAGTGAGTTGTCTCTAAATTAATTAATTTTATCGCACTCCAGTGGATAATGACGCAAGGTGTGACAATAGTCCATCTGGCAAAGTTTACATTTCGTTTGGTCTACATCTGATAGTGGTGATTTAACCTGCCAAAGATACTTGTAACCCAGCCGGAGCCGGGTGGTAGTGACATCTAAGAGTCTGTTTATTTTGTTGGATGCAGCTTAAACATGTGGCTCCTCCTGCATGATGAAATTATGATAGATGGGCTGACTGGTGTCAGTCTCCCTGAGTCTTAAGCCAATAAAGTTCAATTAAAGTTCTTTTCATATTATTGTTCTTAAACTGCTAACTGACAAGCCAAGATTGTAATCTACTCTCTTTGAACTTAGCCAAATCATTCTTAAAGGAATATGCCTTGAGCAGACCTCGAGTACCACAGAATCAATTTTTTCTAGACATAGGTTTGGATCCATGTTGCTTGGATATCTTCTCAGTTTATTTCATTGAAGACATGGTTGACTTGGTCCCACCGAATGTTTTTGTTACTGAAGTTGAATTTGGTGAAGGCTCCCTCGTGACTGATCACATTTTGTTGGTCTGGGGCCCCGCGCATACATGTCTGTATCTCTGTTATATTGTGATGTGAGTATATTGTTTTTGATATGGTAATATTTCGTATCAAATCATCATTGTTAGTGAAAATGAAGTCCAGTGTTTTCTCCAGTCTTGTTGATTCTATTATTTGCTGGTTTAAGGTGAATTTGGTGCAGAGATTTAATAGCTGGTGTGTGTGCGAATTTTCATCTGAGCTACCTCCTGGTGTCATCTCTGCTACAACATTATTTGCTACATGCCTCCATTTTAGGTGTCATTGGTCGATTTACAAAAGCTGTTCCTGGAATTGTTGGGAAGTTGCATTCGGAGGCTTGTATACAACTAAGATGACAAGGTTTTAGTTCTCGATCTTTACTGCCAAAACATCAACAACATTATTTGAGGTGTTTAGTATTTCCGAGCATATCAGTAACTCTGTGACGTACAGGTTAACCTCCCCCCCCACCATTTTTCCTGTTCACTCTGTCGCATCTGAATACCTGAAAAGGGTTCCGGGGGTCAACGCCCCCGCGGCCAGGTCTGTGACCAGGCCTCATGGTGGACCAGGGCCTGATCAACCAGGCTGTTACTGCTGGTCGCATGCAACCCGACATACGAACCACAGCCCGGCTGCTCAGGTACAGACTTTAGGTGCCTGTCCAGTGCCTTCTTGAAGACAGCCAGGGGTCTATTGGTAATCCCCTTTATATATGCTGGGCCCCTGACACTTATTGCGTTGTCTCTTATCGTGCTAGTGACACCCCTGCTTTTCTTTGGGGGGATGTTGAATCGTCTGCTGAGTCTTTTCCTTTCATAGGGAGTGATTTTCGTGTGAAAGTTTGGTACTAATCCCTCTAGGATTTTCCAAGTGTATATAATGTATCTCTCCCACCTGCGTTCCACGGAGTACTGGTTGAGGAACTTCAAGCATTCCCAGTAATTGTGGTGTTTTATCGCAGTTATGTGTGTCGTGAAGGTTCTCTGTACATTTTCTAGGTCAGTAATTTCACCTGCCTTGAAAGGTGCTGTTAGTGTGCAGCAATATTCCAGCCTAGATAGAACAAGTGACCTGAAAAGTGTTATCATGGGCTTGGCATCCCTAGTTTTGAAGGTTCTCATTATCCATCCTGTCATTTTTCTAGCAGATGCGATTGATACAATGTTATGGTCCTTGAAGGTGAGATCCTCTGACATGATCAATCCCAGGTCTTTTACGTTAGTTTTTCGCTTCATTGTGTGGTTGGAATTTGTTTTGTAGGTTATAACTCGGGACACATATTTAGTTGTCAAAGTGATCCTTTATGTGATTCTCTGTGAAAGCCACGAACAGTGCATTTGATTCTGTAAACAGTCCGCGGATGTAAGGTAATTTGTTGTTCATTGCTGGCTTTAGACCCTGTTTATTTGCAAAGATGAATGTCGTCATATTGATGGTATGTGGGGGATACTTTTTTTCCGGGCACTAATATCTGCCTGACTGTGACTCTGCTCCAGAAGTGATATGAGTTGGTGTACGATTTCTGTCATTTCCTACCAGCTTTTTTCCTTCCTGGCACTAAAAAACCTCTCTCTCTGGAGTGGTTGTGGCTACCCAGGTTTTCCCTTGGTCTGGATGTTCTGTATCTTCATGTCTCCTTTAGGTGGTGTGCCTGACAATGTATGTTATAACATTGTCTTTCCTTAACTGAAGAGTGACACATTTCAGGGTGGAAAAACTTACAGCAAGAAGAGTTACATTCTCCTGTTGTCATGTGGGCATGGCATTTTCTGGGGTGGTCAAAGTTGCACGCCCCACCTGTTTTTTTTTTTCAGACATTCCGTGCCAACAGATACCTATGTCATAGAATTTGCATAAGTTTGATTTTTGTTTGCCGAGGTTTTTCTTGGCTGCATTCCCTACATGTGCAGGCAGTCTATTCCACTCTTTTTATTGTTGTATAGAAAAATGTCTTTGAAGCCTGACCACTAACTCTAGGTACTGCAAAGTTGTTCTCCCTTCCCCTAGTTCTATAATTGCTTTGGTTCCCGGCTTTAACAAAATTGGCAGTAAGATATTGGGGACACTGGTTATGAGCAATTTTATAAATGCGTAATAGCGCACAAAATGCGCGCTAAAGGAATAACAGGAAAAGTTGGTCGATGGATCTATAATTTCCTCACTAACAGAACACAGAGAGTAGTCGTCAACAGAGTAAAGTCCGAGGCAGCTACGGTGAAAAGCTCTGTTCCACAAGGCACAGTACTAGCTCCCATCTTGTTCCTCATCCTCATATCCGACATAGACAAGGATGTCAGCCACAGCACCGTGTCTTCCTTTGCAGATGACACCCGAATCTGCATGACAGTGTCTTCCATTGCAGACACTGCAAGGCTCCAGGCGGACATCAACCAAATCTTTCAGTGGGCTGCAGAAAACAATATGAAGTTCAACGATGAGAAATTTCAATTACTCAGATATGGTAAACATGAGGAAATTAAATCTTCATCAGAGTACAAAACAAATTCTGGCCACAAAATAGAGCGAAACACCAACGTCAAAGACCTGGGAGTGATTATGTCGGAGGATCTCACCTTCAAGGACCATAACATTGTATCAATCGCATCTGCTAGAAAAATGACAGGATGGATAATGAGAACCTTCAAAACTAGGGAGGCCAAGCCCATGATGACACTCTTCAGGTCACTTGTTCTATCTAGGCTGGAATATTGCTGCACTCTAACAGCACCTTTCAAGGCAGGTGAAATTGCCGACCTAGAAAATGTACAGAGAACTTTCACGGCGCGCATAACGGAGATAAAACACCTCAATTACTGGGAGCGCTTGAGGTTTCTAAACCTGTATTCCCTGGAACGCAGGAGGGAGAGATACATGATTATATACACCTGGAAAATCCTAGAGGGACTAGTACCGAACTTGCACACGAAAATCACTCACTACGAAAGCAAAAGACTTGGCAGACGATGCACCATCCCCCCAATGAAAAGCAGGGGTGTCACTAGCACGTTAAGAGACCATACAATAAGTGTCAGGGGACCGAGACTGTTCAACTGCCTCCCAGCACACATAAGGGGGATTACCAACAGACCCCTGGCAGTCTTCAAGCTGGCACTGGACAAGCACCTAAAGTCAGTTCCTGATCAGCCGGGCTATCCTTAGTTGTTTACTCTGTCTTCAACACTCAGCATATCCAGGTGTAAATTATTCTGGTCTACATGCTGTCTTGGACTCTGGGTGATTTGTAATGGTAACAGTCTAATAGAAATGGCTGCAGATTAAGACAAAAATATTATCGTTTGTTACTGCAATGAAGCAAAGGATATAAAACCCACTGTCAAGAATTCAAGGAGTTTACAAGAAGCTGATAGAAAAATCAGTCTCCATGCACTTCACACAACTTAAAGAGGAGCTCAGTCCCTGATACTCTTTACATTCACAAATGACAAAAGATACTTCTTTTGTTTTAAAAGAGGCTCAGGAAAAAAATGGAACCTCAGGAAAAAAAATTGAGCTGAAATGTATTCTCTTTCTGGAGATGATATTACAGTTTCATTTTCTGGTAAATCTAAGACCTGGAACATGTTCGTAGGAGCTGATGACCAAGTCTTGGAAGATCTTGCATCACAGGACAAACAGAAACAACTGAAGAACAACGTACCAAGTCCTTGAAGAATATATCCTCCCCTTCCTTGGATCAAGTCTGATTGTCTCCCTTTCCTCAGGTGGTGTGTGACCCCCTACAGTTTTTGTGCTCCCACCAGTATAATTAATAATAATAATAATAATAATAATAATAATAATTAGCAATAACTACTACTATTGTTGCTACTAATAATGTGTTGTTTTGATCACCGTTTAATTACATATGAAGTATTCATTAAAACGCTAATGCAAGATGTCTTTGATTCACTCTTATATACAAATCATATTTAACACACTGTATAAAGTTTATTAAATAGTAAACCTAAATACGAGTGTGGGAAAATTTTAAATTTTCCTCAATGCAGCAGGAGTAAATATGAATAACATAATAATTGTGTATTAAAATGTGACGTTGATTTGATCCTTCAAGAAATTTTGTGTGAAGAAGTGTGTGCAGCGGCCGCAGAATTATACAGGGCAGGAGGACGCCATGGTGAAATATTCTGGAGCACTGGTTAAGATAAGATAAGATAAGATTTCGTTCGGATTTTTAACCCCGGAGGGTTAGCCACCCAGGATAACCCAAGAAAGTCAGTGCGTCATCGAGGACTGTCTAACTTATTTCCATTGGGGTCCTTAATCTTGTCCCCAGGATGCGACCCACACCAGTCGACTAACACCCAGGTACCTATTTGCTGCTAGGTGAACAAGACAACAGGTGTAAGGAAACGTGTCAAATGTTTCCACCCGCCGGGAATCGAACCCGGGCCCTCCGTGTGTGAAGCAGGAGCTTTAGCCACCAGACCACCGGGCCACTGTGATTTTTGTGTAATGTAATCAGGCGTTATCGAGGTCAAATTGGTGTATATTGGCCTCAGTCCGTAATTTAGAAATTGGTGACACATTCCCCTTTGAAGAATTAGGATAAATAGTGTGAAAAACCCTTAAGTCGGCAAGAAGGATGGAAAAATAGAGGACTCCGATTCTTCCCAGCAGCACAACTTAGCTAAGTGACGCTTACCATAATGTACAGTAGTTCTGCATTGGCCATCGTAAATTCTAGCTGTTAGGGTAACGTTAGGGTGTGTACCACAAATAATAATTGTGATCCAGTAATTAAATGGTAAGTACTCAGGTTAAATTCTCCTTTCTCTCTGTTTATATAATATACATATATTTTCAGTAAAATGCTGTATAATCAACAGATCCTCCTCTCTCCTTTCAAGTCACAAACCATCATACAGTCCACTCACTATCTTTTAATTTACCAATATTATTGGAATTAATTTTCATGTTGTAATATTTGATAGACCCGACTTTGTTTATGGGTGGGAAAGAGTGTGTGTGTGGATCTCGGAGGAGAGGCATGGTGCAGTCTAGTGTTTCTAGAATCCCACCTAGCTCTGAGGTACAACTAACATTGGTAAGTACGACAAATTGTTGCTTAGTTGTCCCCCCTCCTCAAATTATATGGATGAAATATTTCAGGAATGTACCTGGGAACCTCATCCCCATAATTTCCCACAACGAGGACAAGGGGAGGTTGGTCCTAGGTCAGAGGCAGCAGTGACAGAAGAGTACTCACTTTACATGTA
Source organism: Cherax quadricarinatus (assembly GCF_038502225.1). NCBI lineage: Eukaryota > Metazoa > Arthropoda > Malacostraca > Decapoda > Parastacidae > Cherax > Cherax quadricarinatus. The sequence continues at coordinate 17,539,130 of NC_091320.1, forward strand.
TAAAAGGCTTGTAAAATTTTCTTAATGTGGTATAGAAACTCCCTGTTTTCATTACTTTTGACTTAAGGATGAATTGTGTGTAGCAAAAGATGCACACGATTAATAAATAGAATTCTTTTACCATAAAAATTATAAACAGCTTTTTTTCTTTTTTGTCTCATTAAATGTTTGCCGGATGTGAGAGGAACATAAAAAGTCATCATTTGCTGTTACGTTTATTTATTTATATTGGGATGGCGTATATAAAAAATGTGAGTAAATCAAAATTGAGCTTGTCTGACCTCCTGCTTAGACTACATGCTTTTCTTGTGTCGTTATGCTTTCCTGTAATTAGTTCTTTAACACTTATAGAATCTCATCTTCAGCTGCTCTTTAGCACAAACAAGAAACCAGCAACTTTACGTCATATGCAACACATGGTCGCTTCAGCGAGAATAATAATAATAAATTATAATTTGAGATTTGTTATTCTCGAGATCCTGTTCTTTAGAGAAATTCATGAGCGCTCACACACCAAGTCATAATACAACAACAACAGTGAAGAAATAATAAATATATTCTAGACAAACAGTATGACCATCTGGCTCATAAGCTCTAGGAAAGAGATATTTTAGCAACTGAGACTTGACAGCATGAACAGATTCTTGACCCTTAACTTGTTGAACAATTTCTGCCCAGCAGCAAGAGGCTCAGTCAGTCTAAAAGTCTGTGGAAATTCGTTGAAACATACTGAATCTGATGTGAAGGTTAACAAACACAGCAGCAAGATACCTGGGTTAAGCTTAACTTTATATGTTCAAAATAAATTCTTGCCAGGCTAGGGAGCCGCTGCAACTCCTACAAGTAGGTACTAGTGGGTTCCCAAGTTAAGAGCAAAATACCAGTCTTTCTGCGCGATTCAGTACTGACAGAATTTTTATAGCAAGTAGTTAGGCAAACCCACAAACAGACAATTGAAAAAATTAATTCGAGGGAAATTAAAGGCGTGGATAAGGACCAAGATACTCTGTTTATCAAAATATTTTCTGACTGCATAGATTTTTCGAATATGAAAATCGTAAAATTTAATAATTTGGTTAACGTGTTCAACAAATCACAATGAAGAATCCTTTTAGACACCCGGATCCTTCATTGATCCCACAGACTGCAAACTAACAATACTACTGTCAAAGGCACCAGAATGTCTAAGCTGTACGTCCCTGAGATTTTCCTCTCTGTCTTACTTTCATTCGCTTTCAATTTTCTGTGGGTCATTCTAGTCTGAATATTCAACAAAAGAGAACTAAAGCAGAGTTTTGCATCTTCCTCATGTAGAACTCAGGTGTAGACTTGTTTATCGCCAACATAAAAATGATAATCAACCCCATGGGCATTCAACTTGAACAGAGCCCTGAGGAACACCATGGGGAAAAGAAGACCACTCAGATGTAGAATCATGGCCCACTGCTTGATATAACCGGCCAGAAATATACGATCTGAGAAGCGACAGTAGAGTATCCCGAAGGCCATAACCGGAAAGATCACTTACCAATAATCCAGATCAGTGGTATCAAATGTAGTGGAGAGGTTCAACAAACATAACAACGATGCGATTCCTAAACAAGTGTTCAGTATTAAATCATTATAAACTTTACCCAAAGCCATCTCAGTTGAATGTGATTAACAATATTATTTTTTAAAGAGATGGACCGGGAAGCCAGTGGAAGGTTTCGGTCAGATGACCAAAAGCTCCAGCGGCGGGTCATCATATGACTAAGACCTGAGTCAAGAAACACTTGTCCTGTTTCCTGACGAATCTTACCTAACCCAACCGTCTCAGTTAAACACTCTATTCGCAGACTGAACATACAGGAAAACACTACTCCGCTCCAGAAAAGGAAACAATTGATAAAAAATATTGCATTCAATCAATTTGGAAAGGAAAATAAGATTACAAACAAGGCGATAGTCTGACATGTTTTCTGAATCAATGGAAGATTCTTGAGGAGCGGGTGAAACACAGCCTCTGGCTGTGGAAAACATGCACTTTGAAAAAAACAATTGATGAATACAGTTATACAAGGAAGAGAACTTTCTTACGATCTTTGAAACTTTTACTGGATTTATTGCACAATCTGTGTTATTACAACCGGTGTTGTACGCCCCCCCCCATTCTCACCAACAGCAGGCATGCTAGTGGCTTTCTTTGTGCTTACCAATATGACATGTAAATCACACATTGTATACTAAACAAAGAAACAAAAATTTGTATTAGTATTTGTAAAGTGATGAAAGGTGAAGTGTGGTACATGACGACCAGGAACACTGACAGAGAACTGTAGCCGCTGGAGGTGAATCAAAGTCCAGACGAATATTAGTTAACCATCACCATGGAGAAGTGTTACCTGATCTGATGTTGATTAGAAGAAATGGAATAAATTACCGATACCATAAATAAAGACATGAATGCAGTATAATGCCATCTTTTATTGAGAAAATTTCGCCCACGCAGTGAGCTTTCTCAAGTTACGATTTGAAAAAGTCCAGAGTAGACGAAACTCTGTCAGTAAAGGATTGTCTTACACTGCATATGTGTCATTATAGATGTTATCTTGACTGGCTAACATGACCTTGACTGATTTGACTCTCTCAATACTCTTGCCAAAATGCAGTAAACAGTGATAGCAATGAAACTCAAACTCTCTAGGGTCAGGTCAACGAGGTCAGGTTTTAGCTGTTCAGGTTAACGGTGGACAGGTAACACATTTTACTGACAGCTAACTCATATCTTTGCCATTTCAGCTGTGTTGACTTAGTGACATCCTCAGTGTCTCATCAGGTTGGGTTCCGCACGATGGCTGTTTTCCAACTGGTTCTCGCAATATTTAATATAGATTTTCCATATACTTATACACAAGTTAGCCACAGGTGGTTCTTACAACAGAAGATGCAACACCCTCCAGGTTCAACACCATTACGATTTCGTGAGTCACCCTCAAGGTTGGTTGTTGCAACATCTGCAACACCTTCCCTAGTGGTCCCTACAACAGATGCAATAATTCTAGCAAGAAATACAGGTGTGATACCACACTTATTAATGAATGTACAATATTCAAAACTTTCTATACTAATAATTTTTGTTATTACTCTCACTGACAGCTGACACACAAGATATGGCGTAATGGTACTTGGCTAAATAAGAGTTTTTATCTTATATTTTCAAGTCAGTGTGAAATTATCAAGATAATTTATAATGTGGTGCATTATAACAAGAATACAATGTACATCATTTACATTAACAGTTTCAAGTTACACCATTTAATACTCTCCACACAGTGAACATCTTTTAATACTGATGACTTACTCACAGTTTATTAGTCTGTCAGACCTGGCTAGCAGACATTATTACCTTCAACCCAGTGTATGATCAACCATCCTGAGTGAGAGACTGTAACTATAAACATATTGCAGTAACCTCGTGAAATGTTAAGTACAGTATTTGTTAATATGAGCTGGGGTGATGGCCCCCGGGTCCCGGTCCCCGGCCCCAGGCACCAGGCCTCTAGGTCCAGGCCTTCGGGCACTGACCCCCGGGCCCCGGGCCCGCGGCCCCCGGCCTCCAGCCCTCGGGCACCGGCCTCACACACTCACCATAATACCTGCACAATGTTCACTTAAATCATTTCTTAGTAAACTAAAAACATACACATGTTTTGATATCTTTCACTAGGTGACACTAGCATAGTTGGCTTTGAATATGAGTATATTTATAAACTAAATTTGTGAATAAATTATGGATTATCATGATGATGAAGTTGTATTGTTGTTACATGTCATCATGTTAGCTTGAGTGTGAGGAAGGTGATTCATATAAACAGCTTTCCTCCCCTTCCTCGGATCAAACCCAGTTATCTTGCTTTTCCCCTGGAGCTGTCTTGCCCAAGGGGGCTTAGAGCTTCCCATGATTATAATAGTAATCATCTTAAATGAGCAAGGTAGTGAGTGTACTATTAACATTTGTAGTAAATCATCCACAAATTTTGTCATTCCTCGCTTTGCATTATACAAGTCGACCATCACTAATCTGGCATCAGTGGGACATCATTTACCTGTACCGTTGGCATGGTGAACCACAGGAAGCTGTAACACCTCTGAAAGCCCTGGGACATAAACTTTCACCGATGATACTAGCTGAAATTAGTGCCGGATTATTGATGGAACCAGATTAGTGATTGCCTGATCAGTGATGACTGACCTGTACTATAATAATAATAATAATAATAATAATAATAATAATAAAGAACTTGAAATGTAAAAAAAAAAATAATTAAAAATGCAGATATATGAATGTCATAGCAAACGTAATATAATAAAGAAGCCTACTGACATACGTACGTCATTAATAAACATGGAACGTCAGACTGTTGATAATCAGCATGTACATAAATGCTAAGAAAATATTGAAATTATTGAAAAGTTTTAGTGTAAAGCAAAGCCTACATATGATTTAAAAAAAAAGCTATTGACAATATACATAAAGATTATATATACTGTATTATATTTTTTATTACAAGCTTACATGGTACTTAGTAATTAGCAGCTTCAACCAAATAATTGGTTATTTTTTGCAGACTGATGATACATAAATCAATATAATTTTCACTACGATAAGGAAGAAAGCCTAGAATATACATAATTTTTTTTATAAATGTTTAACCGTATAAGACATTTTTTACTGTAGCGGTAACAGTAGTCAGTCCAAGACTACTGTAACAGTATTAACAGTAGTCAGTCCAAGACTACTGTAACAGTATTAACAGTAGTCAGTCCAAGACTACTGTAACAGTATTAACAGTAGTCAGTCCAAGACTACTGTAACAGTATTAACAGTAGTCAGTCCAAGACTACTGTAACAGTATTAACAGTAGTCAGTCCAAGACTACTGTAACAGTATTAACAGTAGTCAGTCCAAGACTACTGTAACAGTATTAACAGTAGTCAGTCCAAGACAACTGTAACAGTATTAACAGTAGTCAGTCCAAGACTACTGTAACAGTATTAACAGTAGTCAGTCCAAGACTACTGTAACAGTATTAACAGTAGTCAGTCCAAGACTACTGTAACAGTATTAACAGTAGTCAGTCCAAGACTAATGTAACAGTATTAACAGTAGTCAGTCCAAGACTACTGTAACAGTATTAACAGTAGTCAGTCCAAGACTACTGTAACAGTATTAACAGTAGTCAGTCCAAGACAACTGTAACAGTATTAACAGTAGTCAGTCCAAGACTACTGTAACAGTATTAACAGTAGTCAGTCCAAGACTACTGTAACAGTATTAACAGTAGTCAGTCCAAGACTACTGTAACAGTATTAACAGTAGTCAGTCCAAGACTACTGTAACAGTATTAACAGTAGTCAGTCCAAGACTACTGTAACAGTATTAACAGTAGTCAGTCCAAGACTACTATAACAGTATTAACAGTAGTCAGTCCAAGACTACTATAACAGTATTAACAGTAGTCAGTCCAAGACTACTATAACAGTATTAACAGTAGTCAGTCCAAGACTACTATAACAGTATTAACAGTAGTCAGTCCAAGACTACTGTAACAGTATTAACAGTAGTCAGTCCAAGACTACTGTAACAGTATTAACAGTAGTCAGTCCAAGACTACTGTAACAGTATTAACAGTAGTCAGTCCAAGACAACTATAACAGTATTAACAGTAGTCAGTCCAAGACTACTGTAACGGTATTAACAGTAGTCAGTCCAAGACTACTATAACAGTATTAACAGTAGTCAGTCCAAGACTACTATAACAGTATTAACAGTAGTCAGTCCAAGACTACTGTAACAGTATTAACAGTAGTCAGTCCAAGACTACTGTAACAGTATTAACAGTAGTCAGTCCAAGACTACTGTAACAGTATTAACAGTAGTCAGTCCAAGACTACTATAACAGTATTAACAGTAGTCAGTCCAAGACTACTGTAACGGTATTAACAGTAGTCAGTCCAAGACTACTATAACAGTATTAACAGTAGTCAGTCCAAGACTACTATAACAATATTAACAGTAGTCAGTCCAAGACTACTATAACAGTATTAACAGTAGTCAGTCCAAGACTACTATAACAGTATTAACAGTAGTCAGTCCAAGACTACTGTAACAGTATTAACAGTAGTCAGTCCAAGACTACTGTAACAGTATTAACAGTAGTCAGTCCAAGACTACTATAACAGTATTAACAGTAGTCAGTCCAAGACTACTATAACAGTATTAACAGTAGTCAGTCCAAGACTTCTATAACAGTATTAACAGTAGTCAGTCCAAGACTACTATAACAGTATTAACAGTAGTCAGTCCAAGACTACTGTAACAGTATTAACAGTAGTCAGTCCAAGACTTCTGTAACAGTATTAACAGTAGTCAGTCCAAGACTACTGTAACAGTATTAACAGTAGTCAGTCCAAGACTACTGTAACAGTATTAACAGTAGTCAGTCCAAGACTACTGTAACAGTATTAACAGTAGTCAGTCCAAGACTACTATAACAGTATTAACAGTGTATTAACAGTAGTCAGTCCAAGACTACTGTAACAGTATTAACAGTAGTCAGTCCAAGACTACTGTAACAGTATTAACAGTAGTCAGTCCAAGACTACTGTAACAGTATTAACAGTAGTCAGTCCAAGACTACTGTAACAGTATTAACAGTCCAAGACTACTATAACAGTAACAGTATTAACAGTAGTCAGTAGTCAGTCAAGACTACTATAACAGTATTAACAGTAGTCAGTCCAAGACTACTATAACAGTATTAACAGTAGTCAGTCCAAGACTACTGTAACAGTATTAACAGTAGTCAGTCCAAGACTACTATAACAGTATTAACAGTAGTCAGTCCAAGAATACTGTAACAGTATTAACAGTAGTCAGTCCAAGACTACTGTAACAGTATTAACAGTAGTCACTCCAAGACTACTGTAACAGTATTAACAGTAGTCAGTCCAAGACTACTATAACAGTATTAACAGTAGTCAGTCCAAGACTACCATAACAGTATTAACAGTAGTCAGTCCAAGACTACCGTAACAGTATTAACAGTAGTCAGTCCAAGACTACCGTAACAGTATTAACAGTAGTCAGTCCAAGACTACCGTAACAGTATTAACAGTAGTCAGTCCAAGACTACTGTAACAGTATTAACAGTAGTCAGTCCAAGACTACTGTAACAGTATTAACAGTAGTCAGTCCAAGACTACCGTAACAGTATTAACAGTAGTCAGTCCAAGACTACAGTAACAGTATTAACAGTAGTCAGTCCAAGACTACTGTAACAGTATTAACAGTAGTCAGTCCAAGACAACTGTAACAGTATTAACTAGTCAGTTCAAGACTACTATAACAGTATTAACAGTAGTCAGTCCAAGACTACTGTAACAGTATTAAGAGTAGTCAGTCCAAGACTATTGTAACAGTATTAACAGTAGTCAGTCCATGACTACTGTAACAGTATTAACAGTAGTCAGTCCAAGACTACTGTAACAGTATTAACAGTAGTCAGTCCAAGACTACTGTAACAGTATTAACAGTAGTCAGTCCAAGACTACTGTAACAGTATTAACTAGTCAGTTCAAGACTACTATTACAGTATTAACAGTAGTCAGTCCAAGACTACTGTAACAGTATTAACAGTAGTCAGTCCAAGACTACTGTAACAGTATTAACAGTAGTCAGTCCAAGACTACTGTAACAGTATTAACAGTAGTCAGTCCAAAACTACTGTAACAGTACTAACTGTAGTCAGTCCAAGACTACTATAACAGTATTAACAGTAGTCAGTCCAAGACTACTGTAACAGTATTAACAGTAGTCAGTCCAAGACTACTGTAACAGTATTAACAGTATTCAGTCCAAGACTACTGTAACAGTATTAACAGTAGTCAGTCCAAGACTACTGTAACAGTATTAACAGTAGTCAGTCCAAGACTACTGTAACAGTATTAACTGTAGTCAGTCCAAGACTACTATAACAGTATTAACAGTAGTCAGTCCAAGACTACTGTAACAGTATTAACTGTAGTCAGTCCAAGACTACTGTAACAGTATTAACAGTAGTCAGTCCAAGACTACTATAACAGTATTAACAGTAGTCAGTCCAAGACTACTATAACAGTATTAACAGTAGTCAGTCCAAGACTACTATAACAGTATTAACAGTAGTCAGTCCAAGACTACTATAACAGTATTAACAGTAGCCACTCCAAGACTGCTAATACAGTATTAACAGTAGTCATTCCAAGACTAATACCACATTATTAACAGTGGTCAGTCCAAGACTACTACCACAGTATTAACAGTGGTCAGTCTAAGGCTACTACCACAGTATTAACAGTAGTCAGTCTAAGGCTAATACCACAGTATTAACAGTGGTCAGTCTAAGGCTAATACCACAGTATTAACAGTGGTCAGTCTAAGGCTACTACCACAGTATTAACAGTGGTCAGTCTAAGGCTACTGCCACAGTATTAACAGTGGTCAGTCTAAGGCTAATACCACAGTATTAACAGTGGTCAGTCTAAGGCTAATACCACAGTATTAACAGTGGTCAGTCTAAGGCTACTACCACAGTATTAACAGTGGTCAGTCTAAGGCTACTACCACAGTATTAACAGTGGTCAGTCTAAGGCTACTACCACAGTATTAACAGTGGTCAGTCTAAGGCTAATACCACAGTATTAACAGTGGTCAGTCTAAGGCTACTACCACAGTATTAACAGTGGTCAGTCTAAGGCTACTACCACAGTATTAACAGTAGTCAGTCTAAGGCTAATACCACAGTATTAACAGTAGTCAGTCTAAGGCTAATACCACAGTATTAACAGTAGTCAGTCTAAGGCTACTACCACAGTATTAACAGTGGTCAGTCTAAGGCTACTACCACAGTATTAACAGTAGTCAGTCTAAGGCTAATACCACAGTATTAACAGTGGTCAGTCTAAGGCTAATACCACAGTATTAACAGTGATCAGTCTAAGGCTAATACCACAGTATTAACAGTGGTCAGTCTAAGGCTAATACCACAGTATTAACAGTGGTCAGTCTAAGGCTAATACCACAGTATTAACAGTAGTCAGTCTAAGGCTAATACCACAGTATTAACAGTGGTCAGTCTAAGGCTAATACCACAGTATTAACAGTGGTCAGTCTAAGGCTACTACCACAGTATTAACAGTAGTCAGTCTAAGGCTAATACCACAGTATTAACAGTAGTCAGTCTAAGGCTAATACCACAGTATTAACAGTAGTCAGTCTAAGGCTACTACCACAGTATTAACAGTGGTCAGTCTAAGGCTACTACCACAGTATTAACAGTAGTCAGTCTAAGGCTAATACCACAGTATTAACAGTGGTCAGTCTAAGGCTAATACCACAGTATTAACAGTGATCAGTCTAAGGCTAATACCACAGTATTAACAGTGGTCAGTCTAAGGCTAATACCACAGTATTAACAGTGGTCAGTCTAAGGCTAATACCACAGTATTAACAGTAGTCAGTCTAAGGCTAATACCACAGTATTAACAGTGGTCAGTCTAAGGCTAATACCACAGTATTAACAGTGGTCAGTCTAAGGCTAATACCACAGTATTAACAGTGGTCAGTCTAAGGCTAATACCACAGTATTAACAGTAGTCAGTCTAAGGCTACTACCACAGTATTAACAGTGGTCAGTCTAAGGCTACTACCACAGTATTAACAGTAGTCAGTCTAAGGCTACTACCACAGTATTAACAGTAGTCAGTCTAAGGCTACTACCACAGTATTAACAGTGGTCAGTCTAAGGCTACTACCACAGTATTAACAGTAGTCAGTCTAAGGCTAATACCACAGTATTAACAGTGGTCAGTCTAAGGCTAATACCACAGTATTAACAGTGATCAGTCTAAGGCTAATACCACAGTATTAACAGTGGTCAGTCTAAGGCTAATACCACAGTATTAACAGTGGTCAGTCTAAGGCTAATACCACAGTATTAACAGTAGTCAGTCTAAGGCTAATACCACAGTATTAACAGTGGTCAGTCTAAGGCTAATACCACAGTATTAACAGTGGTCAGTCTAAGGCTAATACCACAGTATTAACAGTGGTCAGTCTAAGGCTAATACCACAGTATTAACAGTAGTCAGTCTAAGGCTACTACCACAGTATTAACAGTGGTCAGTCTAAGGCTACTACCACAGTATTAACAGTAGTCAGTCTAAGGCTACTACCACAGTATTAACAGTGGTCAGTCTAAGGCTAATACCACAGTATTAACAGTGGTCAGTCTAAGGCTACTACCACAGTATTAACAGTGGTCAGTCTAAGGCTACTACCACAGTATTAACAGTGGTCAGTCTAAGGCTAATACCACAGTATTAACAGTGGTCAGTCTAAGGCTAATACCACAGTATTAACAGTGGTCAGTCTAAGGCTACTACCACAGTATTAACAGTGGTCAGTCTAAGGCTACTACCACAGTATTAACAGTGGTCAGTCTAAGGCTACTACCACAGTATTAACAGTGGTCAGTCTAAGGCTAATACCACAGTATTAACAGTGGTCAGCCCAAGGCTACTACCACAGTATTAACAGTGGTCAGTCTAAGGCTACTACCACAGTATTAACAGTAGTCAGTCTAAGGCTAATACCACAGTATTAACAGTAGTCAGTCTAAGGCTAATACCACAGTATTAACAGTAGTCAGTCTAAGGCTACTACCACAGTATTAACAGTGGTCAGTCTAAGGCTACTACCACAGTATTAACAGTGGTCAGTCTAAGGCTACTACCACAGTATTAACAGTGGTCAGTCTAAGGCTACTACCACAGTATTAACAGTGGTCAGTCTAAGGCTACTACCACAGTATTAACAGTGGTCAGTCTAAGGCTACTACCACAGTATTAACAGTGGTCAGTCTAAGGCTACTACCACAGTATTAACAGTGGTCAGTCTAAGGCTACTACCACAGTATTAACAGTGGTCAGTCTAAGGCTACTACCACAGTATTAACAGTGGTCAGTCTAAGGCTACTACCACAGCCAATACATTCATTTTTTCCGCCATAATTAACATAATTTATGTATATTCTACTTGTTAATTAAGCTGTAATATGATTTGCTTATATAAGTCATCAGTTGCAAGGAAAATAATGTTACTTGTATGAGTTACAGCAATCATTCTCTTATTAAGACAATGCTTGTGGAACTTATTGTCATGGTAACACTAGCTTGAGCCAAACGACTTTTGTTATATTGTTTTTACTATTGTATCATGGATATAAATGTAATATACATTAAGACTAACGAAGGTTGAGTCTATTAATATATAACTTGATTAACTTTTAAAGGAGTGGACTGGTAAGCCAGTGGAAAGCCTCCATCGGATGACCAAAAGCTGCAGTGAAGGATCATCACATGACTAAGGCGTGTGTTTGGAAGCTCCAGTAACAAGTTATCACATTAAGACCTGTGTTTGGAAGCTCCAGTAACAAGTTATCACATTAAGACCTGTGTCTGGAAGTTCCAGTAACAAGTCATCACATTAAGACCTGTGTCTGGAAGTTCCAGTAACAAGTCATCACATTAAGACCTGTGTCTGGAAGTTCCAGTAACAAGTCATCACATTAAGACCTGTGTCTGGAAGTTCCAGTAACAAGTCATCACATTAAGACCTGTGTCTGGAAGTTCCAGTAACAAGTCATCACATTAAGACCTGTGTCTGGAAGTTCCAGTAACAAGTCATCACATTAAGACCTGTGTCTGGAAGTTCCAGTAACAAGTCATCACATTAAGACCTGTGTCTGGAAGTTCCAGTAACAAGTCATCACATTAAGACCTGTGTCTGGAAGTTCCAGTAACAAGTCATCACATTAAGAACTGTGTCTGGAAGCTCCAGTAACAAGCCATCACATTAAGACCTGTGTCTGGAAGTTCCAGTAACAAGTCATCACATTAAGACCTGTGTCTGGAAGTTCCAGTAACAAGTCATCACATTAAGACCTGTGTCTGGAAGTTCCAGTAACAAGTCATCACATGAAGACCTGTGTCTGGAAGTTCCAGTAACAAGTCATCACATGACCAAGACTTGAGTCAAGAAACCTGTCTTTTTTCCTAACAAATTTATCTAACTTAACCTCAAATAAGACTCTCCTGCCCGGAGTGTATTGCAATACTTTCGTATTTTCCGTGTATGACTACACCTGTATTATTCACTCTATATACTGTATCATCCTGGACAATAAATTTTTTAGTTTGTATGATTTTACACTTGAGAGTATAGTAAACATATATATTTAAATATTAAACAGTAAAGTACAGTATTACAAAGATTAAAACTTACTTTATTCACAAATAACTTTACGTAACATTATGAGGTGAATCACATGTTGCTACAGATCATCAAAGTCCATAATATTTGTTCAGATTCATATTGTTTAACCTTTAAATATTTATATCAGAAACAGTTATTAACAACCATTACGAGGACGCTTGTACTCACCTAGTTGTGGTTGCAGGGGTCGATTCATAGCTCCTGGCCCCCCTCTTCACTGGCCGCTCTCCCTGCACTCTTAGCTTTATCATACCTCTGCTAAAAGCTATGAATGATGATGTTTCCACTGGACGTCAGATATTAATTGCAATAAATGAGAGTGTAGTCCTGGTCACTCGAGGTGAAATTGATTTTCTAAACAGAATTGGATAGTCTTACTGAACAAACACCTGTAATATAAATTCAAAATAATGCGATCCTAGATAGGTGACAGACATTTATAGCACCACATGTGCATGGTTGAAAATGTAACGTCATGCAGGCCTCTACGTCCATGGTATCAAGGTGCAACTTTAGATCTTACTATAACCAACTATATCATAGAATACAAAATACAAAGAAGTAATAAATTAAGAAATAAAATACGAAAGGGTAAATGAGGGTGTAATATGAGGAGACTGGACAGTAACATTGATGGTATACAAGAGTTATACATAATTGGTACTTTGTAAAATGTCTGTAAGTCCTAAGTGGAAGTCATAATTAAACATACATATGTATTATTTTCTCGTATTAATGTTATTTTATTAAACTGGTTTGGTTGTTGTTTTTCTTCAGCCTGTACCTGATAGGCACTTTAGGTCATGTAATTGATATTCTGGTCAGAAACCGCAGTTTTAATTTTTCACTGAGAATCTTTACTGAAATCTTATAAACTGTATATATATATATATATATATATATATATATATATATATATATATATATATATATATATATATATATATATATATATATATATATATATATATATATATATATATATATATATATATATATATAATATATATATATATATATATATATATATATATATATATATATATATATATATATATATATATATATATATATATATATATACCTATATATATATACATCGGTGAAGGGATCAGTGTTGCTGTTCATTGAGGTGATGGTTGAGTGGTTCATCCAGGAGGGTGAGGATGTCACCTACAGACTGTAGGTAAAACAGAGGTACTTGTTTCTGTTTGATGGGGTCCTGTGTGGTGGTGAGTTGCCTGGCCTCCTGCAGGGTAGTGGCTCCACTCAGCACCAGCAGCGTCCACATCCCACATTCGTTACCCAGGAGGATATCAGTGTGTAACCTGGTCAGAGGAAACTGAGTCAGATACTTGAATCTGCCACAAATAGGTGAAAAGGGATCAACAACTTAGCCTAGACAGTTCAATATCTTTATTATGCACACCATACTAATGGTGTGGGTGGTAGTCACCCCCATGGTGTGGGTTATAGTCACCCCATACCCATGGTGTGGGTGGTAGTCACCCCCATGGTGTGGGTGGTAATCATATCATACCCATTGTGTGGGTTGTAGTCACCCCATACCCATACAAAAAGAATGCAGATGTAATATACACAGACTTTGCAAAAGCCTTCGACAAGTGTGACCATGGCGTAATAGCGCACAAAATGCGTGCTGAAGGAATAACGGGAAAAGTTGGTAGATGGATCTATAATTTCCTCACAAACAACACAAAGAGTAGTAGTCAACAGAGTCAAGTCTGAGGCGGCTACGGTGAAAAGCTCTGTTCCACAAGGCACAGTACTCGCTCCCATCTTGTTTCTCATCCTCATATCTGACATAGACAAGGATGTCAGCCACAGCACCGTGTCTTCCCTTGCAGATGACACCCGAATCTGCATGACAGTGTCTTCCATTGCAGACACTGCAAGGCTCCAGGCGGACATCAACCAAATCTTTCGATGGACTGCAGAAAACAGTATGAAGTTCAACGATGAGAAATTTCAATTACTCCGATATGGTAAACATGAGGAAATTAAAACTTCATCAGAGTACAAAACAAATTCCAGCAACAAAATAGAGCGAAAAACTAACGTCAAAGACCTGGGAGTGATCATGTCGGAGGATCTCACCTTCAAGAACCATAGCATTGTATCAATCGCATCTGCTAGAAAAATGACAGGATGGGTAATGAGAACCTTCAAAACTAGGGATGCCAAGTCCATGATGACACTCTTCAGGTCACTTGTTCTATCTAGGCTGGAATATTGCTGTACACTAAAAGCACCTTTCAAGGCAGGTGAAATTGCTGACCTAGAAAATGCACAGAGAACCTTCACGGCGCGCATAACGGAGATAAAACACCTCAATTACTGCGAGCGCTTGAAGTTCCTGAAACTGTACTCCCTGGAACGCAGTTAGTGTAATATCTTTATTATGCACCCCATACCCATCCTGTGGGCGGTAGTCACCACATACCCATCCTGTGGGCGGTAGTCACCACATACCCATCCTGTGGGCGGTAATCAAAAGATTACAAAGGTACATAATGGGTCCAGGGACTGGACCCCAAAGTTATGATAGCTGAACTAGTTACAAAGGTAATGAACTCCAGGTAGATCTGGTCACAATCATGGCAAGTTACAGAGGTAATGAATCAGCCTCACTCCTATACATGGTTACAGTCATGAACAAATTACAAAGTAATGAACCACTGATACGTCCACACCTGGTCACAGTTGTAACGAGTTATAAATACAAATATTAAGAGGGTCATACACCCACATTAGCGCGAGCGTACACTCATACACGAGGGCGCAGGCACAGACACATGCACACAAGCGTACAAATATATGCATACACACAAGCCCGCACGCACACGGGGGCGTTGACCCCCGAAACTCTCTCCAGGTAAACTCCAGGTGTGGGTGGTAGTCACACCGTACCCATGGTGTGGTTGGTAGTCACCCCATACCCATGGTGTGAGTGGTAGTCACACCATACCTATGGTGTGGGTGGTAGTCACCCCATACCTATGGTGTGAGTGGTAGTCACACCATACCTATGGTGTGGGTGGTAGTCAAAAGATTGCAGAGGTACTTAATGGGTCCAGGGACTGGGTCACAAAATTCTGATAGCAGAACAACTTACAGTGGTAATGAACAAGTTACAGTGGTAATGAACAAGTTACAGTGGTAATGAACAAGTTACAGTAGTAATGAACAAGTTACAGTAGTAATAAACAGGTTACAGTGGTAATGAACAAATTACAGCCGTAATGAACAAGTTACATTAGTAATCAACAAGGTACAGTGGTAATGAACAAGTTACAGGGGTAATGAACAACTTACATTGGTAATGAACAAGTTACAGCGGTAATAAACAAGTTACAGTGGTAATGAACAAGTTACACTGGTAATGAACAAGTTACAGTGGTAATGAATAAGTTACAGTGGTAATGATCAAGTTACAGTGGTAATGAATAAGTTACAGTGGTAATGATCAAGTTACAGTGGTAATCAACAAGTTACAGTGGTAATGAATAAGTTACAGTGGTAATGATCAAGTTACAGTGGTAATGAACAATTTACAGTAGAAATGAACAAGTTACAGTGGTAATGAACAAGTTTCAGTAGTAATGAACAAGTTACAGCAGTAATGAACAAGTTACAGTGGTAATGAACAAGTTACAGTAGTAATGAACAAGTTACAGTAGTAATGAACAAGTTACAGTGGTAATGAACAAGTTACAGTAGTAATGAACAAGTTACAGCAGTAATGAACAAGTTACAGTAGTAATGAGCAAGTTACAGTGGTAATGAACAAGTTACAGTGGTAATGAACAAGTTACAGTAGTAATGAACAAGTTACAGCAGTAATGAACAAGTTACAGTAGTAATGAGCAAGTTACAGTAGTAATGAACAAGTTACAGTGGTAATGAACAAGTTACAGTAGTAATGAACAAGTTACAGCAGTAATGAACAAGTTACAGTAGTAATGAGCAAGTTACAGTGGTAATGAACAAGTTACAGTAGTAATGAACAAGTTACAGTAGTAATGAACAAATTACAGTGGTAATGAACAAGTTACATTAGTAATGAACAAGTTACAGCAGTAATGAACAAGTTACAGTGGTAATGAACAAGTTACAGTAGTAATGAACAACTTACAGTAGTAATGAACAAGTTACAGCAGTAATGAACATGTTACAGTGGTATTGAACAAGTTACAGCAGTGATGAACAAGTTACAGTAGTAATGAACAAGTTACAGCAGTAATGAACAAGTTACAGTGGTAATGAACAAGTTACAGTGGTAATGAACAAGTTACAGCAGTAATGAACAAGTTACAGTGGTAATGAACAAGTTACAGCAGTAATGAACAAGTTACAGTAGCAATGAACAAGTTACAGCAGTAATGAACAAGTTACAGTAGTAATGAGCAAGTTACAGTGGTAATGAACAAGTTACAGCAGTAATGAACAAGTTACAGTAGTAATGAACATATTACAGTGGTAATGAACAAGTTACAGTGGTAATGAACAAGCTACAGTAGTAATGAACAAGTTACAGCAGTAATGAACAAGTTACAGTAGTAATGAGCAAGTTACAGTGGTAATGAACAAGTTACAGTGGTATTGAACAAGTTACAGTAGTAATGAGCAAGTTACAGTGGTAATGAACAAGTTACAGCAGTAATGAACAAGTTACAGCAGTAATGAGCAAGTTACAGTGGTAATGAACAAGTTACAGCAGTAATGAACAAGTTACAGCAGTAATGAGCAAGTTACAGTGGTAATGAACAAGTTACAGTAGTAATGAACAAGTTACAGTAGTAATAAACAAGTTACAGTAGTAATGAGCAAGTTACAGTGGTAATGAACAAGTTACAGCAGTAATGAACAAGTTACAGCAGTAATGAGCAAGTTACAGTGGTAATGAACAAGTTACAGTGGTAATGAACAAGTTACAGCAGTAATGAACAAGTTACAGTAGTAATGAGCAAGTTACAGTGGTAATGAACAAGATACAGCAGTAATGAACAAGTTACAGTAGTAATGAACAAGTTACAGTGGTAATGAACAAGTTACATTAGTAATGAACAAGTTACAGCAGTATTGAACAAGTTACAGTGGTAATGAACAAGTTACAGTAGTAATGAGCAAGTTACAGTGGTAATGAACAAGTTACAGCAGTAATGAACAAGTTACAGCAGTAATGAGCAAGTTACAGTGGTAATGAACACGTTACAGCAGTAATGAACAAGTTACAGCAGTAATGAGCAAGTTACAGTGGTAATGAACAAGTTACAGTAGTAATGAACAAGTTACAGTAGTAATGAACAAGTTACAGTAGTAATGAGCAAGTTACAGTGGTAATGAACAAGTTACAGCAGTAATGAACAAGTTACAGCAGTAATGAGCAAGTTACAGTGGTAATGAACAAGTTACAGTGGTAATGAACAAGTTACAGTAGTAATGAACATGTTACAGTGGTAATGAACTAGTTACAGTGGTAATGAACAAGCTACAGTAGTAATGAACAAGTTACAGCAGTAATGAACAAGTTACAGTAGTAATGAGCTAGTTACAGTGGTAATGAACAAGTTACAGTGGTAATGAACAAGTTACAGTAGTAATGAGCAAGTTACAGTGGTAATGAACAAGTTACAGTGGTAATGAACAAGTTACATTAGTAATGAGCAAGTTACAGTGGTAATGAACAAGTTACAGCAGTAATGAACAAGTTACAGCAGTAATGAGCAAGTTACAGTGGTAATGAACAAGTTACAGCAGTAATGAACAAGTTTCAGCAGTAATGAGCAAGTTACAGTGGTAATGAACAAGTTACAGTAGTAATGAACAAGTTACAGTAGTAATGAACAAGTTATAGTAGTAATAAGCAAGTTACAGTGGTAATGAACAAGTTACAGTGGTAATGAACAAGTTACATTAGTAATGAACAAGTTACAGCAGTATTGAACAAGTTACAGTGGTAATGAACAAGTTACAGTAGTAATGAGCAAGTTACAGTGGTAATGAACAAGTTACAGCAGTAATGAGCAAGTTACAGCAGTAATGAGCAAGTTACAGTGGTAATGAACAAGTTACAGCAGTAATGAACAAGTTACAGCAGTAATGAGCAAGTTACAGTGGTAATGAACAAGTAACAGTAGTAATGAACAAGTTACAGTAGTAATGAACAAGTTACAGCAGTAATGAACAAGTTACAGCAGTAATGAACAAGTTACAGTAGTAATGAACAACTTACAGTAGTAATGAACAAGTTACAGCAGTAATGAACATGTTACAGTGGTAATGAACAAGTTACAGCAGTAATGAACAAGTTACAGCAGTAATGAGCAAGTTACAGTGGTAATGAACAAGTTACAGCAGTAATGAACAAGTTTCAGCAGTAATGAGCAAGTTACAGTGGTAATGAACAAGTTACAGTAGTAATGAACAAGTTACAGTAGTAATGAACAAGTTATAGTAGTAATAAGCAAGTTACAGTGGTAATGAACAAGTTACAGTGGTAATGAACAAGTTACATTAGTAATGAACAAGTTACAGCAGTATTGAACAAGTTACAGTGGTAATGAACAAGTTACAGTAGTAATGAGCAAGTTACAGTGGTAATGAACAAGTTACAGCAGTAATGAGCAAGTTACAGCAGTAATGAGCAAGTTACAGTGGTAATGAACAAGTTACAGCAGTAATGAACAAGTTACAGCAGTAATGAGCAAGTTACAGTGGTAATGAACAAGTAACAGTAGTAATGAACAAGTTACAGTAGTAATGAACAAGTTACAGCAGTAATGAACAAGTTACAGCAGTAATGAACAAGTTACAGTAGTAATGAACAACTTACAGTAGTAATGAACAAGTTACAGCAGTAATGAACATGTTACAGTGGTAATGAACAAGTTACAGCAGTGATGAACAAGTTACAGTAGTAATGAACAAGTTGCAGCAGTAATGAACAAGTTACAGTGGTAATGAACAAGTTACAGTGGTAATGAACAAGTTACAGCAGTAATGAACAAGTTACAGCAGTATTGAACAAGTTACAGTGGTAATGAACAAGTTACAGCAATAATGAACAAGTTACAGTAGTAATGAACAAGTTACAGTGGTAATGAACAAGTTACAGCAGTAATGAACAAGTTACAGTAGTAATGAGCAAGTTACAGTGGTAATGAACAAGTTACAGCAGTAATGAACAAGTTACAGTAGTAATGAACAAGTTACAGTGGTAATGAACAAGTTACATTAGTAATGAACAAGTTGCAGCAGTATTGAACAAGTTACAGTGGTAATGAACAAGTTACAGTAGTAATGAGCAAGTTACAGTGGTAATGAACAAGTTACAGCAGTAATGAACAAGTTACAGCAGTAATGAGCAAGTTACAGTGGTAATGAACAAGTTACAGTAGTAATGAACAAGTTACAGTAGTAATGAACAAGTTACAGTAGTAATGAGCAAGTTACAGTGGTAATGAACAAGTTACAGCAGTAATGAACAAGTTACAGCAGTAATGAGCAAGTTACAGTGGTAATGAACAAGTTACAGTGGTAATGAACAAGTTACAGCAGTAATGAACAAGATACAGCAGTAATGAGCAAGTTACAGTGGTAATGAACAAGTTACAGTGGTAATGAACAAGTTACAGCAGTAATGAACAACTTACAGCAGTAATGAGCAAGTTACAGTGGTAATGAATAAGTTACAGTGATAATGAACAAGTTACAGCAGTAATGAACAAGTTACAGTGGTAATGAACAATTTACAGTGGTAATGAACAAGTTACAGCAGTAATGAACAAGTTACAGCAGTAATGAGCAAGTTACAGTGGTAATGAACAAGTTACAGTAGTAATGAACAAGTTACAGTAGTAATGAACAAGTTACAGTAGTAATGAGCAAGTTACAGTGGTAATGAACAAGTTACAGTAGTAATGAACAAGTTACAGTAGTAATGAACAAGTTACAGCAGTAATGAGCAAGTTACAGTGGTAATGAACAAGTTACAGTGGTAGTGAACAAGTTACAGCAGTAATGAACAAGTTACAGCAGTAATGAACAAGTTACAGCAGTAATGAACAAGTTACAGCAGTAATGAACAAGTTACAGCAGTAATGAACAAGTTACAGCAGTAATGAGCAAGTTACAGTGGTAATGAACAAGTTACAGTAGTAATGAACAAGTTACAGTAGTAATGAACAAGTTACAGTAGTAATGAACAAGTTACAGCAGTAATGAACAAGTTACAGTAGTAATGAACAAGTTACAGCAGTAATGAGCAAGTTACAGTGGTAATGAACAAGTTACAGTGGTAATGAACAAGTTACAGCAGTAATGAACAAGTTACAGCAGTAATGAACAAGTTACAGCAGTAATGAACAAGTTACAGTAGTAATCAACAAGTTACAGTAGTAATGAACAAGTTACAGTAGTAATGAACAAGTTACAGTAGTAATGAACAAGTTACAGCAGTAATGAGCAAGTTACAGTGGTAATGAACAAGTTACAGTGGTAATGAACAAGTTACAGCAGTAATGAACAAGTTACAGCAGTAATGAACAAGTTACAGTGGTAATGAACAAGTTACAGCAGTAATGAACAAGTTACAGTGGTAATGAACAAGTTACAGCAGTAATGAACAAGTTACAGTGGTAATGAACAAGTTACAGCAGTAATGAACAAGTTACAGCAGTAATGAACAAGTTACAGTAGTAATGAACAAGTTACAGTAGTAATGAACAAGTTACAGCAGTAATGAACAAGTTACAGCAGTAATGAACAAGTTACAGTGGTACTGAACTATTTACATGTATATATCAGGTTACAGTCGTAATCAGTTATTTATGCAAAACATGAATTAAGCCAAAAAAATATTATATGTGGTTTTGAATTACATATATTGCCTTATATTTTAGCAATATATGGTTGAATTTAATCAAGTTTAAGAGTTTATACTTTATTTACAGTGAACAAAGTTAAGGTATTTTTGGAGAATGGTTGATAATTTACCACTGTGGGTAAAATACTTTGACATTTCTTGTACATTTCTGAGTAAGTTGTTTTTGAAATTATTAGTCGTATTACTGTAATTGTAATACTGTAATTTTTATAAAATAATCTCAAACTGCAATTATTCATGATAAAACTTCTCTACTAGACCTATTAATGTCATATAGCATTAGTTTAATATGTTTATTATGCACCTCATACCCATCCTGTGGGCTGTAGTCACCACATACCCATCCTGTGGGCTGTAGTCACCACATACCCATCCTGTGGGCTGTAGTCACCACATGCCCATCCTGTGGGCGGTAGTCACCACATACCCATCCTGTGGGCGGTAGTCAAAAGATTACAAAGGTACATAATGGGTCCAGTGACTGGGCCCCAAAGTTATGATAGCTGAACTAGTTACAAAGGTAATGAACTCCAGGTAGATCTGGTCACAATCATGGCAAGTTACAGAGGTAATGAATCAGCTTCACTCCTATACATGGTTACAGTCATGAACAAATTACAAAGTAATGAACCACTGATACGTCCACACCTGGTCACAATTATAATGAGTTATAAATACAAATATTAAGTGGGTCATACACCCACACTAGCGCGCGCGCGCACACATACACATGCACGAGGGCGCACGCACAGACACATGCACACGAGTGTTCAAATATATGTATACACACAAGCACGCACACACTAACACACACACACACACACACACACACACACACACACACACACACACACACACACACACACACACAAAGACAAAGACAGGATGTTCCAGGGAGGGGACACAGAAACAAGAGGCCACAATTGGAAGTTGAAGACACAAATGAGTCAGAGAGATAGTAGGAAGTATTTCTTCAGTCATAGAGTTGTAAGGCAGTGGAATAGCCTAGAAAATGACGTAGTGGAGGCAGGAACCATACACAGTTTTAAGACGAGGTTTGATAAAGCTCATGGAGCGGGGAGAGAGAAGGCCTAGTAGCAACCGGTGAAGAGGCGGGGCCAGGAGCTAGGACTCGACCCCTGCAACCACAAATAGGTGAGTACAACTAGGTGAGTACACACACACACACACACACACACGCACGCACACACGCACACACACACGTGGTAATGCAATAATTACAGCTAGCAAAGTCAGGGTATTTCTCCAGAATGGTCTGCAATATACCACTGTGGATAAAATACTTTGCCATTTCTTGAACACTTCTGAGTGAGTTGTTTCTAAATTCATTAATTTTATCACACTCCAGTACACAATGACGCAGAGTGAGACAATAGCCCATCTGGCAAAGTTTACATTTCGCTTGGTCTACATCTGGTGGTGGTGATTTAACCTGCCAAAGATACTTGTAACCCAGCCGGAGCCGGGCAGTAGTGACATCCAAGAGTCTGCTTATTTTGTTGGATGCACCATAGACATGTGGCTCCTCCTGCATGATAGAATGATGATAGATGGACTCACTGGTGTCAATCTCCCTGAGTCTTAAGTTAATAAAATTCAGTTGAAGTTCTTTTCGTATTATTGTTCTCAAACTACTACCTGACAAGCCAAGATTGTAATCTACTCCCTCTTTGAAAGCATACAGCTTAGCCAATTTATCAGTTCTATCATGCATCTGAAGACCAATGTGAGATGGAATCCACAGCATGTGCACACTGTTCCTGATCAGCCGGGCTGTGGCTCGTACGTTGGTTTGCGTGCAGCCAGCAGCAACAGCCTGGTTGATCAGGCTCTGATCCACCAGGAGGCCTGGTCACAGACCGGGCCGCGGGGGCGTTGACCCCCGGAACTCTCTCCAGGTAAACGCCAGGTAAACTGACTTCACTGTCCACAATCTTACCATACCTGTACATTGCAGAGTCACTTGTTTGCACAGAACTGCTTAATGCCTCAAATGATGTAGTGGAAGTTTTAGCAGTAAAGGTCGAGAACCAAAACCTAGTCATTGTGGTAGTCTACAAGCCTCCGGATGCAACATCCCAGCAATTCCAGGAACAGCTGTTAAAAACTGACCACTGTCTGGAAAATCTTCCAGCTCCTGCACCCAACATCTTGCTCCTGGGGGATTTCAACTTAAGGCACCTAAAATGGAGGAATATAGGAAATAATATTGTTGCAGTAATAACACCAGGAGGCAGCTCTGATGAAAACTCACACTCACACGAGCTTTTAAATCTCTGCACAAAATTCAATTTAAACCAGCAAATAATAGAGCCTACTAGACTGGAGAATACACTAGACCTCATCTTCACTAACAATGATGATCTGATAAGAAATGTCACCATATCAAAAACAATATACTCAGATCACAACATAATTGAGGTTCAGACATGTATGCGTGGAGCCCCGACCGACATAATGAGACTAGTCACGAGGGAGCATTCACCAAATTCAACCTCAATAACAAAAACATAAAGTGGGACCAAGTAAACCAAGTCCCAACCGATATAAGCTGGGAAGATATACTAAGTAACACAGACCCCCAACTTATGCCTAGAACAGATTAACTCGGTGGCACTCGATGTATGCACAAGGCTTATTCCTCTAAGAAAAAGGAGGAGTAGATGTAAAATAGAAAGAGACAGGCGCTCCCTTTACAGGCGACGGAAAAGAATAACAGAGCGGCTAAAAGAGGTCAATATATCTGAAATGCGTAGGGAGACACTGGTCAGAGAAATAGCAAGCATCGAACTTAAGCTAAAAGAATCCTTTAGGAGTCAGGAGTCGCGGGAAGAACTAAAAGCCATAAATGAAATCGAAAGAAACCCAAAGTATTTCTTCTCCTATGCCAAATCAAAATCGAGAACAACGTCCAGTATTGGGCCCCTTCTTAAACAAGATGGGTCCTTCACAGATGACAGCAAGGAAATGAGTGAGCTACTCAAGTCCCAATATGACTCAGTTTTTAGCAAGCCGCTAACCAGACTGAGAGTCGAAGATCAAAATGAATTTTTTATGAGAGAGCCACAAAATTTGATTAACACAAGCCTATCCGATGTTATCCTGACGCCAAATGACTTCGAACAGGCGATAAATGACATGCCCATGCACTCTGCCCCAGGGCCAGACTCATGGAACTCTGTGTTCATCAAGAACTGCAAGAAGCCCCTATCACGAGCCTTTTCCATCCTATGGAGAGGGAGCATGGACACGGGGGTCGTCCCACAGTTACTAAAAACAACAGACATAGCCCCACTCCACAAAGGGGGCAGTAAAGCAACAGCAAAGAACTACAGACAAATAGCACTAACATCCCATATCATAAAAATCTTTGAAAGGGTCCTAAGAAGCAAGATCACCACCCATCTAGAAACCCATCAGTTACACAACCCAGGGCAACATGGGTTTAGAACTGGTCGCTCCTGTCTGTCTCAACTATTGGATCACTACGACAAGATCCTAAATGCACTAGAAGACAAAAAGAATGCAGATGTAATATATACAGACTTTGCAAAAGCCTTCGACAAGTGTGACCATGGCGTAATAGCGCACAAAATGCGTGCTAAAGGAATAACAGGAAAAGTCGGTCGATGGATCTATAATTTCCTCACTAACAGAACACAGAGAGTAGTCGTCAACAGAGTAAAGTCCGAGGCAGCTACGGTGAAAAGCTCTGTTCCACAAGGCACAGTACTCGCTCCCATCTTGTTCCTCATCCTCATATCCGACATAGACAAGGATGTCAGCCACAGCACCGTGTCTTCCTTTGCAGATGACACCCGAATCTGCATGACAGTGTCTTCCATTGCAGACACTGCAAGACTCCAGGCGGACATCAACCAAATCTTTCAGTGGGCTGCAGAAAACAATATGAAGTTCAACGATGAGAAATTTCAATTACTCAGATATGGTAAACATGAGGAAATTAAATCTTCATCAGGGTACAAAACAAATTCTGGCCACAAAATAGAGCGAAACACCAACGTCAAAGACCTGGGAGTGATCATGTCGGAGGATCTCACCTTCAAGGACCATAACATTGTATCAATCGCATCTGCTAGAAAAATGACAGGATGGATAATGAGAACCTTCAAAACTAGGGAGGCCAAGCCCATGATGACACTCTTCAGGTCACTTGTTCTATCTAGGCTGGAATATTGCTGCACACTAACAGCATCTTTCAAGGCAGGTGAAATTGCCGACCTAGAAAATGTACAGAGAACTTTCACGGCGCGCATAACGGAGATAAAACACCTCAATTACTGGGAGCGCTTGAGGTTCCTAAACCTGTATTCCCTGGAACGCAGGAGGGAGAGATACATGATTATGTACACCTGGAAAATCCTAGAGAGACTAGTACCGAACTTGCACACGAAAATCACTCACTACGAAAGCAAAAGACTTGGCAGACGATGCACCATCCCCCCAATGAAAAGCAGGGGTGTCACTAGCACGTTAAGAGACCATACAATAAGTGTCAGGGGCCCGAGACTGTTCAACTGCCTCCCAGCACACATAAGGGGGATTACCAACAGACCCCTGGCAGTCTTCAAGCTGGCACTGGACAAGCACCTAAAGTCAGTTCCTGATCAGCCGGGCTGTGGCTCGTACGTTGGTTTGCGTGCAGCCAGCAGCAACAGCCTGGTTGATCAGGCTCTGATCCACCAGGAGGCCTGGTCACAGACCGGGCCTCGGGGGCGTTGACCCCCGGAACTCTCTCCATGTAAACTCCAGGTAAACCTGTGTCTGGCTTCTGACAAAAGCATGCCACAATTTATGCTTAATGAGTTGAGAGCATTTATGGATGACAGAGAATCAGTTACAATTAAACTGTCAATCTTTGATACATAGATGCATTTCAGTGCAAGGAGTATGGCAAACAGTTCTGTCTGAAGGGTAGAGGCCCAATTATTGATGCGTGCTCCAATTTCTTTAAGAGAGCCATCACTCTGTACGACAACAGCAGCACTACCAGCTGCACCAGTGGATTGGTGAACAGAACCATCAGTGTAAATAATTTGCGAGAGTGTGTGCTGTGTGACTAAGTTATCAATACAGCTTAAGGCATTATGTTTGGCTTC
This sequence comes from Cherax quadricarinatus, assembly GCF_038502225.1. Classification (NCBI taxonomy): domain Eukaryota; kingdom Metazoa; phylum Arthropoda; class Malacostraca; order Decapoda; family Parastacidae; genus Cherax; species Cherax quadricarinatus. The sequence continues at coordinate 17,565,537 of NC_091320.1, forward strand.
AAGGCGAAGTTTTGGTTGTGATTTAAGAAGTAGTTTGAGGGGAAATGGATGAATGGTAGTTTGGAATAGGATTATATTCCATGGAGCGAAGTGCCGCTGTTGCCTTACTTGACATAGATCATGTATCTGATTCATGCGGAGGTCGGTTCCAGTTTTTTCGATCCATCTGGAGGAGTGTTCACCAGTGCTGAGGAATGTTTTGAGGGCTTCTGTGCAGGGGTTTGAATGGGCTTGCCTGAACATATTAACCCCAATTAGGATATTTCTTTCAGTAACACGATCTCTGATGCTTGGAATATCAAGTTCTTTTTGCATATTTAAAATTTTGGCAGTACGAGGGCATCCTAAAATGATCCTTATTGCTTCGTTCTGCAGTTTTTCCAGCCCTCCAAGCTTCCAGTCAGACACAAGAGCAAGTAGTGGCGTAGCATAATCAACCAATGATCTAATATAAGCAAGATACATCATTTTCACAATTTTAACATTAGCACCATACCTGGGGTGAAACCCAGCCACAACTCTAAGTGCACTTAGTCTTTCTTTGTATTGGCGACAAAGTCTTGTTACAACAGGTACAAGTAGTGAGACCTCAAAGTCTAGGTACCTGTATCTGCTTACATATTCTAGAAGAGACCCATCATGCAATTGGATCTGACGAACTGTGCCTCTCTGTCGAGGAGGACGCCTATTGAGTATCTTTGTTTTATCATTAGAGATTATCAACCCCAGGTCCTGACACGAGGCTAGTACATGATTAAGAATGTTTTGGGTGTTGGAGAATCCGGTGGTGTGAATCATTATATCATCAGCAAAGCTAATCACATAATGATGGGGCTGACTAGGCATAGCATTAAGTAATGCATTAATTAGAATATTGAACAGTGTGGGACTGAGCACACCTCCCTGTGGGGTTCCTAATTCAAAGTCTTTAGTTACATTTCTATGTCCCTGGAACAACACAGACGATTTTCTGTTGGACAGGTAACCTTTAATCCAGCGGAGAAGCCATCCTCCAACATCCATTCTGGCAAGTTCACTAATGATTACATGTCGGTTGGCTACATCGAAAGCGGATTTAAGGTCAAGGAACGTAGTGTATGAGCTGTCAGTGTGCAGAGTGAGAAAGGTGGCTATGCAATGATGCACACTTCTTCCATGCATGAAACCATGTAACCGGGGAGACAAAAATTGTTTGATTCTGTACATGAGACGATTAAGAATCATTCTCTCAAATGTTTTACACAAGCAGCTAGTAAGAGATATAGGGCGAAATGCATTTTGTTGATAGGGCTTAGGAATTGGAATGATGAGGCTGTTGGTCCAAGATTGAGGGAGCTCCCCAGTTACATAGCTCATGTTATATAATTCAAGTAATGGATTACCTGGTACTCGACACAGCAATCTGAGTATGTTGTAAGTAATACCATCCTCACCAGGCGACGTGGAGTTGCCCTTAGTTAGTGCTGCATCAAGTTCATAATTAGTGAAAGGAATGTTGCAGTCATCTTCCTTGCTGAGCATAAAGCAAACAAGTCTCTCCCTTGCATCATATTTGTCATTTAATTTTGCCTGTGTGGTACTGGGAAGATTGTCATAGCTAGATGTAGCAGCCCAAGCACTGACTAACTCATTCGCCCTATGCAAGGGATGAGGGTGCGCGATCTGCCCAGTTCTGTTACCCTTAATTCTATTTATGTCCCTCCATGCCCGGCTAAGTGGGGTGTGAGCATTAAGACCGTTGACAAATTTTTCCCAGTCTGTTTGCCGCAGCTCTGTCGTACGCTCTCTGGCAGCAGCAAGGGCAGTTTGGAAGAGCCTCAGCATTCCAGGGGTACGATGTTTTCTATAGGCTAGGCCTAGTCTGCGAGCAGTACGTTTCAGTGTACGAAGTTTAGAATCATTGTAATAAGTATGGTTTTTGAAGGAGGAATGATTATTATGGAAGTTTGTTGGGTTTAGAGTACCAAGAGGTTTCAGTGGCGGCTCTAAGTAGTTCTGAATAATGCTCACAAGGTCATTGTTAAAGGTCTCTACAGAGGAACACTCATAGGAATTATACCAGTCAGTCAAATGTGCAACAAAGTCATCATGCTGATCAGTGGGAACATTAAAACGTTTCCGTTTGAATATCCCACCAGGAAGGGTAGTATTACCAATATCTAGTGAGGTTAGCCTTGGGAAATGATCAGACGCTATATCTGTTACAATGGAAGACTCACAGCTGGCAGAAGTAATGTTGAAGCCCAGGCACAGATCAAGGACGCCTCCATAGATATGTGTGGGTTCAAGGTCACCTACAATTTGCACATTATCATGACTGTTTAAGAGTGACAACAGTTGATTGCCATTACGATTACCAAACTGTGATTTTCCAATGCTTTTGTGTCTCGCATTGTAATCGCCAATAATAAGAGAAGGTTCAGAATGAGCACAAGTTGGGAGCTCCAAGTAATTAAACTTATCAGCAGGAGCGTACAAGTTAAATATGTTGAGAGCAGAGTTCCCTATATAAATCCTAACACCGTGATATTGTAGCCCCCTCTGTTTTCTTATGTGCAAGAAGTTGATGGGGAAGTGATTTTTTTAATATATAGAACACAAGAGTTAGTAGATTTGAGGTTATATGCAGCAAATGATGGTAATTTAGGGGGTTGGGATTTTTCAGGGACTCTGCACTCTTGTAGACACACAACATCAATGGGTTCAGTGGCTACTTTATGATGAAGGTCAGGAAGTCTTTTTCTAAGTGATGCAATATTCCAGCTTAATATAGAAAGTTTATACGAGTTTTGATCCATTATAGTAGTCCTGGGATCTTGTTGAGTTTCTCAGCATAATGAAAAAATTGTTCATATAAATGGCAGACCTTATCAATGTCAACAGTGTTACCCTTGTCCATGAGTTTGTTAAGTGCACTTCCAGTTGTAAGGCCTCGTGGAAGTCTTTGTCTACTCAGAGCACGGCTCTGTTCATGTGTGAATGTATGATAGGTGACACCACCACTCACATTACACGCAATACTATAACTGTCATCACCAACACCACTACCAACATTGTGTTCATTACATTTATCAACAGTATTGTATTCAACATTAATGTCAAAGTGGTTAACCTCATCACACTCTGCACCACCGCTTATATTACGCTCATCACTGTTACTAACATTATAGACACAACCGCCCTCATCACACTCTTCACCACCACTTACATTACGGTCATCACTATTATTAATGTCATTGACACCATAGCCTTCATTATGATGCTCACTATAGCTATCAACACAAGTATTATATTCGTCATTACTGTAATTAAGAACACCACCACCACCTTGTTCAGCAGCCTTACACTTGCTGTCACAAATTTTGACAATCTTGTTATTGGTACACTCTACACATATTTCCTTGTGTTGTTCAAGTTGTTTCAGGAGAAATTGTTGTATTTCCAGTACCCTTATGCGCGACATCTGGTTGTATACCACAGGAGCAAGACTTGGAACATCTGGAGACGTGAAGTCCCGGTCAGCTGAGCTCCTTGACTGACTGTCAGCTGACTCAGCTAGGCTGGTATTGACAGCCGACGTGATGGAGGTCTGTTGACGTGCTCTCCAGGTGAGGTGCTCAACCCCATTGTCTGAGGGCAGGCATGAGCCGGTATTCAGACCCGAGGTACCTGGTAGTCCTGGGGGGCCATAATGAGGGGTACAGGGTGAAGTGCGGTTGGCTTCGATGCGGGAAGCCCTCACACTGTAGTCAGCATGAGCTGCTGTGACTCCTGAGGTATTACAATTGATACATTGTTTAGCAACAGTCTGTTGCTGTTTGATCTTATCATAACACCGTTCAGAAGGATGAGTATTGGCACACACTGCACACCAGTGTGACTTAGATGGGCATTTCCTGGCAATGTGGCCCCAGCGTTGACACTTATAACATCGACGTTGAGGAGGTCTGTACAATGCAATGTAATAGCGTCTGCTGAGGGCTGCACGGGAGTGAATATACCGTGGCAGAGTTCCCTGGCCAGTCCACTCAGCTAATATCAGACCGTTGGAAAGTCGACGAGGGCTTGCAACTTGCTCTGACGCCAGATATTGAGGATTCAAGTGCTTGTTGACGTTGTATATGACAATAAGCACTTTAGGTGCCCTTGGTGGGGCAGCTTGGAGTTTGATGTTGGCATATTCGTGAGTGAGAAGTTTGTCTATAAATGCTGAATCATTAGGCACAAAGACGTAGTTATCCTCATCGTGGACAAACTTGATCGTTTTCTCATGATTGTCTACACTAGCTTCGAAAAACCAGTTACACTTGGTCTCTTGATTAGTGTTGTTAGGGAAATCTAACCTGACAGCTTTGGGAGGGTGTGCGCCCACTGTATTGCTTGCAGCAAGCTTCCTCTGGAAGCCTCGTTCTTTTTTCCGAGCCTGTTTACTAAAATATGTTTCAAATCTGCCTTCACCATCATCTACGTCAACACCATCAGCTATACTCATAGCTGACAGGAGTTTCACACTGGCGATGGGTTAAAGGATACCAGTGAATAGAAGGAACAAGGAAGGGATATTCACCTCGCTAGACAGGCAACATAGGTGTAGTGGCCTGCGGGTCGCAGTGCGATTTTCAAGGTCATTCACGGGGCCACAGTCGTCTCGAGAGTTACCAATACTGCACTACTCGTTAATTACTCCAAACCCGCAGCACTTAACACAGTTAGCACACATGTCTAGGAATGACATACAAATTTTCACTCTGTGGACAAACAAATCAGCACAAACTTACTATGTTTATAGATGAACCTGTGGCATGTTACAGTTAAAAAGCCGTCTCCAAAGGAGTTACCAGGTACTGCAATGCTCGTTAAATTGTTCTTAACCACTCTTGTTGTGTTCCAACTATGCAGCATTCCTCCCAGAAACACTCAGTGCATAGAAGAATAACAGGTCATCTTCCTCAGTTAGAGATATAACACATTTTGTATAAGAGGCACAGTCTGATTCATCTGGCAGGCCTAAGGTCTGGATCACCAACTCACGCAGGATGGGAGATTCGTCCGTATTTCTCAGGTAGGCAGAGATGACTAGCTGTGCGGAACTCATATATTTGAGTACCAGCAGAGCAGCAAAATACACCTCTACACTGCACGTTGATAAAGGCGAACGGCTGAGTTTAAAGGCGGAGAGTTGGGGGATACAGGGGAACAGCAGGTGTAACTGAGCACGCACATTCGCCTCTCTTCATATAGTCAATATGGGCGAAAGTCTCAGGCAGGAGAAGCAGTGCCTCACTCAAGGTCACTGGCTGAGGCAGACTTCTCAAGAGTTACCAAACACTGCAATACTAATACAAATAGTTACTCACTCCAAACCTGCAGAACTTCTAGCACATGTGTCTTGGAATGAAAGACGAATTTTCAGTGTGTGCACACCTGGGTTACCAACTCACGTAGGACTGCACACTCGTCGTTATTCCTCAGGTTGGTAAAGGGATGAGTTGTGCACATTTTCAGAGGCACGAGTAGCAGTGGACTAGCAAAATTCACCTCTACACTGTATGTTGTTAGAGGCGAAAGGCTGAGGTAAAATGAAAGACAGAGGGGAAGCAGAGGCCTGTGAGGGCCTTTTCAAAAACGGAAAACTATTTCCAGTGTTTCACTAGGTATATCCCTAGTCACAACTCGCACATAAGAGTTCTCACAACACTGAAGCTGTCTTCCAACAGTATGAGTTTTAATGATGACTTATCAGTCAGGAGAAATGGGTAGGCCTGCAAATTAGTAGGTCCAGATCCCCCCAGCACACGTCTACTCCCCTCAACCACTCAGCCGAGACTGTCTACATCTGGTGGTGGTAATTTAACCTACCGTAGATACTTGTAACCCAGCCGGAGCCGGGCGGTAGTGACATCCAAGAGTCTGCTTATCTTGTTGGATGCACCATAGACATGTGGCTTCTCCTGCATGATGGAATGATGATAGATTGACTGACTTGTGTCAATCTCCCTAAGTCTTAAGTCAATAAAGTTCAATTGAAGTTCTTTTCGTATTATTGTTCTCAAACTGCTAACTGACAACCCAAGATTGTAATCTACCCCCTCTTTGAAAGTATACAGCTTAGCCAATTTATCAGTTCTATCATGCATCTGAAGACCAATGTGAGATGGAATCCACAGCATGTGCACTCTGACTCCACTGTCCACAGTCTTACCATACCTATGTCTGGCTTCTGACAAGCATGCCACAATTTATACTTAATGAGTTGAGAGCATTTATGGATGACAGAGAATCAGTTACAATTAAAGTGTCAACCTTAGATACATGGAAGGAGTATGGCAAACAGTTCTGTTTGAAGGGTAGAGGCCCAGTTATTGATGCGTGCTCCAATTTCTTTATGAGAGCCATCACTCTGTATGACAACAGCAGCACTACCAGCTGCACCAGTGGACTGGTGAACAAAACCATCAACGTAAATAATTTGTGAGAGTGTTCTGTGTGACTAAGTTATCAATACATCTTAAGGCATCATGTTTAGCTTCATGACGAAGCTTTGGTTGTCATTTAAGAAGAGGTTTGGGGGGAAATGGAGGAATGGTAGTTTGGAATGGGGTAATATCCCATGGAGCGGAGAAGTGTCTCTGTTGCCTAACTTGACATAGATCATGTAGCTGGTTCATGCGGAGGTCGGTTCCAGTTTTTTTGATCCATCTGGAAGGATGTTCGCCAGTGCTGAGGAAAGTTTGGAGGGCTTCTGTGCAGGGGTTTGAATGGGCTAACCTAAGCATATTGACCCCAATAAGGATATTTCTTTCAGTAACACGATCTCTAATGCTTGGAATATTAAGTTCTTTCCGCATATTTAAAATTTTGGCAGTACGGGGGTATCCTAGGATGATCCTCATTGCTTCGTTTTGCAGTTTTTCCAGGCTCGGTGGCCTGGTGGCTAAAGCTCCCGCTTCACACACGGAGGGCCCGGGTTCGATTCCCGGCGGGTGGAAACATTTCGACACGTTTCCTTACACCTGTTGTCCTGTTCACCTAGCAGCAAATAGGTACCTGGGTGTTAATCGACTGGTGTGGGTCGCATCCTGGGGGACAAGATTAAGGACCCCAATGGAAATAAGTTAGACAGTCCTCGATGACGCACTGACTTTCTTGGGTTATCCTGGGTGGCTAACCTTCCGGGGTTAAAAATCCGAACGAAATCTTATCTTATCTTATCTTATCCAGTCAGACACAAGAGCAAGTAGTGGCGCCGCATAATCAACCAATGATCTAATATAAGCAAGATACATCATTTTCACAATTTTAACATTAGCACCATACCTGGGGTGAAAACCTGCCACAACTCTAAGTGCTCTCAGTCTTTCTTTGTATTGGCGACAAAGTCTCGTTACAACAGGTCCAAGTAGTGGAACTTCAAAGCCTAGATACCTGTATCTGGTTTCATATTCTAGAAGAGACCCATCATGCAACTGGATCTGACGAACTGTGCCTCTCTGTCGAGGAGGACGCCTGTTGAGTATCTTTGTTTTATCCCCTGAGATTATTAACCCCAGGTCCTGACACGAGGCTAGTACATGATTAAGAATGTTTTGGGTGTTGGAGAATCCGGTGGTGTGAATCATTATATCATTAGCAAAACTAATCATATAATGATGGGGCTGGCTAGGCATAGCATTAAGTAATGCATTATTCAGAATATTGAAAAGGGTGGTACTAAGCACACCTCCCTGTGGGGTTCCTAATTCAAAATCATTAGTTACACTTCTATGTCCCTGGAACAACACAGACGGCTTTCTGTTGGACAGGTAACCTATTAATACTCTACTAGACCTATTAATGTCATATATCATTACCTATTAGTACTCTACTAGACCTATAAATGCCATATAGCACTACCTATTAGCACTCTACTAGACCTATAAATGCCATATAGCACTACCTATTAGCACTCTACTAGACCTATTAATGCTATATAGCATTACCTATTAGTACTCAAGTCTCTGTACTCACTGTAACTCACCTAATGACCATTTAAACTGTTATAGCCTAATTAATCTTAAGTTAATTTTAAGTTTGCCCAAAATGCTCTGCATACAAGACGATTTTGGCATGTACACTCAATCTATTATGTTCCTTTGTACAACTATGTATCATGCCAAAATAAAATTATTATTATTATTACTATTATTATTATTATTATTATAATGAGGCAAGGTATGACACACTTATGCAACATATGGGAATCTTTATTGAAGAAACGTTTCGCCACACAGTGGCTTCATCAGTCCTTTACAGTGCAGGAAGGTATAAGGAGAGGAGGAGTTTGAGGTAATCAGTCCCTCAGCCTGGAGTCGATGTGTTCAGTCCATCAATCTTATAGAAAGTACAGCATAGGGCCGAAGACGTGGCTTATATATATACTGTAGTCATGTGAGGCGATGCAGGAGGAGGCTGGGTCATAGTGGTACCATCCACTAGTCTAAGTAGGTCTTCGTCCAAAGGTTGGACAGGTTTGAAGAATTCTTTGTATCAAGATCCCATGATGACGCAGTGTCTGACAGATGTGACAGATCACATCATGGGATCTTGATACAAAAAAATTCTTCAAAGCTTGTCCAATCTTTGGACGAAGACCTACTTAGACTAGTGGATGGTACCACTATGACCCAGCCTCCTTCTGCTTCGCCTCACCTGACTACAGTATATAATCCACGTCTACGGCCCTATGCTGTACTTTCTACAAGCTTGATGGACTGACACATAGACTTCAAACTCCTCCCCTCTTTATACCTTCATGCTTTGTATAAGACTGATGAAGTTGTCAGCATAGTTGCTGATCTTCCTTTACATGTGTTTTATATAGAAGATCCTTAGGCCCAGTGACTGTATGGCGTCATGGGATGCGCATGAGTTAGTGGGACCCGCTACCTCGCTCTCACTCCAGGCTTAGACATACAAGCAGGCAGTAACACGGCAGGCTGGGCCCTTCTCTTACCACAGTCTGACAATACATATCGTTACCATCCAACAACTGTGTTTACCTTCAACCATCATATCTCCTCCCGAAGCCCCACGACAAAGTCACTGTTTACCTGGAGTTTACCTGGAGAGAGTTCCGGGGGTCAACGCCCCCGCGGCCCGGTCTGTGACCAGGCCTCCTGGTGGATCAGAGCCTGATCAACCAGGCTGTTGCTGCTGGCTGCACGCAAACCAACGTACGAGCCACAGCCCGGCTGATCAGGAACTGACTTTAGGTGCTTGTCCAGTGCCAGCTTGAAGACTGCCATGTGGCGAAACGTTTCTTTAATAAAGATTCCCATATATTGCATAAATGTCTCAATTCTTCAACTTGTCGGTTTTCAAAACCATTCATCACAAGGTATGACAGTTGTTCATCTGGCTGACTCAGCCATAACAACGCTCTTATTAAGTCTTCAGGAAATAACCTATCTGTTTATTGCTAACAAAGTATAGAAAATTTTGAGTGTGTATGGAGACCTTGCATCAGTTAGGTGGCTGAAACATTATTATCAACATTTTAAGCTAGACGCTGACCACTGTTGAGTTTCTGACATTGTATCCATATATTGTTATATACTCAAACAGTGATATATGTAATAACTGTAACATTTTAACTGTGTATTGTGCCTAATTGAGTCTAACAAAGACCCATTATGACCTCTGTAATTTTACCCCGGTGGCCTGGTGGCTAAAGCTCTCGCTTCACACACGGAGAGGCCGGGTTCGATTCCCAACGGGGTGGAAACATTTCGACGTGTTTCCTTACACCTGTTGTCCTGTTCACCTAGCAGCAAATAGGTACCTGGGTGTTAGTCGACTGGTGTGGGTCGCATCCTGGGGGACAAGATTAAGGACCACAATGGAAATAAGTTAGACAGTCCTCGATGACGCACTGACTTTCTTGGGTTATCCTGGGTGGCTAACCCTCCGGGGTTAAAAATCCGAACGAAATCTTATCTCTTAGCTTACCATTATGACCTCTGTAATATTACCATTATGACCAGCCTGGAGTATACCTGGAGAGGGTTTCGGGGGTCAACGCCCCCGCGGCTCGGTCTGAGACCAAGCCTCGTGGTGGATCAGGGTCTGATCAACCAGGCTGTTGCTGCTGGTCGCACGCAAACTGACGTACGAGCCACAGCCTGGCTGGTCAGGTACTGACTTTAGGTGCTTGTCCAGTATCTTCTTGAAGACAGCCAGGGGACCTCTGTAACATTATCATTATAACCTCTGTAATATTGCCATCATTACCTCTGTAATATTACCATCATTACCTCTGTAATATTACCATCATTACCTCTGTAATATTACCATCATTACCTCTGTAATATTACCATCATTACCTCTGTAATATTACCATCATTACCTCTGTAATATTACCATCATTACCTCTGTAATATTACCATCATTACCTCTGTAATATAACCATCATTACCTCTGTAATATAACCATCATTACCTCTGTAATATAACCATCATTACCTCTGTAATATAACCATCATTACCTCTGTAATATAACCATCATTACCTCTGTAATATAACCATCATTACCTCTGTAATATAACCATCATTACCTCTGTAATATAACCATCATTACCTCTGTAATATAACCATCATTACCTCTGTAATATAACCATCATTACCTCTGTAATATTACCATTATTACCTCTGTAATATAACCATCATTACCTCTGTAATATTACCATCATTACCTCTGTAATATTACCATCATTACCTCTGTAATATAACCATCATTACCTCTGTAATATAACCATCATTACCTCTGTAATATTACCATCATTACCTCTGTAATATAACCATCATTACCTCTGTAATATTACCATCATTACCTCTGTAATATAACCATCATTACCTCTGTAATATTACCATCATTACCTCTGTAATATTACCATCATTACCTCTGTAATATTACCATCATTACCTCTGTAATATTACCATCATTACCTCTGTAATATTACCATCATTACCTCTGTAATATTACCATCATTACCTCTGTAATATTACCACCATTACCTCTGTAATATTATCATCATTACCTCTGTAATATTACCATCATTACCTCTGTAATATTACCATCATTACCTCTGTAATATAACCATCATTACCTCTGCAATATAACCATCATTACCACTGTAATATAACCATCATTACCTCTGCAATATAACCATCATTACCACTGTAATATAACCATCATTACCTCTGCAATATAACCATCATTATCACTGTAATATAACCATCATTACCTCTGCAATATAACCATCATTACCACTGTAATATAACCATCATTACTTCTGCAATATAACCATCATTACCACTGTAATATAACCATCATTACCTCTGTAATTCCGTCTTGCTACACTGTCATGCACAGGTCGGGCTGAGGAAGCGCAGTAAATTAACTAGTCAGACGACGCAATTTAATTGAAAAGTTTGTGGAAGTCGCCTGACACCTGCTGCTCTATTTCACCTAGTAGTAAGTAGGTACTTGAGAGTTTAACAATTGTTGTTGGTGGCATCCTGGTGGAGAACATAAACAAGGAAACCCAGTGGAAATAAGCCACACTAATTAGCTACTTTGGGTGATCCTGGGTTACTAACCCTTGGAGGTTAATAATGTTAATGATGCTGATGGACAGTGTACTGGTAATGTTGATGGAAAGTGTACTGGTAATGTTGATGTAAAGTGTACTGGTAATGTTGATGGACAGTGTACTGGTAATGTTGATGTAAAGTGTACTGGTAATGTTGATGTAAAGTGTACTGGTAATGTTGATGGACAGTGTACTGGTAATGTTGATGTAAAGTGTACTGGTAATGTTGATGGACAGTGTACTGGTAATGTTGATGTAAAGTGTACTGGTAATGTTGATGGACAGTGTACTGGTAATGTTGATGTAAAGTGTACTGGTAATGTTGATGGACAGTGTACTGGTAATGTTGATGGACAGTGTACTGGTAATGTTGATGTAAAGTGTACTGGTAATGTTGATGTAAAGTGTACTGGTAATGTTGATGGACAGTGTACTGGTAATGTTGATGGACAGTGTACTGGTAATGTTGATGTAAAATGTACTGGTAATGTTGATGGACAGTGTACTGGTAATGTTGATGTAAAGTGTACTGGTAATGTTGATGTAAAGTGTACTGGTAATGTTGATGGAAAGTGTACTGGCAATGTTGATGTAAAGTGTACTGGTAATGTTGATGGAAAGTGTACTGGTAATGTTGATGTAAAGTGTACTGGTAATGTTGATGTAAAGTGTACTGGTAATGTTGATGTAAAGTGTACTGGTAATGTTGATGGAAAGTGTACTGGCAATGTTGATGTAAAGTGTACTGGTAATGTTGATGGAAAGTGTACTGGTAATGTTGATGGAAAGTGTACTGGCAATGTTTATGTAAAGTGTACTGGTATTGTTGATGGAAAGTGTACTGGTAATGTTGATGTAAAGTGTACTGGTAATGTTGATGGAAAGTGTACTGGTAATGTTGATGGAAAGTGTACTGGTAATGTTGATGGAAAGTGTACTGGTAATGTTGATGGAAAGTGTACTGGCAATGTTTATGTAAAGTGTACTGGTATTGTTGATGGAAAGTGTACTGGTAATGTTGATGTAAAGTGTACTGGTAATGTTGATGGAAAGTGTACTGGTAATGTTGATGTAAAGTGTACTGGTAATGTTGATGGAAAGTGTACTGGCAATGTTGATGTAAAGTGTACTGGTAATGTTGATGGAAAGTGTACTGGTAATGTTGATGGAAAGTGTACTGGTAATGTTGATGGAAAGTGTACTGGTAATGTTGATGGAAAGTGTACTGGCAATGTTTATGTAAAGTGTACTGGTATTGTTGATGGAAAGTGTACTGGTAATGTTGATGTAAAGTGTACTGGTAATGTTGATGGAAAGTGTACTGGTAATGTTGATGGAAAGTGTACTGGTAATGTTGATGGAAAGTGTACTGGTAATGTTGATGGAAAGTGTACTGGTAATGTTGATGGAAAGTGTACTGGTAATGTTGATGGAAAGTGTACTGGTAATGTTGATGGAAAGTGTACTTGTAATGTTGATGGAAAGTGTACTGGTAATGTTGATGGAAAGTGTACTGGTAATGTTGATGGAAAGTGTACTGGTAATGTTGATGGAAAGTGTACTGGTAATGTTGATGGAAAGTGTACTGGTAATGTTGATGGAAACTGTACTGGTAATGTTGATGGAAAGTGTACTAGTAATGTTGATGTAAAGTGTACTGGTAATGTTGATGGAAAGTGTACTGGTAATGTTGATGGAAAGTGTACTGGTAATGTTGATGGAAACTGTACTGGTAATGTTGATGGAAAGTGTACTGGTAATGTTGATGGAAAGTGTACTGGTAATGTTGATGGAAACTGTACTGGTAATGTTGATGGAAAGTGTACTGGTAATGTTTATGGAAACTGTACTAGTAATGTTGATGTAAAGTGTACTGGTAATGTTGATGGAAAGTGTACTGGTAATGTTGATGGAAAGTGTACTGGTAATGTTGATGTAAATAAGGGTAAAGATTACATCTACGGTAGAAGACATCAGCGAGGACAAGTTTATAAATGATTCAGAGAACCCACAAGTTGATAAATCAGACACATGTGCAACACTTGGCTATCTTTACTGTGGAAATGTTTCTCAACACAGTGGCTTCTTCAGTCCAATACAAAGAAGAATGGTTGAAGATCGGAAGGAATTTGAAGTAATCAGTTCCTCAGCCTGGAGTCGATGTAATCTACGACTGCTTCACCTCACCTATCTGCAGTATATAAGCCGCCTCTTCACGCATATGCTGTATTCATTTCAAGATTGTTGGACTGATTACATCGACTCCAGGCTCAGAGACATTACCTCGAACTCCTGATCTTCAACCATTCTTCTTTGTACTGGACTGATGAAGCCACTGCGTGCCGAGGACAACAAGGAGAGAGGCGTGTGGGGTGTCTCAGGTACTCACGTATCACCTATGATGAGTGTTTTCTCTGGCTGGACACCGTAGCGAGCCTGCAACATGTAAAACATGTTGAGGGAAGGTTTGCCCATTACACGGGGAGGCCGCTGTGTCGCGTTCTCTATAGTCTTGACCAGAATGCCAGCAGCTGGAACCATGATCTCTAGATTATTAAAAGTATCAGGTACATGAGTATTTTATAGACTTGAAGATATCAACACGATCATGGAGAAGATTATCAGGAGGAGAGTGGTGGAACACCTGGAATGGAACAAGATTATAAATGAAAACCAGCATGGGTTCATGGAAGGCAAATTCTGTGTCACAACCCTTCTGGAGTTTTATGACAAGGTAACAGAAGTAAGACACGAGAGAGAGGGGTGGGTTGATTGCATTTTCCTAGACTGCAGGAAGGCCTTTGACACAGTTCCCCACAAGAGATTAGTACAGAAGCTCGAGGATCAGGCGCATATAACAGGGAGGGCACTGCAATGGATCAGGGAATACCTGACAGGGAGGCAACAACGAGTCATGGTACGTGAAGAGGTATCACAGTGGACGCCTGTGACAAGCGGGGTCCCACAGAGGTCAGTTCTAGGACCAGTGCTATTTTTGATATATGCGAACGACATGATGGAAGGAATAAACTCTGAAGTGTCCCTATTCGCAGATGATGTGAAGCTGACGAGAAGAATTAAATCGGATGAGGATGAGGCAGGACTGCAAAGAGACCTGGACAGGCTGGACATGTGGTCCAGAAACTGGCTTCTCGAATTCAACCCTGCCAAATGCAAAGTCATGAAGATTGGGGAGGGGCAAAGAAGACCGCAGACAGAGTATAGGCTAGGTGGACAAAGACTGCAGACCTCACTCAGGGAGAAAGACCTTGGGGTGACTATAACACCGAGCACGTCACCGGGGGCACACATCAACCAAATAACTGCTGCAGCATATGGGCGCCTGGCAAACCTGAGAATAGCGTTCTGATACCTTAATAAGAATCGTTCAAGACACTGTACACTGTGTATGTTAGTCCCATACTGGAGTATGCAGCACCAGTCTGGAACCCACACCTGGTCAAGCACGTCAAGAAGTTAGAGAAAGTACAAAGGTTTGCAACAAGACTAGTCCCAGAGCTCAGGGGAATGTCGTACGAGGAAAGGTTGAGGGAAATCGGACTGACGACACTGGAGGACAGAAGGGTCAGGGGAGACATGATAACGACATACAAGGTACTGCGGGGAATAGACAAGGTGGACAGAGATATTATGTTCCAGAGAGGGGACACAGAAACAAGGGGTCACAACTGGAAGCTGAAGACTCAGACGAGTCACAGAGACGTTAGGAAGTATTTCTTCAGTCATAGAGTCGTCAGGAAGTGGAATAGCCTAGCAAGAGAAGTAGTGGAGGCAGGAACCATACGTAGTTTTAAGAAGAGGTATGACAAAGCTTAGGAAGCAGAGAGGGAGAGGACCTAGTAGCGATCAGTGAAGAGGCGGGGCCAGGAGCTGAGTCTCGACCCCTGCAACCACAATTAGGTGAGTAGGTGAGTACACACACACACACACACACACACACACACACACACACACACACACACACTCACACACACACACACACACACACGTAACTGCTGCAGCATATGGGCGCCTAGCAAACCTCAGAACAGCATTCCGACATCTTAATAAGGAATCGTTCAGGACCCTGTACACCGTATACGTTAGGCCCATATTGGAGTATGCGGCACCAGTTTGGAACCCACACCTAGCCAAGCACGTAAAGAAACTAGAGAAAGTGCAAAGGTTTGCAACAAGACTAGTCCCAGAGCTAAGAGGTATGTCCTACGAGGAGAGGTTAAGGGAAATCAACCTGACGACACTGGAGGACAGGAGAGATAGGGGGGACATGATAACGACATACAAAATACTGAGAGGAATTGACAAGGTGGACAAAAACAGGATGTTCCAGAGATTGGACACAGTAACAAGGGGACACAGTTGGAAGCTAAAGACACAGATGAATCACAGGGATGTTAGGAAGTATTTCTTCAGCCACAGAGTAGTCAGTAAGTGGAATAGTTTGGGAAGCGATGTAGTGGAGGCAGGATCCATACATAGCTTTAAGCAGAGGTACGATAAAGCTCACGGCTCAGGGAGAGTGACCTAGTAGCGATCAGTGAAGAGGCGGGGCCAGGAGCTCGGACTCGACCCCCGCAACCTCAACTAGGTGAGTACAACTAGGTGAGTACGTGGTAATGCTTTATTTACAGTGAACAGTCAGGGTATTTCTCCAGAATGGTCTGTAATATACCACTGTGGATAAAATACTTTGACATATCTTGAACATTTCTGAGTGAGTTGTCTCTAAATTCATTAATTTTATCGCACTCCAGTACATAATGACGCAGGGTGTGACAATAGTCTACATCTGGTGGTGGTGATTTAACCTGCCAAAGATAGTTGTAACCCAGCCGGAGCCGGGAGGCATTGACATCCAAGAGTCGGCTTATTTTGTTGGGGTCGTCCCTCAGTTACTAAAAACAACAGACATAGCCCCACTCCACAAAGGGGGCAGTAAAGCAACAGCAAAGAACTACAGACCAATAGCACTAACATCCCATATCATAAAAATCTTTGAAAGGGTCCTAAGAAGCAAGATCACCACCCATCTAGAAACCCATCAGTTACACAACCCAGGGCAACATGGGTTTAGAACAGGTCGCTCCTGTCTGTCTCAACTACTGGATCACTACGACAAGGTCCTAAATGCACTAGAAGACAAAAAGAATGCAGATGTAATATATACAGACTTTGCAAAAGCCTTCGACAAGTGTGACCATGGCGTAATAGCGCACAAAATGCGCGCTAAAGGAATAACAGGAAAAGTCGGTCGATGGATCTATAATTTCCTCACTAACAGAACACAGAGAGTAGTCGTCAACAGAGTAAAGTCCGAGGCAGCTACGGTGAAAAGCTCTGTTCCACAAGGCACAGTACTAGCTCCCATCTTGTTCCTCATCCTCATATCCGACATAGACAAGGATGTCAGCCACAGCACCGTGTCTTCCTTTGCAGATGACACCCGAATCTGCATGACAGTGTCTTCCATTGCAGACACTGCAAGGCTCCAGGCGGACATCAACCAAATCTTTCAGTGGGCTGCAGAAAACAATATGAAGTTCAACGATGAGAAATTTCAATTACTCAGATATGGTAAACATGAGGAAATTAAATCTTCATCAGAGTACAAAACAAATTCTGGCCACAAAATAGAGCGAAACACCAACGTCAAAGACCTGGGAGTGATTATGTCGGAGGATCTCACTTTCAAGGACCATAACATTGTATCAATCGCATCTGCTAGAAAAATGACAGGATGGATAATGAGAACCTTCAAAACTAGGGAGGCAAAGCCCATGATGACACTCTTCAGGTCACTTGTTCTATCTAGGCTGGAATATTGCTGCACTCTAACAGCACCTTTCAAGGCAGGTGAAATTGCCGACCTAGAAAATGTACAGAGAACTTTCACGGCGCGCATAACGGAGATAAAACACCTCAATTACTGGGAGCGCTTGAGGTTTCTAAACCTGTATTCCCTGGAACGCAGGAGGGAGAGATACATGATTATATACACCTGGAAAATCCTAGAGGAACTAGTACCGAACTTGCACACGAAAATCACTCACTACGAAAGCAAAAGACTTGGCAGACGATGCACCATCCCCCCAATGAAATGCAGGGGTGTCACTAGCACGTTAAGAGACCATACAATAAGTGTCAGGGGCCCGAGACTGTTCAACTGCCTCCCAGCACACATAAGGGGGATTACCAACAGACCCCTGGCAGTCTTCAAGCTGGCACTGGACAAGCACCTAAAGTCAGTTCCTGATCAGCCGGGCTGTGGCTCGTACGTTGGTTTGCGTGCAGCCAGCAGCAACAGCCTGGTTGATCAGGCGCTGATCCACCAGGAGGCCTGGTCACAGACCGGGCCGCGGGGGCATTGACCCCCGAAACTCTCTCCAGGTAAACTCCAGGTAATAGATATGTGGCTCCTCCTGTAGGATAGAATGATGATAGATGGGCTGACTGGTGTCAATCTCCCTAAGTCTTAAGTCAATAAAATTCAGTTGAAATTCTTTTCGTATTATTGTTCTCAAACTGCTAACTGACAACCCAAGATTGTAATCTACTCTTAGCCAGTTTATCAGTTCTATCATGCATCTGAAGACCAATGTGAGATGGAATCCACAGCATGTGCACTCTGACTCCACTGTCCACAATGTGTGGTATGATAAGGTTGTTTGACAAAATATTAAATAAAAATATTTATAACGCGGGGGCGTTGACCCCCGAAACCCTCTCCAGGTATACATTAAATGATGATAGTCTACTTGGAGAGCATATCTCAAAGTCAACATACTTGGGACTGGATATTCAACACGATAAATTTAAATTAATTTTTGGACCTGTATCATGCGTGGACACAAGTATCTTCGCTCTTCTACGTCTACTGGACAATACTTTTCTGCCGGTTAACTGCTCAGTACTGCGCTAACTTCTTAACTAATTCACCTCACCGTCAACACAAGGCTTTTCTTTACTTTAGTTGACAGATATTTTGTGTCAATACAGCACACGTTCCTACACCTGAGTTAAGACAATGAAACTGCTATGGAAAAATCAGTTGAAGTTCTTTTCGTATTATTCTTCTCAAACTGCTAACTGACAACCCAAGATTGTAATCTACTCTTAGCCAGTTTATCAGTTCTGTCATGCATCTGAAGAATCAGAACCCCTGCCGATAGCATGTGGAGTTCCCCAAGGTAGTATTCTGGGTCCCTTATTTTTTTCATGCTATGTCAATGACATGCCTATCAGTGTCAAGTGCAAACTCTTACTGTATGCAGATGACAGTGCTCTGTTAGTGTCAGGTAAAGACCCACAAGATATAGCTAATGTTTTAACACTGGAATTGGAGTCCTGCAGCAAATGGTTAGTAGAAAACAAACTATCATTACACCTCGGGAAAACTGAAGCCATTCTCTTTGGCACGAAACATGAACTGAGAAGGGTAAATAATTTTAATGTCCAGTGTAATGGGGAGCCCATCACTTTGATTTCATCAGTAAAATATCTGGGAATCCCCTTTGACCCATGCATGTCAGGAGAATTGATAGGGAACAGTGTAGTACAGAAAGCGAATGCCAGACTGAAGTTCCTGTATAGACTAGCACAGTGTCTACCTACTGAGGCTCGCAGGACCCTATGTCTAGCCCTTATACAATGCCATATGGATTACGCTTACTCTTCATGGTACTCTGCCTTGACAAAAAAACTGAAAGATAGACTGCAAATCACCCATAACAAAATCGTAAGATTCATCCTGGGGCTGGGACCAAGAGAACATGTAGGCCAGAATGAATTACAGCAGTTGGATATGCTGAATGTTGAAGACAGAGTAAAACAACTGAAGCTAAATCATGTTTATAAAATTGCTCACAGTGTCCAGAATATCTTGCTGTCAATTTTGTCAAGGTTGGGAACCAAAGCAATCATAGTACTAGGGGGAGAGAGCACAACTTTGCAGTACCCACAGTCATTGGCCAGGCTTCAAACACCTTTTATTGTACAGCAATAAAGGAATGGAACAGACTGCCCGCACATGTCAAAGCCAGTCATAGCATGAACCAGTTCAAGAAGAGTGCCAAAAGGTGTCTGATGAATGTAGCTACAGAAAGGGAGGGGAATGATTTTCTATGTTGTAGCTAACATACGTGTAAATTTTATCTTATTCCTAGTAATGACCCTCGTACTGTAGATAGTCTTAATGACCCTCGTGTAGTAGATAGTCTTTTTAGTATGATAATAAGATGTTATCTTCATTATAGAATAATAAGAAAATATTATAACCTTTATATTATAATAATAAGGTAAAAGGACCCCAATGGAAATAAGTCACTCTGTCTGACTTTTTTGGATTATCCCAGGTTCTCTACACATATGCTGCTATGTATGATAATTCTATGTAACTGTATTTGTGTATACCTGAATAAACTTACTTACTTACTTAATGTGAGATGGAATCCAGAGCATATGAACTCTGACTCCGCTGTCCACAATCTTACCATACCTGTGCCTGGCTTCTGACACAAGCATGTCACAATTTATACTTAATGAGTTGAGAGCATTTATAGATGACAGAGAATCACTTACAATTTAAGTGTCAACCTTAGATATATGAACGCATTTGAGTGCAAGGAGTATGGCAAACAGTTCTGTTTGAAGGGTAGAGGCCCAGTTATTGATGCATGCTCCAATTTCTTTATGAGAGCCATCACTCTGTACGACAACAGCAGCACTACCAGCTGCATCAGTGGATTGGTGAATAGAACCATCAACGTAAATAATTTGTGAAAGAGTGTTCTGTGTGACTAAGTTATCAGTACAGCTTAAGGCATCATGTTTGGCTTCAAGACGAAGCTTTGGTTGTGATTTAAGAAGAATTTGGTTGGAAACGTGGTGACGTGTACTTAGCTCAATGGTGACGTGTACTTAGCTCAGTGGTGACGTATACTAAGCTCAGTGGTGACGTGTACTTAGCAGTGGTGACGTGTACTTAGCTCAGTGGTGACGTGTACTTAGCTCAGTGAGGACGTTTGTGTGCTCTCCTTGGGCTGAACCAAGATGCCCTCCACCGAGTAACTTTACCAGCAGCTTAAGGAAGAATTGAGGGTAGCGAAGTTGGAGATACGACGATTGACTGAGGAAAACAAGAGAATTCGTAGTAGTCCTCCAGTTTTGAGTCCTCAGGTCAAGAAGGGAACCTGGACAGTGGATGGACAGCATGGAACGAAGTTGACGATCAAAAAGAATGGAAAGGCAGAAACGATGAAGAAGAGACTGCTGTGGAAACTGTTGTGGAAACATCTAATGCATACTCCGTGCTTCCTGACGAACGTGAGTCGACTACAGGGAACGTCACGACGAACAACACCAAGGAAGGTATGAATATTGTTGTTGTTGAGGATAGCCAGGTTAGATACATGGATAGGGCCTTCTGCTTGAAGGACAGGAGTAGGAGACAGAGGGTTTGCTTTCCTGGGGCTGGGATGGAGGACATTGTTAGCCGGCTTGACAACATCATGAACGGTATCAATCCTATTATTTGCCTCAGTGGTGGAGCCAATGATGTAGACAAGCGTAGAAGTGAGGATTTAGTTAGAAAGTTCAGGACAGCTATAGACATAATTAGGAAGAAGGGGGGCATCCTGTTATATGTGGCATTTTGCCAAGAATGGGTGTTGGAAATGAATGGTTGTCCAGAGCAATTGGTATTAATTGTTGGCTGGATAAACACTGTAAGGATAATGCAGTACCATTCATTGACAACTGGGACAACTTCTATGGCCAAAATGACATGTATGCCAGGGATGGGGTTCACTTATCCAAGGAAGGTGTGGGGTTTCTTGCTAGCTCAGTTGAGGAGGGTTGTTAGGACTTTAAACTAGGATTAGTTAGAGGTATGAGTTTAGAAATGATAAATAATGAGTATGGATATATTGACTTATGCTCTGATATTAAGAATCTTAATAGTAACTGTCATGGAGTAACTCTGGGTAATGATAATTCCAGAAATTGTGTAAAAACAAAGATGAATAGGAAAAATGTGCAGAAGAAAAAATATATGATAGTATTTTATTCTAACAGTCGAAGTGCAAGAAATAAGATTAATGAACTACGTTTGGTAGCATGTGCTGGGAACTTTGATGTCATTGCATTAACTGAGACGTGGTATGATTTAAAGAGTCGGGATGTGATTGCTGAGTGCAATATTCAAGGGTTTAAGTTGTTCCATGTGGATAGATGTAATGGGAAGGGGGAGGAGTTGCATTATATGTTCGAGAAAATATTAACTGTTGCATAAAAACAGGTATAAAAATAGATGGAACAGTAACAGAATCTGTTTGGGTAGAGTTTGTAGAAGGTCAAGAAAAACTGATTCTAGGTGTAATATACCGACCTCCTGGCTTGGATCACGATAGAGGGAGACTTCTTTGGGACGAAATTGTTAGGGCTTCTAGACACAATAACATAGTGATAGTAGGGGATTTTAACTTTAGTCAAATTTAGACAACTTTTTCAAGTGAGAATTGTTAGATCTGAGAGGGACGTGACCTCTCAGTGGCTACATTCTCACTACTACTACTCTGCACCTCTCCTTCTGACAGTATTTAAGTCTCAACACTGTCGCTTGATCTTCCTCTTTCACTAGTGGAACACAGTCGAAGTCTGTTCATTGATCATCGACGATCTTGCCTCTCTCAGATTACCCCGTGTTGGGAGAGACTTCGCTTAGAGTGGTGCATCATCAGGATTGGTGTGTCGGTGGTTGCCTACCCAAGTACAGGAAGCCTGTTGCTGCCTGAAGTCTCTACGCCAGTCTTGCCGCCGCTCAGGATATACAGTGCTCCATCAAGCTACAGTTCACCTCCTCAGTGTCCTGCGCCAGGCAAGTACGTGTGTCTACTTACACGTACTTGCCTAGCTGAGTACTCTCAATGATTTCTTTGACGTTGGTGTTTCCGATTGTTTTGTACATGAAGATTTAATTTCCGCCATATCTGAGTAATTGAAATTTCTGTTAACTTTATTGTTTTCATGAAAGATTTGGTTGATGTCTGCCTTACGTAATTAGATTCGGGTGTCAGATGCGGATATAAGGATGAGGAACTTGTGGAACAGAGCTTTTCACCGAAGCTGCCTCGGACTTTACTCTGTTGACGACTACTCTCTGTGTTCTGTTAGTGAGGAAATTATAGATCCATCGACCGACTTTTCCTGTTATTCCTTTAGCACGCATTTTGTGCGCTATTACGCCATGGTCACACTTGTCGAAGGCTTTTGCAAAGTCTGTATATATTACAGACTTTGCAAAAGCCTTCGACAAGTGTGACCATGGCGTAATAGCGCACAAAATGCGTGCTAAAGGAATAACAGGAAAAGTCGGTCGATGGATCTATAATTTCCTCACTAACAGAACACAGAGAGTAGTCGTCAACAGAGTAAAGTCCGAGGCAGCTACGGTGAAAAGCTCTGTTCCACAAGGCACAGTACTCGCTCCCATCTTGTTCCTCATCCTTATATCCGACATAGACAAGGATGTCAGCCACAGCACCGTGTCTTCCTTTGCAGATGACACCCGAATCTGCATGACAGTGTCTTCCATTGCACGTACTTGCCTAGCTGAGTACTCTCAATTTTTAGCCGATTGTCACCGCCACAACTGTTATTTCATCTTTACGTAATTAGAAGATGCCTTCATTGCCTTCCACCTCCCACCCCTCTTCCACTCTCCCTCTACCACCCACACCTGCCTCTGCCTCTTCTAAATCCAATTCTTTCTCGCTAAACCTCAAATTCTCTAATCCTGATGCGACTATCTGTCCTGAAAATTTATTACATCAGATCACTGGTGCACCTCAACAAAAAGTCTTTAAAACCAACTCAGGCTTCAAACTCCTTCTTGACAAACATTCCTATGAAACGTACACCTCAACCGAAACCAGACAAAAACTTCTCAACGCCGGCTTCACCATTATTTGGACCCCTGAGCACTGTGCCAAAAGCACAGTCATTGCTAAACACGTAGACTACTCTCTCCTGACAGCCTATGATACAGACAAAGACTTAATAAAAGACATCAGTACTAAGAACAAAGTCGCCGTTGACGATATTTACAGACCCGAAAACTCTATCATTCTCAAAATACGCTGTTCTACTCCTGCTGACGCCTCTACACTCTTCAGTCAAGGAATCCTTGCCAAGACCATCCGCATTCCTCCAAACACTCTCTTCACTCCGAACTTCCACCCAAATGCTACAGATTCGGCCACTGCAAAAACACATGTACATCTACACAAGTCTGCTCCAGATGTTCAGCAACTGGCCATTTCTGGAATACTTGCAACCTCCCCCTTAAATGTTCTAACTGCGGTGGGTCACACACTGCAGTTGCAAATTCCTGCCCCTCTAGAAAAGACATTCTCTTCTCTCTCAGAGCAAGCCAATCTCCCTCCCTTCCCAACCCCATCCCTGTACCTCCCTCCCTTAACATACCGCCCTCCTCCACCCCAATGCCTGGGCCTCCCAAAGCACTTGGTCTACCTCTTCTACCCTACACACAAACACCAACACACAGACTACAAACACCTCTCCATCTATGCCTACACCCACACTAGACTACAAAACTAACTGTCAACTCGCCACTGCTGCGATGGTAATCTCTCAAGCTTACCAATCAGACTACTCACATGTTCTTAACCTAATCTTGTCTGCTAACAATCTTCCCTCCCTAATCATCCCTCCTTCTTGCTTCTCTTCTAAACCCCCTACAACCTCTAACTCCTCCCTCTCTCCCACCCCTCCACTTCCTACACCCACCAGCTCTCCTCCTCCCCTACCCCTTTTCACTACTTCTACCCCTCCCACCAACACCCCTGCTGCTGCTGCTACGACCACCCGCCCCCCCACCTCCTTACCCACCTTCTCATCTCCAACCAAAGCTTCCACTTCCTCATCCCTTACCATAGCTTCCACTTCCTCATCCCTTACCAAAGCTTCCACTTCCACATCCCTTACCAAAGCTTCCACTTCCTCTGCATCTACCTTCGCCAACTCCTCCACTACATCCAAAACTTCATCCAGGTCCAACTCCACCTCCTCCAGACAAAATCCACTCAAACCTAAACCTGCCCCAACTTCTGACAGACAGACAAAAGAACATAAAAACAGATCCATCTCTTCCTCCCCCTCCAGGAAACAGATCCGTAACACCTACAAACACACATCCACTGATGGCACCACTATCATGGGCTTTAATCCTGAGTTTTCTTTGGTATTGCGGTGTTGGCTGCTTGTGTAATGGTGTCCTGGATGAGATCAAGTTGAGTATCGATGTCAGAGGTGGGTTTGTTGTTGTAGTCATAGGTGAGGTTAAATCATGTTTAAAGTGATTCAGTTCAACGTACATTCTTACTTGAAGCATAGAGGCCAGATATTGTTTTGCTAAACAGTACCTGCCTCAAAGCCCCTCAACGTATCCGCCATTATGGTTATACTGCACTACAGTCTCCCTATGATCCCCACGATGGGGTTGCCATCCTTGTCAAATCCAACATAAAACACGAATTTCTCCCAATCCCTTTTATTTACCAACACTGTCTTGCAGTCAGAATACACACCCACCTTGGCCCCTTTATCTTTTTCACCACCTATTCTCGCCCAAGCACTATTCTCAACATACTCGACCTTTCCTTACTCTTCATCTACACTAACATACCTACTAGTTGACATGAATGCCAAACACACCGCCTTTCATCACACCAGTAACAACCAACTTGGTCACCAATTACTCAACTTCACAAACCATAAACACCTAATTCATCTCGGCCCAGACTTCAACACCTTCTATAACCACACAGGCCAAGGCAAACCAGACATCATTCTGGCAAACCGAGCCAGCTCTCTATTTCAACACTACATCTCACCTGGCCCTATTACAGGCTCTGATCACATCCCAGTCATCTCACACATCTCCTCCAACCCTATCCTCATCCCAGCCACACCTTCCTTCTACAAGAACGCTGACTGGGATGCTTTCAAACAACACATAGACAATACTAACCTCACCTATGACTAAAACAACAAACTCAACTCTGACATCGATACTCAACTTGATCTCATCCAGGACACCATTACACAAGCAGCCAACATCGCAATACCAAAGAAAACTCACACCACTCGTTATTCCTTCAAACCCTCATTCAGAAAAAGAAGACTAATTATCTGCTACCACAACCGATTCCTCTACAACACACATAGATTTAATCAAGTCCGATTAGATCTCATTTACCTTAGAAACAACAATCTACACAGCCTAGACCAAGACCACAACAATCACTGGTCACAACTCAAACAACAAGCGGACAAACAGCGTATTAAAAACACTAAAGCCTTCTGGAACTTTATCAAAAAAATCAGAGGCACAACTCCCACCAACAAATTCAAACACATCACCCACAACAACACACACATCTCAGACCCGCAGGCTGCTACTAACATCTTCAAACACATCTGGGAGAACATCTTCCATCCTCACCCACCTCACCCTAACGTTATTCAACACATTCAGAACATAGAACACTGGAACACTGCACACACACACAAGAAACAACACCAGATAGCCACAGCCATCTGGACTCTCTTACCTCCTCCCAAGAACTTGACACTCCTTTCACGATGAGATTAAGACACATGTGCAACATCTGGGTATCTTTATTGTAGACGTTTCGCCATCCAGTGGCTTTATCAATACAAATTCTAGGACATAACTTGAAGACAGTAGAACTATGTACAGAAGATGAGGTAATCAGTCCCTCAACCTAGGAGTAGGTGCAAAGAGCACCATAGTCGTGGAGATTCTGAAGCAGAAGAAAGGAGCCTGGCGCTTATATAGTAACGTCAGGTGTAGCAGACGAGGGCATATTCACTGGTAGGTGGGATTCCCCAGAGGAAGTAGGTCCTTCCCAAAGAGATGGGTTAGTAGTAGTAGTAGTTGTCGTAGTCGTGAAGGTTATGTACATGTCCTCAGAATTAAGATTCCATGATGTTGCAGTGTCTCAACCTAGGAGTAGGTGCAAAGAGCACCTTTGCACCTACTCCTAGGTTGAGGGACTGATTACCTCATCTTCTGTACATAGTTCTACTGTCTTCAAGTTATGTCCTAGAATTTGTATTGATAAAGCCACTGGATGGCGAAACGTCTACAATAAAGATACCCAGATGTTGCACATGTGTCTTAATCTCATCTTGTCGGTATTATGTACCATTCGTACACAACTCCTTTCACCAACACAGACATTAAAACTCTCCTCAAACATCTTCCTCCCAAGGCTCCTGGTGCCTCTGGCCTAAACCATATTATCC
This sequence comes from Cherax quadricarinatus, assembly GCF_038502225.1. Classification (NCBI taxonomy): domain Eukaryota; kingdom Metazoa; phylum Arthropoda; class Malacostraca; order Decapoda; family Parastacidae; genus Cherax; species Cherax quadricarinatus. The sequence continues at coordinate 17,592,535 of NC_091320.1, forward strand.
TAAAACACCTTTCTGACTCTATCATTACTGCCTACACAAACCTCCTCAATGCCTCCCTTGCCTCTGGATACTTCCCTTCCCTCTTCAAAGCTGCTACTGGTATTCTCCTTCCTAAACCCCAAAAAGACTCACTCTGATCCTAGAAACTATCGCCCTATCAGCCTCCTCGAAACTTTAGGAAAACTCTTTGAAAAACTCATCAACCATCGCCTTCGCAGATACCTGGAACACAATTCTCTACTTCATGATGGCCAGTTTGGCTTCAGAACACACAGATCCACACAGGATGCCATTAACATCATTCTCAACTACATCCACATAAACACAAAACAAAGAAACAGGACAGCCCTGGTTGCAAAAGACGTTGAAAAAGCTTTTGACACTGTCTGGCATGAAGGGCTCAAGTACAAACTCTGCATTAACTTTAACCTGTCTCTCACTACTCGTAAACTCCTCTGCAACTTCCATACGGCCGTACCATGAGAATCAAATTCCAAGGCTGTTACTCTGACTACTTCACACTAAATGCCGGAGTACCCCAGGGATCTGTCCTCTCCCCTACCCTCTACATTTTATACACTAACGACATTCCAACACCTGTATACCACGGAAATATAAACACATATGCAGTATAATGTGATCCTTTGTTGACAACGTTTCGCCCACACAGTGGGCTTTTTCAAGTCACAAACAGATCTACCTAGGGTGGAAGGTACGCGAGTATTTATAGTCAGGTTCAGAATGCTGAGGTCAGGTGGAGAATGCTGCATCTGATGATGTACCGAGTGGGGTTATAGAGTCTAAAATCTTGGTTAGCTTGGAAGGGAGATTGGATAAGTTTGTGAGCAGTCCTTCTGCAGTGTTCTTCCATTCCTATGCTCTTATGTGGGATAGCGATGAAGAAGTTTCTTGGCAAGTGGTTCAGGTATGTTATAGAAGCCACTATTCTGGTTGAAGTTGTCGGATATAGACATAAGTGATGATTCCAGGATTCTTCGGTATTGAGTGTTGTCTTCTGTGGCGATAAGTCTTGAGTTTCTGTAGTTTATCAAGTGATTGTGTGAATTACGGTGTTGTACACAGGCATTCCTTGTATCGTCAGACCTGCTTGCATATTGGTGTTCTCAAATACGTGTTTGGAGGTCCCTTGATGTTTCGCCCACGTATAATTTGTTGCAGTCATTACAAGAGATTAAGTATACCCCTGCAGAGGGTGGAAGCTTGTCCTGTCTATTACTGGTAATGTCCTTGATGGTCGTGGTTGTGGAGGTAGATACTTGGAATGAGGTATTGGAAAAGATGTTGGAAACGTGTTTGGCAATGGAGTTGGTGGGGAGGACTATGTATCTCTTCTCGGCAGTGTCTTCTCTGGGTGTGTTGAAGATGTTCAATGCCCGTCGTCTGCAGTCTCTGATGAAGTGACGAGGATAGTGGAATTCAGAAAATACTTGTTCAATTATAGTGCATTCTTCCTCAAGAAACTCATTGCTGCAGATTCTGAGTGCACGCGGGGTGAGAAGCTCCTTGATGCTTGTGTTTACCTGGAGAGAGTTCCGGGGGTCAACGTCCCCGCGGCCCGGTCTGTGACCAGGCCTCCTGGTGGATCAGAGCCTGATCAACCAGGCTGTTACTGCTGGCTGCACGCAATCCAACGTACGAGCCACAGCCCGGCTGGTCAGGTACCGACTTTAGGTGCTTGTCCAGTGCCAGCTTGAAGACTGCCATGGGTCTATTGGTAATCCCCCTTATGTATGTTGGGAGGCAGTTGAACAGTCTCGGGCCCCTGACACTTATTGTATTGTCTTGCTAGTGACACCCCTGCTTTTCACTGGGGGGATGTTGCATCGTCTGTCAAGTCTTTTGCTTTCGTTGTGAGTGATTTTCATGTGCAAGTTCAGTACTAACCCCTCTAGGATTTTCCAGGTGTATATAATTATGTATCTCTCCTGCCTGCATTCCAGGGAATACAGGTACAGGAACTTTAAGCGCTCCCAGTAACTGAGGTGTTTTATCTCCGTTATGTACGCCAGGAAGGTTCTCTGTACATTTTCTAGGTCAGCAATTTCACCTGCCTTGAAAGGTGCTGTTAGTGTACAGCAATACTCCAGCCTAGATAGAACAAGCGACCTGAAGAGTGTCATCATGGGCTTGGCATACCTAGTTTTGAAGGTTCTCATTATCCATCCTGTCATTTTTCTAGAAGCTGCGATTGATAATGTTATGGTCCTTGAAGATGAGATCCTCCGACATGATCACTCCCAGGTCTTTGACGTTGGTTTCTCGCTCTATTTTGTGGCCGGAATTTGTTTTGTACTCTGATGAAGTTTTAATTTCCTCGTGTTTACCATATCGGACTAATTGAAATTTCTCATCGTTGAACTTCATATTATTTTATGCAGCCCATTGAAAGATTTGGTTGATATCCGCCTGGAGCCTTGCAGTGTCTGCAATGGAAGACACTGTCATGCAGATTCGGGTGTCATCTGCAAAGGAAGACACGGTGCTGTGGCTGACATCCTTGTCTATGTCAGATATGAGGATGAGAAACAAGATGGGAGCGAGTACTGTGCCTTGTGGAACAGAGCTTTTCACCCTAACCGCCTCAGACTTTACTCTGTTGACTACTACTCTTTGTGTTCTGTTTGTGAGGAAATTATAGATCCATCTCCCAACTTTTCCTGTTATTCCTTTAGCACGCATTTTGTGCGCTATTACGCCATGGTCACATTTGCCGAAGGCTTTTGCAAAGTCTGTATATATTACATCTGCATTCTTTTTGTCTTCTAGTGCATCTAGGACCTTGTCGTAGTGATCCAATAGCTGAGACAGACAGGAGCGACCTGCTCGAAACCCATGTTGCCCTGGGTTGTGTAATTGATGGGTTTCTAGATGGGTGGCGATCTTGCTTCTTAGGACCCTTTCAAAGGTTATAAATCTTAACGTAATTGCACGTTTTCACAATCCATTGAGATCTGTGTGTATTTACTTCTAGACACTTAGTAAGATTCATTCTTACAGTGTTTGGTTCATTTCATAACATTCTAATACCGAGTACAGTGCTAATCTCAATTATCCTATCACTGATACTAGAAATACCAAGCTCCTTCCTCATATTAAGAACCTTTGTAGATTTGGAACAGCCAAGAATAATTCTGAGAGCTTCATTTTGCATTAACTCCAAGGGTCGGAGAGAACTTTCTCCAGCTAATATCAACATGGGAGCAGCATAATCAGTTAAGGGCCTAACATAGGCTATGTACATCATTCTCACGATTCTCACATTAGCACCATAGTTGGGATTGTAGCCAGCACAGCTTAGAGAGCATTTAGCCTATCTTTGCATTTCTTACTTAGTTTTGGTGTAGTGGAATTGTTAAAGGGTACATCTACACCAAGATATCTGTAAGTTTTAACGTAGCTAATGATTTCACCCTGCAAATAGATGGGTGGGGGATGTCGTTTGCTTGTTAATATCTTTGTTTTAGAAAAAGATATTATGAGGCCTAGTCGATTACAAATTGCTTGAACTTTATTAAGAATGGTACTCATCTTCTCATGCCCTATTGTATGGATCATAATGTCATCAGCACAGCTTATAGCTATATGTTTAGGTGAGGCAGGTAGAGCATTTAGGAGAGCATTAATCAGAATATTAAATAGCATGGGACTGAGAACTCCTCCCTGCGGTGTACCTAGGGACATTTCTTTAGACTGACTTCTAAAGCCTTGGTAAAGAGCAAAGAATTCAAGAGCAAGTAGTAGCGCAGCATAATCAATTAATGATCTAATATAAGCAAGATATACCATTTTCACAATTTTAACATTAGCTCCATACCTGGGATGAAAACCTGCCACAACTCTAAGTGCTCTCAGCCTTTCTTTGTATTAGCGACAAAGTCTCGTTACAACAGGTCCAAGTAGTGGGACCTCAAAGCCTATATACCTGTATCTGGTTACATATTCTAGAAGAGACCCATCATGCAACTGGATCTGGCGAACTGTGCCTCTCTGTCGAGGAGGACGCCTATTGAGTATCTTTGTTTTATCAGTAGAAATTATCAACCCCAGGCCCTGGTACGAGGCTAGTACATGGTTAAGGATGTTTTGGGTGATGGAGAATCCGGTGGTGTGAATCATTATATCATCAGCAAAATTAAAATTAATCATATAATGATGGGGCTGGTTAGGCACAGAATTAAATCAAGCATTAATTAGAATATTGAATAGAGTGGGACCGAGCACGCCTCCCTGTGGGGTTCCTAATTCAAAATCTTCAGTTACACTTCTATGTCCCTGGAACAACACAGAATACTTTCTGTTGGACAGGTAACCTTTAATCCAGCGGAGAAGCCATCCTCCAACATCCATTCTGACAAGTTCACAAATGATTACATATCGGTTGGCTACATCAAAAGCAGATTTAAGGTCAAGGAAGGTAGTGTATGAGCTGTCAGTGTGCAGGGTGAGAAAGGTGGTTATGCAAAGATACACACTCCTTCCATGCATGTAACCATGCAACATGGGAGACAAAAAGTGCTTAATTCTGTGCATGAGACGATTAAGAATCATCCTTTCGAATGTTTTATACAAGCAACTAATAAGAGATGTTGGGCGAAATGAGTTTTGTTGATTGGGCTTTGGAATGGGAATAACGAGGCTTCCTTGTGGGACTCCTACTGTGATTGGTTGGGTGGAGGAGTTTGCATCATTTGCATACACATATTGAGTTCTGTTACTAAGGTATGACTTTAGGTAGTTGAGGCAGTGGCTTCTGATACCATAGTACGTTAATTTGAAGTACAGCAGTTCATGGTCGACTGTATCGAAAGCTTTACGTAAATCAATGAAAATGCCCAGTGGGACTTCTTTCTTTTCAAGTGTGGTATATATTAGTTCTAGCATGTGTATGATAGCGTCATTTGTATTTTTATTATTTCTGAATCCAAATTTACAAGGGTTTAATATGTTGTGTGAAACGAGGTAGGAATAGATCCGTCTATGAATTAATTTTTCAAAGATTTTAGAGAGCAGTGGTAAGTTAGATATTGGTCTATAGTTATTCAAGTCAGCTTATGGATCGGAGTGACCCTCGCTATTTTGAGGATTGTTGGGAAGGTAGATGATTCAACGGATTTGTTAAAGGGCCCAGTCCCTGGACCCATTACGTACCTCTGTAATCTGTAAATACCTTTGTAACTTGTCATGATTGTGACCAGACTTACCTGGAGTTCATTACCTTTGTAAATTGTGAGTTCATTACCTTTGTAAATTGTGAGTTCATTACCTTTGTAAATTGTGAGTTCATTACCTCTGTAACTTGCTCAGCTGTCAAAACTTTGGAGTCCAGTCCCTGGACCAATTATGTACCTCTGTAATCTTTTGACTACCGCCCACAGGATGGGTATGGGGTGCATAATAAACATATTAAACTAAAAATAATTGGTGACAATACTTGAGAAGCTTTTTTGTACATAAAAGCAGGAAAGTTGTTTATGTCTCCTGCCTTGTTTTTAAGGGTGTTTATGATGAGCATAACTTCAGTGGGATTGGTTGGCGCTAGGAATAGCGTATTTGGGTAGGTACCTATGAGGTAGTCTGATGGACGGGCGTTTGTGCTTGGTATTTTGTTTGCTAGATTTTTTCCTATGGTGGAGAAGAAAACATTAAGTCTGTTTGCTGTTTCGGTTGGAGTGAGTTGGGGTTCATCTGATTTTGTTAGTTTGATTGCTTTGTTTTTGGATAACTTTTTAGTTCCAAGAATTTCAGATAGAGTTTTCCAGGTTTTTTCATGTCAATTTTGATGTTATGTAATCTATTTTCATAATACAATTTTTTTGACCTTCTTATCAGGCTGGTAAGTGCTGACGAGTAATTTCTCGACTGTTCTCTAGTTATTTGACCCATTCTATACTGTTTTTCATATTTGTGTTTTGTGTTAATGGATTTGAGGATGCTTGGTGTTAGCCAGGGATTATTCAGTCTCTTTGCTGTGATCTGTTTAGTTTTTCTGGGGCAATGTCTGTTGTAGAGGCACTGGGCTTTTTTTTTAGAAAATTATTTATACATTCATTCATATCTGTATATGTTTTAGGCTCATTTTGCCAATCGATGTTATTCATAGCTGCTATAAAGTTGTTAACTGCTGTCTCGTTATGTAGTTTGAAGGTTACTTTAGTAATGTCTTGTGGTAGTTTGCCCAGATTAGTTATAAGAAAGGTTGGGTCGTGGTCTGCAGAGGGCACGGTGCTCTTTGTCTGTGAATGTATGGCAGGTGATACTATCCCAGTTGATAATAGGAGACACACTGTCATTCTCTTCATCCTCACTGTCATCCTCACCATCAGTGTAGATTAACAAGTCCTCATCAACAACATCAGCAGAATCTTCTCCAATCTCATCAGAGCTCTCAGTACTTTCCTCTATCTACTGATTCTCTTCTCTAATTTTTCTAATCATTGAGACAGCTTTGTCTCTCATGATCATGTCTTCATCAGCGCACATACCAAGAAGCAGCTGATCTGTGTGAGCAAAGATGGAATTTCTTTGGATAGTCTTCTTTATTATCTTCTTTTCTTCACTGTTCAAATGTCTCATAAACTGCAATGACTAGAAGACGTTCTTTTGACCGTGTGTGACATAAGGTGCAGCTTGATGTGGAACCATATTGGAGCTCTGAACTTTAAAATCACAATGCCACCTTGTCATTCAGAACAGGGAAATCAGTGAAAATGACTGACTGGAAAGCAACAACTGGCAGCTCAGACAGAGGATCCTTGATTTATTTGCCAATGGGACCTCTCCAATGCTCAGGACCACTTGGCTTACCGTCACACTCCTTTATTTTGCAGCCTACATCTTGACAGGAGGCAGCAGGACAGAAACAACTACATATATGAAACAACTCGTTCATTTCTTCCTGAAATGTAGCTTTTTTTGGAGACATTTTTGTTCTTAAGTTCTATTTCTCTAATGTACAATTTCCCCAATCTTTCCTCAATAGTTTTCTGGCTGAGAATAGGAAAGTTTTTCTGTCTCCAATTGATTTCTGCCATAGTTCAGAACAATCCTTAGCTGTTATCTTGATAATCACTGTAACATCAGTAAACTTTCCTTCATCACATTTATATCACCAGCAGTTCCTTAACATATCGCCTTTGGACGGAAATTTGTTCACTGGAAGAACACTGGCATTACCAAACAATGTATGTTCTGTGGATTTCCTTGTTGACACAGTAGCCATCTCAATAGTAAAGTATGTAAGTAATCAGAGTATTTGTGCTGCAGAGTACATAAATACAGTACATAAAACAGTGTGCTGCACTTCTCAGTAATAGAGACATATTCCAAAATTTCAATCGCAAATGCTGTAAGCTGAACCTCAACCAATCAACTTCATATCTGACATTGAATCTGAGATGTATATAAGGAACAATGCCTGAAGAGTGCAGCTTTGACCAAAATTTCAATGCTCCCTGCTCTACATCCACAGTTTCCGTCCTCCCAGCACTAATACTGCCACACCAGCAGGTTGCCATAATATTCAGGCCTGCCTACCACACCCACAGCCGTCACCAACCCCTCCCACCTCCCAGAACACAGTCCTAGAAAGGAAGCTGAAGGTATGGTACACCAACGCAGGTGGAATTAACAAATAAGAGTGAGGAGTTGCAGGAAAGAATCACTGAGGCATCCCCGGACATCAACAGCAGTCAAAGAGACAAAGCTCACGGAGGTAATAACAGACGCGATCTTCACGTCTGGTTATCAGAGCCTGAGGAAAGACAGGAGGGGGGAGCATAAGGGGATGACTAGCCAGCGGGATAGAGGATGACTACATAGTAGGAGCATTGCATACTGGGGGCCCAAAAATGATAGTAGCAATGATATACAACCCACCACTAAACAGCAGGAGGACAAGACAGGAATCTGACAAGAGCAACAAGTGATGGTGGACACATTAGCTGACACTGCCAGACAGGACAACATGAGCAGGGCAAAGTAACTCATCATAGGGGATGTCAACCATAAGGAGACTGGGAGAACCTGAAGCCACATGGGGGACCAGAGACATACACACAGACACAGACACATACACACACAGACACACACACACAGACACACACACACACACACACAGACACACACACACACACACACACACACACACACACACACACACACACACACACACACACACACACACACACACACACACACACGTTCAAATCCCGCCCGTGGTATGGTTTGTTTGCAATCGTGTCATTACGATTTCGTGAGTCATATTTCATTTTGTTTATTATTAAATTATTGTAAACTTAACTAAAATATATTTAGTTGGTGTAGGCTAAATTAAATTGCGCTTGTTATAATAAGGTTAGGTAAGTTTTCTGAGGTTCTTTTGGTACAAAATTATTAATTTTTACATTAACATAAATGAAAAAATATATCTTTAAACGTATAAGTGAAAATTTTAGAATGGTCGTAATTTTAAATGAGTTCTTGCTAATTGACCAGTTTTACCTATTCGGCAGGAGAGAGACACGCGCACACGCGCACACACACACACACACACACACACACACACACACACACACACACACACACACACACACACACACACACACACACACACACATACACTTGTATATGCGTATGCACGTACGCATATACAACAGGCCTAGTGTCTAATCGACATGTGCCTTTTACAAAATGGTAATTAACACACACACACACACACACACACACACACACACACACACACACACACACACTCACACACACACACACTTCACTCGATCGAAGACCAGGCAGAACTACAATGGGATCTGGACAGGCTGCAGACCTGGTCCAGCAATTGGCTCCTGGAGTTCAATCCCACCAAGTGCAAATTCATGAAGATTGGGGAAGGGCAAAGAAGACCGCAGACGGAGTACAGTCTAGGGGGGCCAGAGACTACAAACCTCACTCAAGGAAAAAGATCTTGGGGTGAGTATAACACCAGGCACATCTCCTGAGGCGCACATCAACCAAATAACGGCTGCAGCATATGGGTGCCTAGCAAACCTCAGAACAGCATTCCGACATCTTAATAAGGAATCGTTCAGGACCCTGTACACCGTGTACGTTAGGCCCATATTGGAGTATGAGGCACCAGTTTGGAACCCACACCTAGCCAAGCATGTAAAGAAACTAGAGAAAGTGCAAAGGTTTGCAACAAGACTAGTCCCAGAGCTAAGAGGTATGTCCTTGGAGGAAAGGTTAAGGGAAATCAACCTGACGACACTGGAGGACAGGAGAGATAGGGGGGACATGATAGCGACATACAAAATACTGAGAGGAATTGACAAGGTGGACAAAGACAGGATGTTCCAGAGATTGGACACAGTAACAAGGGGACACAGTTGGAAGTTGAAGACACAGATGAATCACAGGGATGTTAGGAAGTATTTCTTCACCCACAGAGTAGTCAGGAAGTGGAATAGTTTGGGAAGCGATGTAGTGGAGGCAGGATCCATACATAGCTTTAAGCAGAGGTATGATAAAGCTCACGGTTCACGGAGAGTGACCTAGTAGCGATCAGTGAAGAGGCGGGGCCAGGAGCTCGGACTCGACCCCTGCAACCTCAACTAGGTGAGTACAACTAGGTGAGTACAGACACACACACACAAACACACACACAGACACACAGACAGACACACACACACACACACACACACACACACACACACATGCACGTATATACAACAGGCCTAGTGTCTAATCGACATGTGCCTAGGACAAAATGGTAACTAACACACACACACACACACACACACACACACACACACACACACACACACACACACACACACACACACACACACACACACACACACTATGTAACAGCAAAATGCAAGGAGGCAGAGGAGAGGTTTGTTCCCAAGGGAAACAGAAATAATGGGAAGACCAGAACGAATCATTGGCTCACCCATAAGTGTAGGAAGGCAAAAACTAAGTGTACTAGAGAATGTAAAGAGTACAGAAGACAAAGGACCCAGGAAAATAAAAAGCTTAACCGAAGAGCCAGAAACGAATATGCACAGATAAGAAGGGAGACTCAGCGACAATATGAAAATGACATAGCATCGAAAGTCAAGTCTGACCCGAAGCTGTTGTATAGCCACATCAGGAGGAAAACAACAGCCAAGGACCAGATAATCAGGCTGAGGAAGAAAGGTGTGGAGTTCACCAGAAACGAACAAGAGGTATGTGAGAAGCTCGACATGAGATTTAAAGAAATATTTACAATGGAGACAGGAAGGACTTCAGGAAATCAGAATAGGGACTATAAAATACACACAATTGAGGAGAAGGTGAAGAAACTGCTATGTGAACTTGTTACCTCAAAGGCGGTGGGACCAGACAATATCTCTCCATGGGTCCTTAGAGAGGAAGCAGACATGCTGTGTGTGCCACTAACAAAAATCTTCAACACATCCATTGAAACTGGGCACCTGAGATATGGAAGATGGCAAATGTAGTCCCAATTTTTAAGAAAGAAGACAGACAAGAGGCATTAAACTACAGACCTGTGTCACTGATGTGTGTAGTGTGCAAAGTCATGGAGATCATCAGGAGAGTGGTGGAGCACCTACAAAGACACAAGCTTATAAACGCCAACCAGCACGGTTTCAGGGAAGGAAAATCCTGTGTCATAAACCTTCTGGAGTTTTATGACAAGGTAACAGAAGTAAAACACGAGAGAGACGGGTGGATAAACTGCATTTTCTTGGACTGCAAGTAGGCCTTCGACACAGTTCCTTACAAGAGGTTACTGCAAAAACAAAGGATCAGGCATGCGTAACAGGAAAGACACGGCAATGGACCAGAGAATATCTGACAGGAAGGCAACAATGAGTCATTGTACGTGATGAGGTGTCAGAGTGGGCACCTATGACGAGCGGTGTTCCACAGGGGTCAGTCCTAGGACCTGTGCTGTTTTTGGTATATGTGAATGACATAACGGAGGGGATAGACACAGAAAGGTCCCTGTTTGCAGATGATGTGAAGTTAATGAGGAGAATTAAATCGGTTGAGGATCAGGCAGGACTAGAAAGAGACCTGGACAGGCTACAAGCCTGGTCCAGCAAGTGGATCCTTGAATTTAACCCCACCAAATGCAAAGTAATGAAGGTCGGGGAAGAGAAAAGAAGACCGCGGGCAGAGTATAGTCTAGGTGGCCAAAGACTGCAAACCTCATTCAAGGAAAAAAATCTTGTGGTGAGTATAATACCGAGTACATCTCCTGAAGCGCACATCAATCAGATAACTGCTGCAACGTACGGGCGTCTGGCAGACCTAAGAATAGCGTTCCTATACCTCAGTAAGGAATCGTTCAAGACTCTGTACACCATATACGTCAGGCCCATATGCAGCACCAGTTTGGAGTCCACACCTGGTCAAGCACATCAAGAAATTAAAGAAAGTGCAAAGGTTTGCAACAAGACTAGTCCTAGAACTAAGGGGATTGTCCTACGAAGAAAAGTTAAGGGAAATCGGCCTGACGACATTGGAGGACAGGAGGGTCAGGTAAGACACGATAATGATATATAAAATACTGCGAGGAATTGACAAGGTGGAAAATGACAGGATGTTCCAGAGATGGGACACAAAAACAAGGGGTCACAACTGGAAGTTGAAGACTCTGATGAGTCAAAGGGATGTTAGGAAGTATTTCTTCAGTCACAGAGTTGTCAGGGAGTGGAATAGCCTAGAAAGTGACATAGTGGGGGCGGGAACCATACATACTTTTAAGACGAGGTTTGATAAAGCTCATGGAGCAGGGAGAGAGAGGACCTAGTAACAATCAGTGAAGAGACGGGGCCAGGAGCTATGACTCGACCCCTGCAACCACAAATAGGTGAGTACAAATAGATGAGTACATACACACCAAAAGTGATGGTAGCAGTAATGTACAACCCACCACTAAACCAGAGGAGGCCAAGACAGGAATGTGATGAGAGTAACAGAATGATGATGGACACACTAGCTGACATTGTCAGAAGGGCCAACATGAGCAGGGCAAAATTACTTATCATGGGAGATTTCAACCATAAGGAAACTGATTGGGAGAATCTGGAGCCACATGGGGGACCAGAGACATGGAGAGCCAAGATGCTGGAGGTAGTACTAGAAAACTTCATCTATCAAGTTAAGGACACAACCAGAGAGAGAGAGATGATGAACTAGCAAGGCTGGACATCGTATTCACCTCGAGCAGTTCAGATATAGAAGATATCACACACGATAGGCCCCTAGGCGCTAGTGACCACGTGGTCTTGAGGTTTGAATACACAGAGTTAACACTGGAGAGTTAAGCAGCACGAGGAGGAGGAGGAGAGAAGCCAAACTTCCAAAAACGGGGACCACACAAGTATGAGGCAATTCCTTCATGAAGTGCAGTAAGTAAGCGAGCTAGAGGGAAAGACAGTAAATGAAATGTTGGAACAAGTGGCCACAAAATGCAGGGAGGCAGTAGAGAAGTTCGTACCAAAGGGCAACAGAAGCAACAGGAAGACCAGAGTGAGCCCATGGTTTACCAAAAGGTGAGGAGAGGCCAAAGCCAAGTGTGCTAGTGTATGGAAAAAATATAGAAGGCAAAGGACCCAGGAAAACAGGAAGTTGAGTCAAAGAGCCAGAAATGAATATGCATGGATAAGGAGAGAAGCTCAGCATCAGTTCAAGAATGACATAGCATCAAAAGCCAAATCTGACCCAAAGTTATTATACAGCCAAATAAGGAGGAAAACAACAGTCAAGATTCAGGTAACCAGGTTGAGGAAGGAAAGAAGGAGGCTCGCAGTGAACGATCAGGAAGAATGTGAAGAGCTCAGCTCAAGATTGAGGGAGGTATTCACAGTGGAGACAGAGAGGATTCCAGAAAACCGAGATGGTAGGCACCAGAAAGTGCTGGACACACTGCACACAACCGAGGATGAGGTGAAGAAACTGCTAGGGGAACTAAATACCTCCTTGGGTCCTGAGAGAGGGAGCAGACACATTGTGTGTGCCACTAACAACAATTTTCAACAAATCTATCAAAACAGGGCAGTTGCCTGAGGTGTGGAAGACAGCAAATGTAGTCCCGATTGTTATGAAAGAAGACAGGCTACATTAAATTACAGACCAGTTTTGCTGACATGTATTGCATGTAAAGTTATGGAGAAGATTATCAGGAAAAGAGTGGAAGTTGAAAGCTCAGATGAGTCACAGGGATGTTAGAATGTATTTCTTCAACCATAGAGTTGTCAGGAAGTGGAACAATCTGGAGAGTGATGCAGTGGAGGCAGGTTCCATACATAGCTTGAAGAACAGATATGATAAAGCTCATGGAGCAAGAAGAGAGTGGACCTAGTAGCGACCAGTGAAGAGGCGGGGCCAGGAGTTATGAATCGACCCTTGCAACCACAATTAGGTGATTACACAAACACACACACACACACACACACACACACACACACACACACACACACACACACACACACACACACACACACACACACACACAGAGAAAGTGCAAAGGTTTGCAACAAGACTAGTCCCAGAGCTAAGAGGTATGTCCTACGAGGAGAGGTTAAGGGAAATCAACCTGACGACACTGGAGGACAGGAGAGATAGGGGGGACATGATAACGACATACAAAATACTGAGGGGAATTGACAAGGTGGACAAAGACAGGATGTTCCAGAGTTTGGACACAGTAACAAGGGGACACAGTTGGAAGCTAAAGAGACAGATGAATCACAGGGATGTTAGGAAGTATTTCTTCAGCCACAGAGTAGTCAGTAAGTGGAATAGTTTGGGAAGCGATGTAGTGGAGGCAGGATCCATACATAGCTTTAAGCAGAGGTATGATAAAGCTCACGGCTCGGGGAGAGTGACCTAGTAGCGATCAGTGAAGAGGCGGGGCCAGGAGCTCGGACTCGACCCCCGCAACCTCAACTAGGTGAGTACAACTAGGTGAGTACACACACACACACACACACTCACTCACACACACACACACACACACACACACACACACACACACACACACACACACACACACTCACTCACTCACTCACACACACACACACACACAAGAAACGACCGAGAGGTATGTCAGGAGCTCAACACAAGATTTAAAGAGGTATTTACAGTGGAAACCAGTAGGACTCCAAGAAATCAGAACAGGGGGGCACACCAGCAAGTGCTGGATGAGGTACATATAACCAAGGAGGAGGTGAAGAAGCTGCTATGCGAACTTGACACCTCAAAGGCGGTGGGACCAGACAACATCTCTCCATGGGTCCTTAAAGAGGGAGCAGAGATATTGTGTGAGCCATTAACAAAGATCTTCAACACATCATTTGAAACTGGGCAACTCCCTGAGGTATGGAAAATGGCAAATGTAGTCCCAATTTTTAAAAAGGGAGACAGACATGAGGCACTAAACTACAGACCTGTATCACTAACGTGTATAGTATGCAAGGTCATGGAGAAGATCATGAGGAGGAGAGTGGTGGGGCACCTGGAAAGAAACAAGTGTATAATTGACAACCAGCACGGTTTCAGGGAAGGAAAATCCTGTGTCACAAACCTACTAGAGTTTTATGACAAGGTGACAGAAGTAAGACAAGAGAGAGAGGGGTGGATCAACTGCGTATTTTTGGACTGCAAGAAGGCTTTCGACACAGTTCCTCACAAGAGGTTACTGCAAAAGCTAGAGGATCAGGCACACATAACAGGAAAGGATCAGAGAATATCTGACAGGGAGGCAACAACGAGTCATGGTACGCGACGAGGTGTCAGAGTGGGCGCCTGTGACAAGCGGGGTTCCACAGGGGTCAGTCCTAGGACCTGTGCTATTCTTGGTATACGTGAACGACATAACGGAAGGGATAGACTCAGAAGTGTCCTTGTTTGCAGACGATGTGAAGTTAATGAGAAGAATCGAATCGGACGAGGATCAGGCAGGACTACAAAGAGATCTGGACAGGCTACAAGCCTGGTCCAGCAACTGGCTCCTTGAATTTAACCCTGCCAAATGCAAAGTCATGAAGATTGGGGAAGGGCAAAGAAGACCGCAGACACAATATAGTTTAGATGGCCAAAGACTGCAAACCTCACTCAAGGAAAAAGATCTGGGGGTGAGTATAACACCGAGCATATCTCCTGAGGCGCACATCAGTCAGATAACTGCTGCAGCATACGGGCGCCTGGCAAACCTACGGATAGCGTTCCGATACCTCAGTAAGGATTCGTTTAAGACTCTGTACACCATCTACGTCAGGCCCATACTGGAGTATGCAGCACCAGTTTGGAATCCACACCTAGTCAAGCACGTCAAGAAATTAGAGAAAGTGCAAAGGTTTGCAACAAGACTAGTCCCAGAGCTACGGGGATTGTCCTATGAAGAAAGGTTGAGGGAAATCGGCCTGACGACACTGGAGGCCAGGAGGGTCAGGGGAGACATGATAACGACATATAAAATACTGCGCGGAATAGACGAGGTGGACAAAGACGGGATGTTCCAGAGATGGGACACAGACACAAGAGGTCACAATTGGAAGTTGAAGACTCAGATGAATCAAAGGGATGTTAGGAAGTATTTCTTCAGTCATAGAGTAGTCAGGCCATGGAATAGCCTAGAAAGTGATGTGGTGGAGGCAGGAACCATACATAGTTTTAAGGCGAGGTATGATAGAGCTCATGGGGCAGGGAGAGAGAGGACCTAGTAGCAATCAGCGAAGAGGCGGGGCCAGGAGCTATGACTCGACCCCTGCAACCACAAATAGGTGAGTACAAATAGGTGAGTACACACACACACACACACACACTCACTCACTCACACACACACACAAACACACACACCCTTGCAGTAGCAAGGGACAGCTGGTCAGGAAAGACAGTTCACTGAGAATAGAAGTTTCAGATATGACAGGGACTGAAGGCAAGAACATGTCAATGGAAAGAAATAAAATGCCTCAGAGGAAGCAGATGGAGACTCAGTGGGAGGAGGAAAGGGCGAGGTCAGTTTTTGTGTACGGGCTCCAAGAAGCCAAGGGGGCCAACTTTGAAGAAATAAAACTGGAGGAGAAAAAAATGATTGAAGGCATCATGAAAGCAACAGAGAATGGAAAAGGTACAGGAGGCATAGGACCCAGGAAAACAAGGAGATTAGTAGAAGAGCCAGAAACGAGTATGCACAGATAAGGAGGGAGGCCCAGCGACAGTATGAAAACGACATAGCATCGAAAGTCAAATCTGACCCGAAACTGCTGTATAGCCACATTAGGAGGAAGACAACAGTCAAGGACCAGGTGATAAGGCTGAGGAAAGAAGGTGGAGAACTCACAAGAAACGATCAAGAGGTATGCGAGGAGCTCAACACGAGATTTAAGGAAGTATTTACAGTAGAGACAGGAAGGACTCTGGGGGAACAGACCAGATGGGGACACCAGCAAGGAATACACCAACAAGTGTTGGACGACATACATACAGATGAGGAGGAGGTGAAGAAACTGCTAAGGGACATCGATACCTCAAAGGCAATGGGACCGGACAACATCTCCCCGTGGGTCCTTAGAGAGGGAGCAGATATGTTGTGCGTGCCACTTACCACAATCTTCAACACATCCCTGGAAACTGGGCAACTACCTGAGGTATGGAAGACGGCAAATGTAGTTCCCATTTTTAAAAAAGGAGACAGAAAAGAGGCACTAAACTAAAGACCTGTGTCATTGACGTGTATAGTACGCAAAATTATGGAGAAGATTATCAGGAGGAGAGTGGTGGAGCACCTGGAACGGAACAGGAGTATAAATGCCAACCAGCACGGATTCACGGAAGGCAAATCCTGTGTCACAAACCTTTTGGAGTTTTATGATAAAATAACAGAAGTAAGACAAGAGAGAGAGGGGTGGGTTGATTGCATCTTCTTGGACTGCAAGAAGGCCTTTGACACAGTTCCTCACAAGAGATTAGTGCAGAAGCTAGAGCATCAGGCGCATATAACAGGAAGGGCACTGCAATGGATCAGAGAATACCTGACAGGGAGGCAACAACGAGTCATGGTACGTAATGATGTATCACAGTGGGCACCTGTGACGAGCGGGGTCCCACAGGGGTCGGTCCTAGGACCAGTGCTATTTTTGGTATATGTGAACGACATGACGGAAGGGTTAGACTCAGAAGTGTCCCTGTTTGCAGATGATGTGAAGTTAATGAGGAGAATTAAATCTGATGAGGACCAGGCAGGACTTCAAAGAGACCTGGACAGACTGGACACCTGGTCCAGCAAATGGCTTCTCGAATTTAATCCTGCCAAATGCAAAGTCATGAAGATAGGGGAAGGGCACAGAAGACCACAGACAGAGTATAGGCTAGGTGGCCAAAGACTGCAAACCTCACTCAAGGAGAAAGATCTTGGGGTGAGTATAACACCGAGCATGTCTCCGGAAGCACACATCAATCAGATAACTGCTGCAGCATATGGGCGCCTGGCAAACCTGAGAACAGCATTCCGATACCTTAGTAAGGAATCATTCAAGACACTGTACACCGTGTATGTCAGGCCCATACTGGAGTATGCAGCACCTGTTTGGAACCCGCACTTGATAAAGCACGTCAAGAAACTAGAGAAAGTACAAAGGTTTGCGACAAGGTTAGTTCCAGAGCTAAGGGGAATGTCCTATGAAGAAAGATTAAGGGAAATCGGCCTGACGACACTGGAGGACAGGAGGGTCAGGGGAGACATGATAACGACATATAAAATACTGCGTGGAATAGACAAGGTGGACAAAGACAGGATGTTCCAGGGAGGGGACACAGAAACAAGAGGCCACAATTGGAAGTTGAAGACACAAATGAGTCAGAGAGATATTAGGAAGTATTTCTTCAGTCATAGAGTTGTAAGGCAGTGGAAAAGCCTAGAAAATGACGTAGTGGAGGCAGGAACCATACACAGTTTTAAGACGAGGTTTGATAAAGCTCATGGAGCGGGGAGAGAGAGGGCCCAGTAGCAACCGGTGAAGAGGCGGGGCCAGGAGCTAAGACTCGACCCCTGCAACCACAAATAGGTGAGTACAAATAGGTGAGTACACACACACACACACACACACACACACACACACACACACACTCACACATACACACACACACACACACACACACACACACACACACTTGTGGAACGCAAGGTGATACAGTACGACCTCTGGAATGAAAGATAATACGACTTTGGAATGCAAGATCATCTTGAACCTCTGGAAGATATATCGTAGATCATCTCAACTTATCACTTGGGAAACATACCACGTGGGTCCGTGGGTGCAGACGTGGGCACACAAGGCTCCGAGAATCCTAGTGTTTTTAAGGGTGCAGTGACTGCTAACAGTAATCAGTGGAAGTGACATCGTCAGTGAGCAATAATACGAGTGATAACTAAAGTTATTAGTTAGAAAAAGTCGTGAGAAAGCCTGAAATTATCCATTATCCAAAATTATCCAAACGTTTTGGTCTACTAGGCAGCGGTAGGCCTGAAGCAGTGACGTCACGACAAGTTGTGTGCCATTATACTTATAAAGTGAAGTGTATATAATGTGAACGAGGGATGTATGAGCACATGTGGTTATAATCATCACGGATGAAGGATCTCCAAAATAGGGATTTAGGCTAGTACGACGACTACGTCATCAACATCTGGCAACTTGGCACGACCGTTGCCAGTGCAAGTATCACCTATATTGTGGTTTGCATGTCGCAGGCTTGGCTTGGCTTGGCCTTGCATCGCTGTTAGATACTGGTCACTCACTCCTGCAAGCTATTATAGTAGTTATTAGTAGTAAGAACACTTAGGAAGCTAGGAAGTCCTCTCTAAACGTGAACAAGGAATAGGATAATAACAGCAATAATTGATACTTAAATCCAGAAAGGACAATAAGCGAAGAGTGTAGCGTTTCTAGGAAAGACAAAACAGAGAGGTATAACAGATCTACCCCCCCCTAACCATCCCTCCCTAACACACACACACACAAGGGCAGACACTTATTGAAGCTTTAGACCCTAGTAGCAATTATCGTTTTTTTTAACCCAGAATTATTGGTATGTATTAACAGTATCTCCCCGCATACCTCCCCCATACACACACATACACACACACATACACACACACACATACACACACATACACACACACACAGTACACACAGGGACGTTAGGAAGTATTTCTTCAGTCATAGAGTTGTCAGCAAGTGGAATAGCCTAGCAAATGAAGTAGTGGAGGCAGGAACCATACATAGTTTTAAGAAGAGGTATGACAAAGCTCAGGAAGCAGAGAGAGAGAGGATCCAGTAGCGATCAGTGAAGAGGCGGGGCCAGGAGCTGAGTCTCGACCCCTGCAACCACAATTAGGTGAGTACAATTAGGTGAGTACACACACACATATATACACATACACACACACACACACATACACATACACATACACACATACACACACATACACACACATACACACACACACTCTCTCACACACACACACACACACACACACACACACACACACACACACACACACACACACACACACACACACACACACACACACACTGTAAGTATGTGCCGGTCAAGCCCCAGGAGGTTGGGGGTCAGGTCACAAGAAGTTGTGGGCAGCAAAGGACCACTGAGACTACATTACAACGCACAAGCCACCTACCTTTCAGTACATAATAAACCCACACATAATTCCACACAAAATTACACACACACATATCCAGACTCACACATACACTCCCCCCCCATCACCACCGACATCTCACTTCTTCCCCTGATCCCTCCCCTCCCCCGTTCACCCTCCCCCTCTCCACCCCTCCCCACCCTTCTCCCACATAGCCACAGTTCCTCCACTACTTCCCCCCACACTCTGACATACACACTACTAACCTAACATACAGAACTAATAGATTTCCCACTCTGAGGCAATCAGGATAAAACAAAAATGGGTTGTCAGAGAGCAACAAGAAAAACCAAGGGACAGGAGGAGGAAGCTGCAAAGGAAGATTGGGCAGCAGAGCTCATAAAAAGAGATCATGAATGGGAAAAGAAACTAGAAGAACTTAGCATGAGAATGGAAGAGAAGATAGATATGGAAAGCAGGAAGTGGGAGGTGCATGTCAAAGCAGCAGAAGCTAGGATACAGAGTTTAGAAGAGGAACTGAAAAATCTGAAACAGCCTAAAGAACTAAAGAACATTTTGGGATTGACAACAGAGATAGCTACCTCAGCCACAAATAAGGGGACTGTAGGGAAAGAAGGGGCACAACTGCATGGGGAAGCTCTATCAGAGGAGACTGTAGTAAATGAAAGAGCTAAGCTTTATGTGGAGGCCCTAACAGACAACAACAGAGCCCAAGGAAAGCCGAGAAGGGAAAATGACAGGCCACTGAGCCCAAGTACATTAGCCAGTGAAACTGAAGAAAGGAAAGCTGCAGTGCAGGAAACCAAATTAAATGAGGGGATACACAGGGATACGCAGTGGGAGAATGAAAGGGTGAGGTCAGTCTTTGTGTATGGGCTCCAGGAAGTTGAAGGGGAAACATATGAAGCAAGAAAACAAGGGAAAAAAAAAGCAATTGAAAGCATCATGAAAGCTATAGGAGAAGACGACATGACCCAGCTGGAAAATTTTCGGAGAATAGGGGGGTTTGTAAAAAAAAGAACCCAGCCAGTGAAAGTGACCTTCAAGGCAGAAGCGACTCGGACCAGGATCCTGCAGGAGAAAGCACGATTAAGGGACATGCCGGCATACAGGAAGGTGTATCTTGACCGCGACAGAACACAAGAAGAAAGGCAGAAACTGAGAGAGATGGTACAAAGGCGAAAGGAGGAAAGAGAGGGGATGGAGAAGACAGACAGGAGATCCCAGACCCAGGAAGAACATCAAATACAACCTCCCTCACAACTTCCTATAGAAGCCTCCCAACCAGGTCAACCCCAGTGCAACCAAACACTCTAAATCAAAACACCCATGCCACATCCAATGCCCCCACCCACTACATTACAAACTCCACCCCCACAGCAACAACCCATAGATCCTTACCAGGTCTCCCACTTCCCCAACCCCAATATACCTCCCAGACCACAGTCTTAGAAAAGAAGTTGAAGGTGTGGTATACAAATGCAGATGGAATAACAAACAAGTATGAGGAGTGGCACGAAAGAATCAAAGAGACATCCCCAGACATAATAGCACTCACAGAAACAAAACTCACCAGAATAATAACAGATTCAATCTTTCCATCCAGATACCAAATCCTCAGGAAAGACAGAGGGAGGAGAGGGGGAGGAGGAGTTGCACTGCTCATTAAAAACCAGTGGGATTTTGAGAAAATGGAAGGAA
This sequence comes from Cherax quadricarinatus, assembly GCF_038502225.1. NCBI lineage: Eukaryota > Metazoa > Arthropoda > Malacostraca > Decapoda > Parastacidae > Cherax > Cherax quadricarinatus. The sequence goes on from NC_091320.1 coordinate 17,613,953, forward strand.
TGGATGGCATGGGCGAAAGGGACTACTTAGTTTAGGAACAATCCAGTCTGAGGGACATAAGGTGTTAATTGCACTAATGTACAACCCACCACAGAACTGCAGGAGGCCAAGAGAAGAATATGAGGAGAGCAACAGAGCAATGATCGACACACTAGCCGAGGTGGCCAGGAGAGCACACATGGGGGGAGCAAAGTTACTAGTTATGGGTGATTTCAATCACAAGGAGATTGACTGGGAAAACCTGGAGCCCCATGGGGGTCCCGAAACATGGAGAGCCAAGATGATGGATGTGGTACTGGAAAGCCTCATGCATCAACATGTTAGAGACACTACCAGAGAGAGAGGAGAGGATGAACCAGCAAGGCTGGACCTTGTATTCACCATGAGTAGTTCGGACATCGAGGGTATCATGTATGAAAGGCCCCTGGGAGCTAGTGATCATGTGGTTCTGTGCTTCGACTACATAGTTGAGCTCCAAGTGGAGAGAGTAGCAGGAATAGGCTGGGAAAAACCAAACTACAAAAGGGGGAACTACTCAGGCATGAGGAACTTCCTTCAAGACATTCAGTGGGAGAGGGAACTGACAGGAAAACCAGTACAAGAAATGATGGACTATGTAGCAACAAAATTCAAGGAGGCAGAGGAGAGGTTTGTTCCCAAGGGAAACAGAAATAATGGGAAGAACAGAACGAGTCCTTGGTTCACCCAAAGGTGTAGGGAGGCAAAAACTAGGTGTACTAGAGAATGGAAAAGGTACAGAAGACAGAGAACTCAGGAAAATAAAGAAATCAGCCGAAGAGCCAGAAACGAATATGCACAGATAAGAAGGGAGGCTCAGAGACAATATGAAAATGACATAGCATCAAAAGTAAAGACTGACCCGAAGCTGTTGTACAGCCACATCAGGAGGAAAACAACAGTCAAGGACCAGGTAATCAGACTGAGGAAGGGTGATGGGGAATTCACAAGAAACGACCAAGAGGTATGTCAGGAGCTCAACACAAGATTTAAAGAGTTATTTACAGTGGAAAGCAGTAGGACTCCAGGAAATCAAAACAGGGGGGCACACCAGCACGTGCTGGATGAGGTACATATAACCAAGGAGGAGGTGAAGAAGCTGCTATGCGAACTTGACACCTCAAAGGCGGTGGGACCAGACAACATCTCTCCATGGGTCCTTAAAGAGGGAGCAGAGTTATTGTGTGAGCCATTAACACAGATCTTCAACACATCATTTGAAACTGGGCAACTCCCTGAGGTATGGAAAATGGCAAATGTAGTCCCAATTTTTAAAAAGGGAGACAGACATGAGGCACTAAACTACAGACCTGTATCACTAACGTGTATAGTATGCAAGGTAATGGAGAAGATCATCAGGAGGAGAGTGGTGGGGCACCTGGAAAGAAACAAGTGTATAATTGACAACCAGCACGGTTTCAGGGAAGGTAAATCCTGTGTCACAAACCTACTAGAGTTTTATGACAAGGTGAGAGAAGTAAGACAAGAGAGAGAGGGGTGGATCGACTGCATATTTTTGGACTGCAAGAAGGCCTTCGACATAGTTCCTCACAAGAGGTTACTGCAAAAGCTAGAGGATCAGGCACACATAACAGGAAAGGCACTGCAATGGATCAGAGAATACCTGACAGGGAGGCAACAACGAGTCATGGTACGCGACGAGGTGTCAGAGTGGGCGCCTGTGACAAGCGGGGTACCACAGGGGTCAGTCCTAGGACCTGTGCTGTTCTTGGTATATGTGAACGACATAACGGAAGAGATAGACTCAGAAGTGTCCTTGTTTGCAGATGATGCGAAGTTAATGAGAAGAATCAAATCGGATGAGGATCAGGCAGGACTACAAAGAGACCTGGACAGGCTACAAGCCTGGTCCAGCAACTGGCTCCTTGAATTTAACCCTGCCAAATGCAAAGTCATGAAGATCGGGGAAGGGCAAAGAAGACCGCGGACACAATATAGTTTAGATGGCCAAAGACTGCAAACCTCACTCAAGGAAAACGATCTGGGGGTGAGCATAACACCGAGCATATCTCCTGAGGCGCACATCAATCAGATAACTGCTGCAGCATACGGGCGCCTGGCAAACCTACGGATAGCGTTCCGATACCTCAGTAAGGATTCGTTTAAGACTGTATACCATTTACTTCAGGCCCATACTGGAGTATGCAGCACCAGTTTAGAATCCACACCTAGTCAAGCACGTCAAGAAATTAGAGAAAGTGCAAAGGTTTACAACAAGACTAGTCCCAGAGCTACGGGGATTGTCCTACGAAGAAAGGCTGAGGGAAATCGGCCTGACGACACTGGAGGACAGGAGGGTCAGGGGAGACATGATAACGACATATAAAATACTGCACGGAATAGACAAGGTGGACAAAGATGGGATGTTCCAGAGAAGGAACACAGACACAAGAGGTCACAATTGGAAGTTGAAGACTCAGATGAATCAAAGGGATGTTAGTTTAGTTTAATATGTTTATTATGCACCCCATACCCATCCTGTGGGCGGTAGTCAAAAGATTACAGAGGTACATAATTGGTCCAGGGACTGGACTCCAAAGTTTTGATAGCTGAGCAAGTTACAGAGGTAATGAACTCACAATTTACAAAGGTAATGAACTCACAATTTACAAAGGTAATGAACTCACAATTTACAAAGGTAATGAACTCCAGGTAAGTCTGGTCACAATCATGACAAGTTACAAAGGTATTTACAGATTACAGAGGTACGTAATGGGTCCAGGGACTGGGCCCCCAAAGTTTTGATAGCTGAACTAGGTACAAAGGTAATGAGCTCACAAGTTACAAAGGTAATGAATTCTGTAGAATGGTTACTTACGTTTATACTTTGGCTACAATCATGAACAAATTATAGAGTAATGAGCAGTTCACACGAAGTTGAAGACTCAGATGAATCAAAGGGATGTTAGGAAGTATTTCTTCAGTCATAGAGTAGTCAGGCCGTGGAATAGCCTAGAAAGTGACGTAGTGGAAGCGGGAACCACACATAGTTTTAAGGCGAGGTATGATAAAGCTCATGGAGCAGGGAGAGGACCTAGTAACGTTCAGTGAAGAGGCGGGGCCAGGAGCTGTGACTCGACCCCTGCAACCACAAATAGGTGAGTACACACACACACTCACTCACTCACACACACACACACACACTCACACACACACACTCACTCACTCACTCACACACACACACACACACACACACACACACACACACACACACACACACACACACAGACACACACACACACACACACACACACACACACACACACACACACACACACACACACCTGGAAAGAAACAAATGTATAATTGACAACCAGCACGGTTTCAGGGAAGGAAAATCCTGTGTCACAAACCTACTAGAGTTTTATGACAAGGTGACAAAAGTAAGACAAGAGAGAGAGGGGTGGATCGACTGCGTATTTTTGGACTGCAAGAAGGCCTTCGACACAGTTCCTCACAAGAGGTTACTGCAAAAGCTAGAGGACCAGGCACACATAACAGGAAAGGCACTGCAATGGATCAGAGAATATCTGACAGGGAGGCAACAACGAGTCATGGTACGCGACGAGGTGTCAGAGTGGGCGCCTGTGACAAGCGGGGTTCCACAGGGGTCAGTCCTAGGACCTGTGCTATTCTTGGTATACGTGAACGACATAACGGAAGGGATAGACTCAGAAGTGTCCTTGTTTGCAGATGATGTGAAGTTAATGAGAAGAATCAAATCGGACGAGGATCAGGCAGGACTACAAAGAGACCTGGACAGGCTACAAGCCTGGTCCAACAACTGGCTCCTTGAATTTAACCCTGCCAAATGCAAAGTCATGAAGATTGGGGAAGGGCAAAGAAGACCGCAGACACAATATAGTTTAGATGGCCAAAGACTGCAAACCTCACTCAAGGAAAAAGATCTGGGGGTGAGTATAACACCGAGCATATCTCCTGAGGCGCACATCAATCAGATAACTGCTGCAGCATACGGGCGCCTGGCAAACCTACGGATAGCGTTCCGATACCTCAGTAAGGATTCGTTTAAGACTCTGTATACCATCTACGTCAGGCCCATACTGGAGTATGCAGCACCAGTTTAGAATCCACACCTAGTCAAGCACGTCAAGAAATTAGAGAAAGTGCAAAGGTTTGCAACAAGACTAGTCCCAGAGCTACGGGGATTGTCCTATGAAGAAAGGTTGAGGGAAATCGGCCTGACGACACTTTAGGCCAGGAGGGTCAGGGGAGACATGATAACGACATATAAAATACTGCGCGGAATAGACGAGGTGGACAAAGACGGGATGTTCCAGACATGGGACACAGACACAAGAGGTCACAATTGGAAGTTGAAGACTCAGATGAATCAAAGGGATGCTAGGAAGTATTTCTTCAGTCATAAAGTAGTCAGGCCATGGAATAGCCTAGAAAGTGATGTGGTGGAGGCAGGAACCATACATAGTTTTAAGGCGAGGTATGATAGAGCTCATGGGGCAGGGAGAGAGAGGACCTAGTAGCAATCAGCGAAGAGGCGGGGCCAGGAGCTGTGACTCGACCCCTGCAACCACAAATAGGTGAGTACACTCACACACACACACTCACTCACTCACACACACACACACACACACACACACACACACACACACACACACACACACACACACACACTCACACACACACACACACACACGCACGTGCTCATATACAACAGGCCTAGTGTCTAATCGACATGTGCCTAGGACAAAATGGTAACTAACACACACACACACGCACACACACACACACACACACACACACACACACACACACACACACACACACACACACACACACACACACACACACACACACAAACACACACACACACACACACACAGGAGGGGACAGGCCAAACTATAAAAGGGGAGACTACACAGGTATGAGAAACTTCCTGCAGGAGGTTCAGTGGGACAGAGAAATGGTAGGAAAATCAGTAAACGAGATGATGGAATATGTGGCAACAAAGTGCAAGGAGGCAGAGGAAAGTTTTGTTCCCAAGGGAAACGGAAATAATAGGAAGACCAAAACGAGTCCTTGGTTTACCCGAAGGTGTAGGGAGGCAAAAACTAAGTGCAACAGAGAATGGAAAAGGTACAGGAGGCATAGGACCCAGGAAAACAAGGAGATTAGTAGAAGAGCCAGAAACGAGTGTGCACAGATAAGGAGGGAGGCCCAGCGACAGTATGAAAACGACATAGCATGGAAAGTCAAATCTGACCCGAAACTGCTGTATAGCCACATTAGGAGGAAGACAACAGTCAAGGACCAGGTGATAAGGCTGAGGAAAGAAGGTGGAGAACTCACAAGAAACGATCAAGAGGTATGTGAGGAGCTCAACACGAGATTTAAGGAAGTATTTACAGTAGAGACAGGAAGGACTCTGGGGGGACAGACCAGATGGGGACACCAGCAAGGAATACACCAACAAGTGTTGGACGACATACATACAGATGAGGAGGAGGTGAAGAAACTGCTAAGGGACATCGATACCTCAAAGGCAATGGGACCAGACAACATCTCCCCGTGGGTCCTTAGAGAGGGAGCAGATATGTTGTGCGTGCCACTTACCACAATCTTCAACACATCCCTGGAAACTGGGCAACTACCTGAGGTATGGAAGACGGCACATGTAGTTCCCATTATTAAAAAAGGAGACAGAAAAGAGGCACTAAACTATAGACCTGTGTCATTGACGTGTATAGTATGCAAAATTATGGAGAAGATTATCAGGAGGAGAGTGGTGGAGCACCTGGAACGGAACAGGAGTATAAATGCCAACCAGCACGGATTCACGGAAGGCAAATCCTGTGTCACAAACCTTCTGGAGTTTTATGATAAAATAACAGAAGTAAGACAAGAGAGAGAGGGGTGGGTTGATTGCATCTTCTTGGACTGCAAGAAGGCCTTTGACACAGTTCCTCACAAGAGATTAGTGCAGAAGCTAGAGCATCAGGCGCATATAACAGGAAGGGCACTGCAATGGATCAGAGAATACCTGACAGGGAGGCAACAACGAGTCATGGTACATAATGATGTATCACAGTGGGCACCTGTGACGAGCGGGGTCCCACAGGGGTCGGTCCTAGGACCAGTGCTATTTTTGGTATATGTGAACGACATGACGGAAGGGTTAGACTCAGAAGTGTCCCTGTTTGCAGATGATGTGAAGTTAATGAGGAGAATTAAATCTGACGAGGACCAGGCAGGACTTCAAAGAGACCTGGACAGACTGGACACCTGGTCCAGCAAATGGCTTCTCGAATTTAATCCTGCCAAATGCAAAGTCATGAAGATAGGGGAAGGGCACAGAAGACCACAGACAGAGTATAGGCTAGGTGGCCAAAGACTGCAAACCTCACTCAAGGAGAAAGATCTTGGGGTGAGTATAACACCGAGCATGTCTCCGGAAGCACACATCAATCAGATAACTGCTGCAGCATATGGGCGCCTGGCAAACCTGAGAACAGCATTCCGATACCTTAGTAAGGAATCATTCAAGACACTGTACACCGTGTATGTCAGGCCCATACTGGAGTATGCAGCACCTGTTTGGAACCCGCACTTGATAAAGCACGTCAAGAAACTAGAGAAAGTACAAAGGTTTGCCACAAGGTTAGTTCCAGAGCTAAGAGGAATGTCCTATGAAGAAAGATTAAGGGAAATCGGCCTGACCACACTGGAGGACGGGAGGGTCAGGGGAGACATGATAACGACATATAAAATACTGCCTGGAATAGACAAGGTGGACAAAGACAGGATGTTCCAGGGAGGGGACAAAGAAACAAGAGGCCACAATTGGAAGTTGAAGACACAAATGAGTCAGAGAGATAGTAGGAAGTATTTCTTCAGTCATAGAGTTGTAAGGCAGTGGAATAGCCTAGAAAATGACGTAGTGGAGGCAGGAACCATACACAGTTTTAAGACGAGGTTTGATAAAGCTCATGGAGCGGGGAGAGAGAGGGCCTAGTAGCAACCGGTGAAGAGGCGGGGCCAGGAGCTGGGACTCGACCCCTGCAACCACAAATAGGTGAGTACAAATAGGTGAGTACACACACTCACACACACACACTCACTCACACACTCACACACACACACACTCACTCACACACACACACACACACACACACACACACACACACACACACACACACACACACACACACACACACACTCACTCACTCACTCACACACTCACTCACACACACACACACACACACACACACACACACACACACACACACACACACACACACACACACACACACACACACACACACACACACACACACACACTCACGTACTCATATACAACAGGCCTTGTGTCTAATAGACATGTGCCTAGGACAAAATGGTAACTAACACACAAACATACACACACACACACACACACACACACACACACACACACACACACACACACACACACACACACACGCCAATAGGTGAGTACATACACACACACACACATTCTAAGATGCGTGACTAGATAGTGAGTCAGCAGCCTCACCTGGTAGGTGGTACCTAGTGCCAGTCACCTTGTACTTCTCGTCCAAGTTGGTGGCCAGGAACAAACAGTCAGGGTCAGCCAGGTAGCTGGTTGCACGTACCAGCTTGTCGTAGTTAAATTCACGGTCGAAGCCCACCACTACAGCACCCACATTGGGGTCCAGACCCAGGGTGCTGCTGTGAGCCATGGCGTTGTAGATGGAGCCTTCGATTCTCTCAGGCTAAGATAATGAAAGACTGACAGTAAGAAAGATCATTACACTGCTGAAAGTTGGGAGATGAAAAATCATTATATTGGTGAAAGTTGAGTGAAAAGATCATTATACAGGTGAAAGATGAGTGATCATCTCTGCAAAGGTGTGAAAAGTTTTTCCACTTCTTGTCTTTCCACTTCCCTCCCTTGTTGTGTCTCCACTTCCCTCCCTTGTTGTGTCTCCACGTCCCTCCTGTTGTGTCTCCACTTCCCTCCCTTGTTGTGTCTCCACGTCCCTCCTGTTGTGTCTCCACTTCCCTCCCTTGTTGTGTCTCCACTTCCCTCCCTTGTTGTGTCTCCACGTCCCTCCTGTTGTGTCTCCACTTCCCTCCCTTGTTGTGTCTCCACTTCCCTCCCTTGTTGTGTCTCCACTTCCCTCCCTTGTTGTGTCTCCACTCCCCTCCCTTGTTGTGTCTCCACTTCCCTCCCTTGTTGTGTCTCCACTTCCCTCCCTTGTTGTGTCTCCACTTCCCTCCCTTGTTGTGTCTCCACTTCCCTCCCTTGTTGTGTCTCCACTTCCCTCCCTTGTTGTGTCTCCACTTCCCTCCCTTGTTGTGTCTCCACTTCCCTCCCTTGTTGTGTCTCCACTTCCCTCCCTTGTTGTCTCCACTTCCCTCCCTTGTTGTGTCTCCACTTCCCTCCCTTGTTGTGTCTCCACTTCCCTCCCTTGTTGTGTCTCCACTTCCCTCCCTTGTTGTGTCTCCACTTCCCTCCCTTGTTGTGTCTCCACTTCCCTCCCTTGTTGTGTCTCCACTTCCCTCCCTTGTTGTGTCTCCACTTCCCTCCCTTGTTGTGTCTCCACTTCCCTCCCTTGTTGTGTCTCCACTTCCCTCCCTTGTTGTGTCTCCACTTCCCTCCCTTGTTGTGTCTCCACTTCCCTCCCTTGTTGTGTCTCCACTTCCCTCCCTTGTTTTGTCTCCACTTCCCTCCTGTTGTGTCTCCACTTCCCTCCCTTGTTGTGTCTCCACTTCCCTCCCTTGTTGTGTCTCCACTTCCTTCCCTTGTTGTGTCTCCACTTCCCTCCCTTGTTGTGTCTCCACGTCCCTCCTGTTGTGTCTCCACTTCCCTCCCTTGTTGTGTCTCCACTTCCCTCCCTTGTTGTGTCTCCACTTCCCTCCCTTGTTGTGTCTCCACGTCCCTCCTGTTGTGTCTCCACTTCCCTCCCTTGTTGTGTCTCCACGTCCCTCCTGTTGTGTCCACTTCCCACCTGTTGTGTCTCCACTTCCCTCCCTTGTTGTGTCTCCACGTCCCTCCTGTTGTGTCTCCACGTCCCTCCTGTTGTGTCTCCACGTCCCTCCTGTTGTGTCTCCACGTCCCACCTGTTGTGTCTCCACTTCCCTCCCTTGTTGTGTCTCCACGTCCCTCCTGTTGTGTCTCCACTTCCCTCCTGTTGTGTCTCCACGTCCCTCCTGTTGTGTCTCCACTTCCCTCCTGTTGTGTCTCCCCGTCCCTCCTGTTGTGTCTCCACTTCCCTCCCTTGTTGTGTCTCCACTTCCCTCCCTTGTTGTGTCTCCACTTCCCTCCCTTGTTGTGTCTTTACTTCCCTCCCTTGTTGTGTCTCCACGTTCCTCCCTTGTTGTGTCTCCACGTTCCTCCCTTGTTGTGTTTCCACTTCCCTCCCTTGTTGTCCCCACGTTCCTCCCTTGTTGTGTCTCCACGTTCCTCCCTTGTTGTGTCTCCACGTTCCTCCCTTGTTGTGTCTCCACGTTCCTCCCTTGTTGTGTCTCCACGTTCCTCCCTTGTTGTGTCTCCATGTTCCTCCCTTGTTGTGTCTCCAAAGTTCCTCCCTTGTTGTGTCTCCACGTTCCTCCCTTGTTGTGTCTCCACTTCCCTCCCTTGTTGTGTCTCCACGTTCCTCCCTTGTTGTGTCTCCACGTTCCTCCCTTGTTGTGTCTCCACGTTCCTCCCTTGTTGTGTCTCCACGTTCCTCCCTTGTTGTGTCTCCACGTTCCTCCCTTGTTGTGTCTCCACGTTCCTCCCTTGTTGTGTCTCCACTTCCCTCCCTTGTTGTGTCTCCACTTCCCTCCCTTGTTGTGTCTCCGCGTTCCTCCCTTGTTGTGTACCTGGAAATTTATTACTCCTAGAGCCCCTTGGCAGGGGGGGCTGGATGAAAGACTGATAGGCACAGTGAAGAGGTGTCTCCGTAAAGTACTACACCGGAAGAGAATTAATTTGGAAAAAATTCCGTGCAGTGTTAGTGGAGGCGGAGAATTGGATAAATAATCGGCCTCTCTCGTACATGAGTGATACACCTCATGCAGATGTATTAACACCTTCTCACCTAATATGTGGAAGGAAATTGGAAGCTGCCCCTGTCTATAGGAATAATCCTGAAGAAAGTGATGAAGATTACAATGATGCGGCAGTGTTGTGTGATAAATTTAAAATGTTAAATAAAGTAATTGATCATTGGTCTAATGTGTGGCGTAAAGAATATCTTCTTACACTACGTGAACACTTTTACGGTGCGACAGAGGCAGTAAATCGACAGAACATTCAACCAGGTGACATTGTGTTAATTGACACTGAACAACATCGAACATTGTGGCCTCTGGGCAAAGTATTGACATTGTACCCAGATGCACAAGGTGTTGTCCAGAATGTCAAAGTGTTGTGTCGTGGCCAGGAAAGTTCACGCACAATTAATAAATTGATTCCCTTGGAATTAAATGGTATTCAATCAAACGTAAATGAAAATCTAAGGTAAAGTGACACGAGTGATATTGAAGATAACGCTGACCAAGTGATGCAGGAAGAGGAAATTGTAGTAAGACCTACTAGGAGAACAGCCACTCAAGCCAGAACCGGCTGGAATCGTCTCCTAGAGGAAGGAGTAATTTGAGTCATTTAGCAACGAACTCCGCCCGGGCGCATTGTGTGGAAAATGCTGTATATATTTATGGAAATACAGTATTTTATATGTAAATTGATGGTTTATATTGTATTTAATAAAAATTATATTATAAAAAATGGGAAGCTCGGTGCCTGCACAGACGAGCAGGGTAGAGTGGCCATGTTTTTTGAATGAACCTAGAAAACGTTAGTGAAAATAAGGTGTATAATTTTCGTCGCTCTAGAGGTTATATTGGGCTTACACCTCTCAAATAGGAGCCGAAATTGTTGGATGTGCATTTCTGCATAATTTGAGCATTAAATCGATGTACAGGACAGCTCCAGGAACCTCAGATAAGCTATCTAAATTATGTTTGTAATTCTGGCCAGTATTATCATCATAAATTTAGTTAGAGGGAGGTTTTTGAGTATTATACACAGTAATCTCCAGACTAATTGGTGAGTGTTATGATTATAAAATTCTCCTTCTGTTATATAAATGTGTATATATAATCATTTATTAATTTTAATATACAGTCCACAAAAATTATAATAATTTTACCAGAATTCCTGGTGTGTATGTACATTTCATTTGCAATTAATACAGGTCTAGAGCAACTTTTGGAGAGATGGTAGGCATCGAAGGGGGACGTTTTTGCGACCATGTGTCCTAAAAATTCCTACTTGTCTCTGTAACTTTGATAAATAATAATTATCTTTTTTACCATTTACTTGTATGTATGTAATGAGATTCATCCAGGTAAATGTAATTTTCCATACTTACCATCATGTAAAACAATTACAGGCTTTTGTTTTACACTCACTTGGCAGGACGGTAGTACCTCCCTGGGTGGTTGCTGTCTACCATCCTACTACCTTTAATATATATATATATATATATATATATATATATATATATATATATATATATATATATATATATATATATATATATATATATATATATATAATTGTTGGGTCTATGTTCATTACTGTCAAGGTTGAAGACCAGCTGTGACTTACCCCAACACCGATGCACTGGATTCCCACTTTCTGTATCTCCTGGGCTAGTCCCGGGCTGCCCACCAAGTACACCTTCTTGGTGAAGTTGATCTCTTTCAGGTACTGAGCCACGATGTATGGAGCACTGAGGATGTGGTCCTGCACACACACACACACACACACACACACACACACACACACACACACACACACATTAATTAAAGAAATTTTCAGAGTATTTGATTAATTTCATTTTATTACATTATATTATTACCTACATGACGGTTATGGGAATTATAATAATAATAATAATAATAATAATAATAATAATAATAATAATAATAATAATAATAATAATAATAATAATTATTATTATTATTATTATTATTATTATTATAATAATAATAATAATAATAATAATAATAATAATAATAATAATAATAATAATAATCTTTATTTCTACAAGGACATGATACAACTTACACAGACTATACCTGACATTATTAACGACATACTATATACAAAGCCTTTTGTTTTGCAGAGCATTTACGGCAAATTAGGTTAGTTTTGTCCCCAGGATGCAACCAGATGACTAACACTAAGGTAACTGTTTACTGCTAAGTGAACATGGACAACAAGTGTCTTAAACACGCCCAAATGTTTCCACCAGTACCGGGGATCGAACTGAGTGCTCTACTAGCCGAGCTACGGGATGGTTAATGGGACTCAAAGCCTATTGATTACACCGAAAATAGATATTAAGGTAAACTTTGAGTTTAAGTAAATAAATAGGTACTCTGAAAGACATACATCACAGGGAGTATATCTATGAGAAATAAAAGAGAGGTTCATAATACAGCAGTGGTTAGTGGCATGGTACACAAACCAACAGTAATAATATTGCCAGAACCGTGAGAGCCATGTCATGCAGAAACACAGGATAAGTCATAAGGAACGACTGTCAGTCAGTACACACGAGAATGTAGAGTGACTGGTAGGATGAGACAGTTAAGTCACTGAAACACTTATATATATATATATATATATATATATATATATATATATATATATATATATATATATATATATATATATATATATATATATATATGGATGTAAATGAAATCACGAAACAAGTGATTTTTAATCATTTACCAAACTGCAGCAGGCCAGGGCTCGACCTTACGAGATCTTGTCCCGCCTCAAGAGACAACACAACATGTGCATCACCTTACCACTGAGCCAGCGATCCTTCAAAGATCATGCATCTAGCCAAGCTAGATGTTTCTCGTGATCCGAGGACACTCGTGGCAGTGGTAAGGTGATGCACATGTGTTGTTTCTTAGGATGGGACAAGATGTAGTAGGGTCGAGCCCTGGCCTGCCACAGTTTGGTAAATGATTAAAAGGCACTTGTTTCATGATGTCACACACACACACACACACTCACACACACACACACACAGTCATAAGTATTACTCATCTATTGTGGTTGCATGTTGGCTCTGGATTCTGGTCTTGGATCACTGTTAGATACTGGTCACTCACTCCTACAAGCTATTACCAGAATTAGAGTAGAAATAGCATAGATAAAGTGAAGACAGTGTTGAGGAGAGTGTGAGGAGGACAGCAGACTAGCGAGGGGTAACGTAGTATTACTACCAGTAGTTATTAGCAGTATGAATACTTAGGAAGCTAGGAAGTCCTCTCTCAATGTGAGCAAAAAATAGGATAATAACCAGCAGTAATTGATACTTAAATCCAGAAAGGGCAATAAGTGGAGAGAGTAGCATTACTAGGAAAGACAACTGGGACTAAATTTGAGCCTACACGACAGAGAGGCATAACAGATCTTTCAACCACAACAACCCCTCCCCTACCCCCCTAACCATCTCTCCCTCACACACACACACACACACAAGGGTAGACACTCATAGAAGCTTTAGACCCTAGTAGCAATTTCTGCTTTTTATAACTCAGAATTACTGGTATGTATTAGCAGTATCTCCCCCTCAGACCTCCCCCATACACACATATACACACATACACACACACACACACCTGCACTAGGCAAACACACACACACACACACACCTGCACTAGGCAAATACACACACACACACACACACCCGTAAGGACCCCATTATCAAGCTGTCACTCTACCCTCAGCCTTCTTTCCCCTCCCTCCCCTTCTAATCCCATCACACACACACACCTCCCCCGCTTCTAAGGGTCGCTCATCCTTCTCTCCCCCTCCCCCCCTTGATCCCATCCCTCTCTCTCCCACACATGCACACATACACAAGCACACATACACAAGCACATATACACTTGACACAAACACATACTCCCCCTTCCCCTAACCACCTCTCCCCCTCCCCCTAGCCACCTACCCCTCCCCCAAACTATCTAACCCCTCCCCCAAACCATCTAACCCCCTTCCCCCAACCACCTCTCCCCTCCAATAACCATCCTCCCCCTCCCCCATAACCATCCATCCCCACTCCCCCTAACCATCTATTCCCCTCCCCCTAACCATCTCTCCCTCTTCCTTCTGTGGAGCAATGGGGCAACCTAGAACTAGGGTGAGAACAAAGGGCCTGAAGGACGAATCTGGGAGGGAGGACTGGGAGGCAGAGCTCAAAAAAAGGGAGGAAGACTGGGGAAGGAGGCTAGATGAGCTTACAAGGAAGATGGAGGAGAGGTTAGCAGCAGAATCCAGAAGATGGGAGCAACATGCCACAGTAGCAGAAGCCAAGATACAGAGATTAGAAGAGGAGCTGAGACATCTGAAACAGCCTAGAGACAAAGATATTACAGAAGTAGCATCAGCAATGTCTACATCAGACACAGACAACGGGTCTGAAGGGAGCATGGAAGCTAAACTGTATGCAGAGGTCCTGTCAAACCCACCTGGGGCCAAAACAAAGACAAGGAGCACACTAGGACAGAATGAGAAGTTGGAAGACATTGAAGGAACTAGGACATGTGCATGGACCTTACCAGACACTTGTGGGGGCCAGGAACAGGTGAGCAGGAAGGACAAACCAATGAGCATAGGGGCCACAGCTAGGGAAGAGACTGAAGGAAAGAACACTCCACGGGAAGGAACTAAAACACCTCAGAGGATGCAATGGGAGTCACAGTGGGAGGTAGAAAGGGAGAGATCAGTTTTTGTCTATGGGCTAGATGAAGCTAAAGGGGAAGCTTATGAGGAAAGAATGCAGGAGGAGAAAAAAGTGATTGAAGGTATCATGAAGGTGATAGGCGAGGGAGACATGACCCAGGTGGCAAATTTTCTGAGAATCGGGTGGTTCACAAAGAAAAGAAATCGGCCTCTCAAAGTAATTTTCAAGGCAGAATCAACCCAAATCATGATCCTGCATGGCTGAGAGGCAAACAGGAGTTCATGAGTGTGTACCTCGATCGAGACAGAATACAGGAGGAAAGGATGATACTGAAAGAGAGAGTTCAAAAACGAAAGGAGGAATGGGAGGAAATGAAAAAGGAGAGCAGAATAACCCAGGAACAGGTGGAAGGACAAGGACACCCCCCAGAAACACCTGCAGAAGGACTCCAACCACTACACCCCAAGGCAACTGAACAATCCAAACCAACCATCACCCACCGATCCCTCTGTTCCCACCCCCCGCACCACAAACCCTTCCCCTACAGCAACCCCCTATGGGAGCTCTTCCTCCACCTCCACTGCAACCTCCCACAGGCCCTCACCAGGGCTCCTGCTCTCCCAACCCCAGTATTCCCCCAGGACCACAGTTACAGTATTAGAACAGAAGTTGAAGGTTTGGTACACAAATGCTGATGGATTAACGAATAAATATGAGGAATGGCAAGAAAGAATCAATGAGAAGTCCCCAGACATCACAGCAGTTACAGAAACAAAACTCACAGAGACAATAACAGATGCCATCTTCCCACCAGGATACCAGATCATGAGGAAAGATAGAAGGGGCAGAGGGGAAGGAGGGGTTGCTCTGCTCGTAAAAAAACGATGGAAATTCGAGAAAATGGGAGGCATAGACGAGACAGGAGAAAGGGACTACAGAGTAGGTATACTTCAGTCTGGGGAGCACAAGGTGGTCATTGCAGTGATGTATAATCCACCACAGAACTGCAGGAGGCCAAGAGAGGAATATGAAGAGAGCAACAGAGCAATGGTGGACACACTTGCTGAAGTGGCAAGAAGAGCTCACTCCAGCAGAGCAAAGTTGCTGGTTATGGGGGATTTCAACCACAGGGAGATTGACTGGGAAAACCTGAAGCCACATGGGGGTCCTGAAACATGGAGAGCCAAGATGTTAGATGTGGTGCTGGAAAACCTCATGCACCAACATGTTAAGGACACTACCAGAGTGAGAGGGGAGGATGAACCAGCAAGATTGGACCTTGTGTTCACCCTGGGCAGTTCAGACATTGAGGACATCACATATGAGAGTCCCCAAGGAGCTAGTGACCACGTGGTTCTGTGCTTTGAATACATAGTAGAGTTGCAAGTGGAGAGAGTAACAGGAGTTGAATGGGAAAAGCCTTACTATAAAAGAGGGGACTACATAGGGTTGAGGAACTTCCTGCAGGAGGTTCCGTGGGACAGAGAACTGGCAGGAAAGCCAGTAAATGAAATGATGGAATATGTAACAACAAAATGCAAGGAGGCAGTGGAAAGGTTTATTCCCAAGGGCAACAGAAACAATGGGAAGACCAGAACGAGCCCCTGGTTTACCCGACGGTGTAAGGAGGCAAAAACAAAGTGCAATAGAGAATGGAAAAAGTACAGAAGGCAGGGAAAACATGAAAATAGGGAGATCAGTCACAGAGCCAGGAACGAGTATGCACTGGTAAGGAGGGAGGCCCAGCAACAGTATGAAAATAACATAGCATCAAAAATCAAGACTGACCCGAAACTGTTGTATAGCCACATCAGGAGGAAGACAACAGTCAAAGACCAGGTGATCAGACTGAGGACAGAAGGTGGAGAACTAAACAAGAAATGATCAGGAGGTATGTGAGGAGCTAAACAGGAGATTTAAGGAAGTTTTTACAGTAGAGACAGGAAGGGCTTTGGGAAGACAGCACAGAAGGGAACATCAAGAGGGAATATACCAACAAGTGTTGGATGACATACGAACAACCGAGGAGGAGGTGCAGAAGCTGCTAAGTGACCTTGATACCTCAAAGGCGATGGGACCAGACAACATCTCCCCATGGGTCCTTAGAGAAGGAGCAGAGATGCTGTGTGTGCCCCTAACCACAATCTTCAACACATCCCTTGAAACTGGGCAACTACCTGAGAAATGGAAGACAGCAAATGTAGTCCCCATATTTAAGAAAGGAAACAGAAATGAGGCACTAAACTACAGACCTGTGTCTCTGACATGTATTGTGTGCAAAGTCATGGAGAAGATTATCAGGAGGAGAGTGGTGGAACACCTGGAACGGAGCAAGATTATAAATGAAAACCAGCATGGGTTCATGGAAGGCAAATCCTGTGTCACAAACCTTCTGGAGTTTTATGACAAGGTAACAGAAGTAAGACACGAGAGAGAGGGGTGGGTTGATTGCGTTTTCCTAGACTGCAGGAAGGCCTTTGACACAGTTCCCCACAAGAGATTAATGCAGAAGCTGGAGGATCAGGCGAATGTAACAGGGAGGGCACTGCAATGGATCAGGGAATACCTGACAGGGAGGCAACAACGAGTCATGGTACGTGAAGAGGTATCACAGTGGACGCCTGTGACGAGCGGGGTCCCACAGGGGTCAGTTCTAGGACCAGTGCTATTTATGATATATGCAAACGACATGATGGAAGGAATAAACTCTGAAGTGTCCCTATTTGCAGATGATGTGAAGCTGATGAGAAGAATTAAATCGGATGAGGATGAGGCAGGACTGCAAAGAGACCTGGACAGGCTGGACATGTGGTCCAGAAACTGGCTTCTCGAATTCAACCCTGCCAAATGCAAAGTCATGAGGATTGGGGAGGAGCAAAGAAGACCGCAGACAGAGTATAGGCTAGGTGGACAAAGACTACAGACCTCACTCAGGGAGAAAGATCTTGGGGTGACCATAACACCGAGCACGTCACCGGGGGCACACATCAACCAAATAACTGCTGCAGCATATGGGCGCCTGGCAAACCTGAGAATAGTGTTCCGATACCTTAATAAGGAATCGTTCAAGACACTGTACACTGTGTATGTTAGGCCCATACTGGAGCATGCAGCACCAGTCTGAAACCCACCTGGTCAAGCACGTCAAGAAGTTAGAGAAAGTACAAAGGTTTGCAACAAGGCTAGTCCCAGAGCTCAGGGGAATGTCGTACGAGGAATGGTTGAGGGAAATTGGACTGACGACACTGGAGGACAGAAGGGTCAGGGGAGACATGATAGCGACATACAAGATACTGCGGGGAATAGACAAGGTGGACAGAGATAGGATGTTCCAGAGAGGGGACACAGAAACAAGGAGTCACAACTGGAAGCTGAAGACTCAGACGAGT
Organism: Cherax quadricarinatus; assembly: GCF_038502225.1. NCBI lineage: Eukaryota > Metazoa > Arthropoda > Malacostraca > Decapoda > Parastacidae > Cherax > Cherax quadricarinatus. Next base: position 17,632,128 of record NC_091320.1, read on the forward strand.
CACAGGGACGTTAGGAAGTATTTCTTCAGTCATAGAGTCGTCAGGAAGTGGAATAGCCTAGCAGGTGAAGTAGTGGAGGCAGGAGCCATACATAGTTTTAAGAAGAGGTATGAGAAAGCTCAGGAAGCGGAGAGGGAGAGGACCTAGTAGCGATCAGTGAAGAGGCGGGGCCAAGAGCTGAGTCTCGACCCCTGCAACCACAATTAGGTGAGTAGGTGAGTACACACACACACACACACACACACACACACACACACACACACACACACACACACATCTATATATATATATATATATATATATATAGATATATATATATATATATATATATATATATATATGCAAAACAACCACTCTGAAAGAATAGAGAAATTCCAAGCGCTTTCGTGACTACTCACATTATCAAGGAACTGATAATGTGAGTAGTCACGAAAGCGCTTGGAATTTCTCTATTCTTTCAGAGTGGTTGTTTTGCATATTCTGAAATCACCTGTTTACTGTGATCTTATTGCATATATATATATATATATATATATATATATATATATATATATATATATATATATATATATATATATATATATATATATATATAAACTAAAAGAGGAGGCAGTTAGGGAAAGATATAAACAGCTATTGGAGGATAGATGGGCTAATGAGAGCATAGGCAATGGGGTCGAAGAGGTATGGGGTAGGTTTAAAAATGTAGTGTTAGAGTGTTCAGCAGAAGTTTGTGGTTACAGGAAAGTGGGTGCGGGAGGGAAGAGGAGCGATTGGTGGAATGATGATGTAAAGAGAGTAGTAAGGGAGAAAAAGCTAGCATATGAGAAGTTTTTACAAAGTAGAAGTGATGAAAGGAGGGAAGAGTATATGGAGAAAAAGAGAGAGGTTAAGAGAGTGGTGAAGCAATGTAAAAAGAGAGCAAATGAGAGAGTGGGTGAGATGTTATCAACAAATTTTGTTGAAAATAAGAAAAGCTTTTGGAGTGAGATTAACAAGTTAAGGAAGCCTAGAGAACAAATGGATTTGTCAGTTAAAAATAGGAGAGGAGAGTTATTACATGGAGAGTTAGAGATATTGGGAAGATGGAGGGAATATTTTGAGGAATTGTTAAATGTTGATGAAGATAGGGAAGCTGTGATTTCGTGTATAGGGCAAGGAGGAATAACATCTTGTAGGAGTGAGGAAGAGCCAGTTGTGAGTGTGGGGGAAGTTCGTGAGGCAGTAGGTAAAATGAAAGGGGGTAAGGCAGCCGGGATTGATGGGATAAAGATAGAAATGTTAAAAGCAGGTGGGGATATAGTTTTGGAGTGGTTGGTGCAATTATTTAATAAATGTATGGAAGTGGGTAAGGTACCTAGGGATTGGCAGAGAGCATGCATAGTTCCTTTGTATAAAGGCAAAGGGGACAAAAGAGAGTGCAAAAATTATAGGGGGATAAGTCTGTTGAGTGTACCTGGTAAAGTGAATGGTAGAGTTATTATTGAAAGAATTAAAAGTAAGACGGAGAATAGGATAGCAGATGAACAAGGAGGCTTTAGGAAAGGTAGGGGGGTGTGTGGACCAGGTGTTTACAGTGAACAGTATTTAGATAAGGCTAAAGAGGTCTTTGTGGCATTTATGGATTTGGAAAAGGCGTATGACAGGGTGGATAGGGGGGCAATGTGGCAGATGTTGCAGGTGTATGGTGTAGGAGGTAGGTTACTGAAAGCAGTGAAGAGTTTTTACGAGGATAGTAAGGCTCAAGTTAGAGTATGTAGGAAAGAGGGAAATTATTTCCCAGTAAAATAGGCCTTACACAAGGATGTGTGATGTCACCATGGTTGTTTAATATATTTATAGATGGGGTTGTATGAGAAGTAAATGCGAGGGTCTTGACAAGAGGCGTGGAGTTAAAAGATAAACAATCACACATAAAGTGGGAGTTGTCACAGTTGCACTTTGCTGATGACACTGTGCTCTTGGGAGATTCTGAAGAGAAGTTGCAGAGATTGGTGGATGAATTTGGTAGGGTGTGCAAAAGAAGAAAATTAAAAGTGAATACAAGAAAGAGTAAGGTTATGAGGATAACAAAAGATTAGGTGATGAAAGATTGGATATCAGATTGGAGGGAGAGAGTATGGAGGAGGTGAATGTATTCAGATATTTGGGAGTGGACGTGTCAGCGGATGGGTCTATGAAGGATGAGGTGAATCATAGAATTGATGAGGGGAAAAGGGTGAGTGGTGCACTTAGGAGTCTGTGGAGACAAAGAACTTTGTCCTTGGAGGCAAAGAGGGGAATGTATGAGAGTATAGTTTTACCAACGCTCTTATATGGGTGTGAAGCATGGGTGATGAATATTGCAGCGAGGAGAAGGCTGGAGGCAGTGGAGATGTCATGTCTGAGGGCAATGTGTGGTGTGAATATAATGCAGAGAATTCGTAGTTTGGAAGTTAGGAGGAGGTGCGGGATTACCAAAACTGTTGTCCAGAGGGCTGAGGAAGGGTTGTTGAGGTGGTTCGGACATGTAGAGAGAATGGAGCGAAACAGAATGACTTCAAGAGTGTATCAGTCTGTAGTGGAAGGAAGGCGGGGTAGGGGTCGGCCTAGGAAAGGTTGGAGGGAGGGGGTAAAGGAGGTTTTGTGTGCGAGGGGCTTGGACTTCCAGCAGGCGTGCGTGAGCGTGTTTGATAGGAGTGAATGGAGACGAATGGTTTTTAATACTTGACGTGCTGTTGGAGTGTGAGCAAAGTAACATTTATGAAGGGGTTCAGGGAAACCGGCAGGCCGGACTTGAGTCCTGGAGATGGGAAGTACAGTGCCTGCACTCTGAAGGAGGGGTGTTAATGTTGCAGTTTAAAAACTGTAGTGTAACGCACCCTTCTGGCAAGACAGTGATGGAGTGAATGATGGTGAAAGTTTTTCTTTTTCGGGCCAACCTGCCTTGGTGGGAATCGGCCAGTGTTTACCTGGAGTTTACCTGGAGAGAGTTCCGGGGGTCAACGCCCCCGCGGCCCGGTCTGTGACCAGGCCTCCTGGTGGATCAGAGCCTGATCAACCAGGCTGTTGCTGCTAGCTGCACGCCAACTAACGTACGAGCCACAGCCCGGCTGATCAGGAACTGACTTTAGGTGCTTGTCCAGTGCCAGCTTGAAGACTGCCAGGGGTCTGTTGGTAATCCCCCTTATGTGTGCTGGGAGGCAGTTGAACAGTCTCGGGCCCCTGACACTTATTGTATGGTCTCTTAACGTGCTAGTGACACCCCTGCTTTTCATTGGGGGGATGGTGCATCGTCTGCCAAGTCTTTTGCTTTCGTAGTGAGTGATTTTCGTGTGCAAGTTCGGTACTAGTCCCTCTAGGATTTTCCAGGTGTATATAATCATGTATCTCTCCCTCCTGCGTTCCAGGGAATACAGGTTTAGGAACCTCAAGCGCTCCCAATAATTGAGGTGTTTTATCTCCGTTATGCGCGCCGTGAAAGTTCTCTGTACATTTTCTAGGTCGGCAATTTCACCTGCCTTGAAAGGTGCTGTTAGTGTGCAGCAATATTCCAGCCTAGATAGAGCAAGTGACCTGAAGAGTGTCATCATGAGCTTGGCCTCCCTAGTTTTGAAGGTTCTCATTATCCATCCTGTCATTTTTCTAGCAGATGCGATTGATACAATGTTATGGTCCTTGAAGGTGAGATCCTCCGACATAATCACTCCCAGGTCTTTGACGTTGGTGTTTCGCTCTATTTTGTGGCCAGAATTTGTTTTGTACCCTGATGAAGATTTAATTTCCTCATGTTTACCATATCTGAGTAAAAAATAAAATAAAATACACACACACACACACACACACATATATATATATATATATATATATATATATATATATATATATATATATATATATATATATATATATATATATATATATATATATATATATATATATATATATATGTATATATATATATATATATATATATATATATATATATATATATATATATATATATATATATATATATATATATATATATATATATTACACCGGCCGTTTCCCATCGAGGTACGGTGATCCTAAAAAGAAGAAACACTTTCATCATTATTCACTCCATCACTGTGTTGCTAGGGGGATGCCAACACTATGGTTAAGAACTGCAACATATCTCCACCCCTCCTTCAGAGTGGACACTGTACTTCTCACCTCCAGGAGTCATGTCCGGCTAACAGGTTTCCCTGAATCGCTTTATAAATGTTATTTTGCTCACACTCCAACAGCACATCATGTTACAAAAAACATTTGTCTCCAGTCACTCCTCTCTAACACGCTCACGCATGCCTGCTGGAAGTATAAGTCCCTCACACACAAAACCACCTTTATCCTCACCTCCTAATCTCCAAGCTACGGATGTTCTGCACATTGCCCTTAGACATGACATCTCCATTTCCTCCTTCAACTTGTTGCAACATTCACCACCTATGCTGCACACCCATAAAAGAGTGTTGGTACCACTATACTTTCACACATTTCCCTCTTTGCTTCCATGAAAGCAGGGTGGCTCATGGCCTGGTTGGCAAAGCTCTCACTTCACACGCTGAGGATCAGGGCTCGATTCCCGGCAAGGGTAGAAACATTGGGCGTGTTTTCTAACACCGGTTGTCCATGTTCTCCCATCAATAAAATGGGTACCTGGGTATTAGTCGACTGGTGTGGGTCGCATCCTGGGACAAACTTGGCCTAATTTGCCCGAAATGCTCTGCATAACAAAGGGCTTTCTGTATAGAAGTATGTCACTGATGTCAGTTATGCCTGTACACCTTGTACATGCACTTGTAGAAAATAAAGATATTTTTATTATGGATAACATCTCCATAGACTCATCAGTGCACCACTCACCTTCTTCCCCTTCTCGTCAATTCTATGATTCACCTCGTCTTTCATAGACCCATCTACTGACAAGTCCACTCTCAAATATCTGAATACGTTCACTTTCTCCATACTCCCTCAAATCTGATATCCAATAATTCATTACCTAAATACATTGTTATCCTCATAACCTTGCTCTTTCCTATGTTCACTTTCAAATTCCTTCTTTCATATATGCTTCCAAACTCATCCACCAGCCTCTGCAACTTCTCTTCAGGATCTCCCAAAAACACAGTGTCATCAGCAAAGAGCAACTGTGACAACTCCTGCTTTATGTTAGATTCTTTATCTCTTATTTCCACACCTCTTGCCAACACCCGAGCATTCACTTCTCTTACAACCCCATTTATAAATATATTGAACAACCATGGTGACATCACGCATCCCTGTCTAAGGCCTACTTTTACTGGAAAATTATATCCCTCTCTCCTACCTGAGCCTCACTATTCTTGCAAAAACTCTTACTGTTTTCAGTAACGTACCACCTATTCCATACACTTGCAACATCTGTGCACATATTTCTCCCCTGTCCACCCTATCATATATATATGTCTTTTCCAAATCCATAAATGCCACAAAACTCTCTTCACCCTTATCTAAATACTGTTCATCTATATGTTTCACTGTAAACACTTTGTCTACACACCCCCTACCCGTCGTAAAGCCTCCTTGTTCATCTGCTATCCTGCTCTCCGTCGTACTCTTAATTCTTTCAATAATAACTCTGTCATACACTTTACAAGGTATACTTTTTACACTCTCTTTTGTCCCCTTTGTCTTTATACAAAGGAACTATATATTATCTCTGCCAGTTCCCACGTATCTTTCTCTCTTTCATATTATTTATTAAATATAAGCACCAACCACTCCAAACTATATCTCCACCTGCTTTTAACATTTCTGTTTTGATCCCATCAATCTCAGCTGCTTTATCCCATTGCATTCTACCCACAGCCTCATCCAGAAAGAGGTGCACTGATACTGGTGAAGGGATCTTGATCCAAGAAATTGGTACTACCATCCCCCTTCCTTAGATCAAGTCTAATTACCTCCCATTCCACAGGTGTTGTATAAGCCTTACAGGTTTAGCTCTTTCCCATCAATAATTCCATAAAATTCATCTCACCCGATCAACGTTGAAGCGGAGGGAGCGACACTTGTCGTAGTAGCTGTCTTGTGTCTTGGTGGAGTTGTTGGTTATGAGGAAAACATTCTTACCCATGGCCTGCAGTCTGCCTACCAACTCGGGGGCCCGGGGCATCACATCCATACCCTCAGCACCCTGCCACAGAACACCTGAAAGATATGTAAACATGAAGATAACAGACACACGACAGTAGTAACTGAAAGCTTCGGGCAGATCTAGGGTCAGATGCTCAGCAGGACTTTTCATACTGCTATTCTTCAAAAGGTTTGCTGTTTACAAGAGATGCTCTGAAGGAATGTTTTCAGTTACTGCTTTAATGTCTTTATTACCTACAACTCGTTGGTATTCTAGTGCCATATGTACATCAACACTTTCTTCAACTAGCACATGTGTCATGTGGGTTTTCGATAACGTGGATGGGTAAAAATACTCACATAGGCTGGTAGTACGTATAATATATAACGGGAAGTATGGGAAGCGCCAACAGCCGACCTGCCTCTCTCTGCTCCCTATCTTCGACTGACCCACAAGTGCCTACAGGGTGAGGGGTGTTTGAAATCCTGCTATGGTCAGCAGCAATATGAATAATCAGTCAGTGATTCATGCAGACGGTTGGTAGTGAGTCATCTACTGGTACACTGGTTACTGGTAACTGGTTACTAGGAACTGGTACTACTACTGAGAGCTCGGCGACGCTAACGTATGTCGTCCCGACATACAACTAATACAAACTAGAGATGACAGGTGTACGGCTTGGGCTGATTCTATACAATGTCAAAGTACACAACAATTGAACATTATAACATACATAAGTAGAATATTGGAATGGAAGCTTATGTAATTGAAACTGTAATAAAACTGTAATGCAATACAAGGTATAATATAGCACAACTCATCGAATGAAACTCAATGTTGGGATTACACAATAGAAGTGCTAGGGTGAGATTGACATATGCAGAATGGGTGTCATCTCTGGGAGGATCAAACTCTGTTGCACTGGCTAACTCATGCTGTATTTGAGGCAAATCTGAATTGGTAGTTACAAATGATACTTGAGGATTTCTCAATACCTGTCGTGTATGTAGGGAATAACGACATTCAGGTTGATCGTCTGACTGAGTATCAGAGGTAGAGAGTACAGGATCAGGACGATTGTCAGAGTCTGTCACATTAGTCTGGGTTGGAACATCATTATCATCACATACTAACTTCATATGATCTAAATGCAATTCTTTATACTGACCAGTACTAATTTCTCTAACCTTATACTTATTACCAGTGATATGTTCAACTACTCGATAAGGACCAACAAACTTTTGATCAAGCTTTGGCATTGCAGACGTTTTGTTAAAGTTAGTCAGCATAACTCTCAAACCTACTTTGATTTCGGACGGCTTTGCTCGAGTGTTAGCGACTCTTGTAAATTCTGCTGTTGATTTATGAAGTGTTTCACGGATTCTTCTAAAAACAGTTTGAGCTAAGCTGGTACGAGTTGCTATGAAATCATCAGGGTTGTAATTTGGTTTCGGATTAGAATATAACAACTCATAAGGCAAACGTTTATCTACACCGTACAATGCATAAAGTGGAGTGTCACCTATGGAAACATTGTAAGCAGAATTTATAGCACACTGCACATCAGGTATAACTTCATCCCAAGTTTCACTGTTGTGACTGATAGTGGCTCTCAAGACATCAAGTACTTTTTTATTGGTTCGTTCCGCTTACCCATTGCTGGCAGGATGATGAGGAACAATGGTGGATTTAGAGATCTTGTACAAGGTACACAAATTTTCAAGAATCTCATTACAGAATTCACCTCCATTATCTGTTACTAGGGACTTAGGGGTGGTATGCCTGCAGATAATGCATTCTTTAAACGCTTTAGCTACTGTCTCGGCAGTCTTATCTGCAATACGAACTAACTCACAATATCTGGTGAAATGGTCTACCATAACACATAGATGTTTGTTGCCCTGGAGGGAACATTGGAAATTAGTTAACAAATCTAGCGCAACTCTTTCCCATGGTTCGCTAGTAGTTGGATACACTTGGATTGGATTAGGGCCATTAGCATTACCTTTATGATGCATGCAGACACTACATTTCTTAACATACTCAGAAATATCAGTTGCCATACGAGGCCAAAAGTATTTCAATCTGGCTTGTTTTACTGAACGATCCATACCAGGGTGTGCAACACCTGGTACATCGTGAACTAGCTGTAAGGCTACATTCACTAGTGACTGTGGAATTACTAACTGGTATACTCTTCTGCTAGGAGTACCCAACTCAGCTGTTCGATACAGTAATTCTTGGTTCATGACAAAGTCACTGATGGGTGCTGGTGGCTTCACAGTCAGAATAAGATCTTCCTGGAGCAGGAATCGAATCACACCAGACCACATGGAATCTGCTCGTTGAGCATTCTTTACATCTTCAGCACTAAATGGAGGGTCTGCAGTTACTATACTAACATGTCGTGATAAAGCATCTGTGACTACATTTGACTTGCCAGGTAAGTGTTCAAAGGTGGGATTGAACTCTTGGATAGTCAAGGTCCATCTGGCTAACCTTCCAGTAGGTTGTTTGTTCTGAAATAAAGGTATCAGTGGAGCGTGGTCTGTCAAGACATGAACAGAGTACTGATAAATAATGTCTCAGAAGTGCTTTAAAGACCATACTATTGCTAAAGCTTCTTGCTCAGTTACTGTATAATTACGTTCAGCCTTCGTAAGGACTCGGCTAGCAAATGCAACTGTGTTGTACTTGCCATCGGTCTTCTGAGCTAGTACAGCACCTATGCCAATAGAACTAGCATCAGTTGTCAGACAGAAGGGCTTAGAAAAATCTGGAAATTTTAAAATTGGAGCAGATGTTAGCTTTTCTTTTAGAGTTTGGAATGCTCTTTCTTGACGGAAGATTCAAACGAAAGGAGCATCTTTCTTAAGCAACTCAGTTAGAGGAGCAGCTATGGAAGAAAAATTGGCAATGAAAGATCTATAAAAACCTGCTAAGCCCCCAAAGGATCTTATGGCATCAGCAGTTTTGGGAGTTGGAAAATTTAGTACTGCAGTTACTTTACTTTGGTCAGTCGTAACCCCTCTAGGAGTGACTACGTGACCAGGAAACTTAATTTCTGATCTGAAAAATTGACATTTAGATAGTTTGATCTTTAAATTGGCTTCTTCAAGCTTACCAAGTACTGCATCAAGTCTTTTCAAGTGTGTATCCACGTCTTTAGACATGACGATTACGTCATCTAAGTACACCATAAGTGCATTACCTATGAGACCTCTAAAGATATTAGTCATGAGCCTTGAGAAAATGATACGGGAGGATCATAATCCAAACGCCATATGGAGGAAGTGATAATGACCTGTAGGAGTGGAGAATGCAGTTAGCTCTTGGCTGTCCTCGTGAAGAGGGACTTGCCAAAACCCTTGTAACAAATCCAGGGTTGAAAAGACTTCGTTATCTCCAATGTTACGTAAAAGATCACCCAATACAGGGAGTGGGAAGCGATCTGGAATAGTTTTCGCATTTAACTTCCTAAAGTCAATCACTGGGCGCCAAGTACCATCCTTTTTAGGTACTAGGATCAATGGCGCATTCCAAGGTGAATTGCTAGGTGCAATAACTCCATCATCAAGCATTTGATTGATCAATTCTTCTGTGACAGCAACTTGTGAATGAGGCATTCTGTACGCAGGTATATAGATAGGTCTAATACCAGGTTCATGTGGAATACGATGGGACAATAAGTTCGTTATACCCATCTTCTCACCTGGTAAGGCAATGGCTTTACGACGTTTGTTCAACAGAGTCAACAAATGCTTGACTTCATCTGGGAAGTCAGTGGGAGCTATGTCTTTCTCCTCAACTGGTGGAACTGATTGATCCAGTGAAGTGGATGAGGTCTCCCCGGTAGAAATAGCACCGACCCACTGGTCAGGTGACTACTCATCCTCTACCTGAACAGGGTAAGGATAGTGAACAAGGTCAACAAGATTGGTATTTGCTCTGAGACGAACACTGTGACCAGAAGTGTTAGCTAGGAAGAAATGGATCTTACTATCTCTTACAACATGTAAGGATGGCTCAACAAATAGACCTTTTACTTTGCAAGAATCACTGTCAACTAGAACATTATCACCATCTGGAACACTAGAAACAACAACAGACACTCTAGTGAGGGCACTAGTAGCAACAGAAACGTCTTTCTGCAGACGGCATGTGACATCAACAAGAGATGGCATTACTAGTTGCAGGTAATCGTTTTCCGACAAGGCGTCCCCTGTGGAGAAACTACTACTTGAACTAGCAGACATTGCAGGGATAGGCTCAGCACTCAAGGTAGTCAGAGCGTCCTCGGACACTTGAGGTAACTGGACACTATCTTGCAAGTCTGAAGTTGCAGGAACACAGACAGGAGTAACAGGATCATCAGTGCCTGACCGCTTGGGTACGCTACTGGAAAATGCACTGGCCTGTAAGGACTTAATCCGAACGTCGTACTCTGCGGCAGTATGGCAGATCTCGGATCCAAGCTGGTAACCCCAAAATGGTACGATCAAGTCATCAATTTGGGCATGCCATCGATAAGGGTCGAGCACAGTGCGTAAGTCTCGCATGGAAGCAAATCCCAGTAGAAGGTCACCAGGGAAAGTAATCTGGTCGACAACAAGGAAGGAAGCAGTGAAGTCTCTACCTTGGATAGAAAAAGTGAGGGAAGTCCGACCTCGGACACGCAGGTGAGAACCAGCTACTCCACTAAGGGAGGACACATGAGTCGGTTCTACGAGAAGGACATGTCGTAACTGCTTATCCCTAAACAAACTAGACCTGATAATATTGACTTCCGCACCAGAGTCCATGAACAAATGAACGGGCTCATTATGAACAGATGCTTGCACTATAGGGCCTATGGTTGCATTGGAAGTTATGTGCAAACAAAATGGTGGATTGTCATCAGAAAAGATTTGTTCCACTTCATCCCCAAAATCATCTACGTCAGAGACGTGTGAAGCAACACCAACAGCAGGATTGTCATTCTCGAGACTGCTTAAGGCTTCAAAGGAATTGTGAACGGGGATGGTGTACTCATTATCACCTACTGTCACCATGGGACGGTTTGACTGGGGCGCTCGAATACCCCCGAATTGGAAGAATGAGCCTGGTTCTGGTTAGTTTGAGAACCACGACGTCTGTTTCCTCTACGGGTTCTGCGGTTAAGATCTGAATGGTACTCATCATCAGTTGGATCACCTTTGTAACTTGTCATGATTGTGACCAGACTTACCTGGAGTTCATTACCTTTGTAAATTGTGAGTTCATTACCTTTGTAAATTGTGAGTTCATTACCTTTGTAAATTGTGAGCTCATTACCTTTGTAAATTGTGAGTTCATTGCCTCTGTAACTTGCTCAGCTATCAAAACTTTGGAGTCCAGTCCCTGGACCAATTATGTACCTCTGTAATCTTTTGACTACCGCCCACAGGATGGGTATGGGGTGCATAATAAACATATTAAACTAACTAACTTAGGGTGACTATCAGGACAATTAATTGCAATATGGCCACGGAAACCACAGTTGTAACAAGTCCGCTGACTATGGTTACTGAATGTACTATGAATACTACGAGGTTTATAATGACTCTGTACACTGGTCCTTGGTGATAGCTGAGATGGTTGACGACCACGATTTGTCGCTGTGGCGCAAACAAGAGGTGGTGCAGACTGAGGCATAGGTGTGAAATTACTTTTGATACATGGGAAAGTACCCTGGGGGCACAAGGAACGTACATGATTTAGGGCTGTAAGTGGTTCCATCGTCACAGTTGGAGGATTAGCCTCATAAGCACACACGGAAGCAGGCGGCATTAGTTCTTTAATTGCTCCAAAAGCTGCTATTTTAGCCATCGACGTTGTGGATGGTTTCTCCTCGTCAGGGACAAAAGCTGAGGACTGGACAGCATTGATAAATGATGATAAAAGTTTGTCTAATCTAACAGCAAATGCACTCAACGATTCAATAGTCATGGGTGTAGCATTCACAAGTTCCCGACGAACGACATATGGATCAGCTGTTTTTACTGGTACAATGAAAAAACGAATCAGTTCCTCATATTGTGACCATTGTCTCGCATTTCAAGGAGATTGTAGTGATACTGGTCCTGTGGGGAGCAGCAGCAGGATAATACTGCACCACCTCTAGGGGCCCTTAACAACAACAACAGTTTGGCGTGCGTCATGGGCACCAACATATGGTGTGTGATTCTCTCCTACTTTATCCATTTATCACCGATGCAGATTACATGGTGAGTTTAAATATGTGGCCTGTAGTTATAACTTTTCTCTTGACATATGCAAGACATCACCATCCCTGTAGAAGCCATTATTAGATGTACTAGTCATTATATTTTGTTGTTGCAGAAGTACTATGAAGATTCTATGTTCAATAAAGCCTAGAGATAAGGCCTGTGTTTCTATCACAACAGAGATCAACAACGTGAACAGCAGCAGGGGACCGATGAAGAGCTTCTTTCGCAAGTCTGATAAGACTTTCCTCTGAAGGAGGACTGTCAACTAGAGCATTAACACGAGAACGAATGGCAGTAAACCATGCTTCAAGACTATGTACATGGCCATTGAATAAAGGTAATGCATCAAGGGAATCACGAGTAAAACTATAGTGTCTCAGTGTCTGGGTCGGTCTGTCAGTCCATAAGGAACTGTGAGGACTGATGACAGGAGCAGCAGTAGCCTGAGAGGTCTGAGTGTCGACATTCACTAAAGTATCACTTGACGGTATGTGAGACATAATGGCAAAGAAGTTGCACGAGAACAAATAAGGCAAAAATAATGAATAATAAAAATGACACAAAATGCTAAAATTAAAATAACAGAGATGCAACTAATTCTGCAGAAGTAATAAAAAAAAATGTCTAAGATACACTGCAAGAGGAAGGACAATTCAACTGGGCAAGATAAAAAAAATGTATTGAAATTTACAAGTAAAAATATTACTGGAGATTGAATTAAATGCAAAATGAGCTGTCTGTACTCTTGCCAAAATGAAATTAACTAATAAAACTGTAAATCAATGTAAAAAGTATAAAATAAAATCACTAAATTGTATACAACGAGAGATAACTGGGAAATTTAAATATTTTCTAAGAGTGCATAAACAAAATTAAAATATAATGCAAAGACAACATGAGGAAAAAATAAATTAATAAAATGAAAAACAAGACTCAAACAATAATGAACTGAGAATAATAATACATAAAAATATCACTGAAAGAAAATAATTCACTGCAGAACAAGTGCAACAAAATAATTCACTGCAGAACAAGTGCAACAAAATAATTCACTGCAGAACAAGTGCAACAAAATAATTCACTGCAGAACAAGTGCAACAAAATAATTCACTGCAGAACAAGTGCAACAAAATAATTCACTGCAGAACAAGTGCAACAAAATAATTCACTGCAGAACAAGTGCAACAAAATAATTCACTGCAGAACAAGTGTGACAAAATAATTCACTGCAGAACAAGTGCGACAAAATAATTCACTGCAGAACAAGTGCAACAAAATAATTCACTGCAGAACAAGTGCAACAAAATAATTCACTGCAGAACAAGTGCAACAAAATAATTCACTGCAGAACAAGTGCAACAAAATAATTCACTGCAGAACAAGTGCAACAAAATAATTCACTGCAGAACAAGTGCAACAAAATAATTCACTGCAGAACAAGTGTGACAAAATAATTCACTGCAGAACAAGTGCGACAAAATAATTCACTGCAGAACAAGTGCAACAAAATAATTCACTGCAGAACAAGTGCGACAAAATAATTCACTGCAGAACAAGTGCGACAAAATAATTCACTGCAGAACAAGTGCAACAAAATAATTCACTGCAGAACAAGTGCAACAAAATAATTCACTGCAGAACAAGTGTGACAAAATAATTCACTGCAGAACAAGTGCAACAAAATAATTCACTGCAGAACAAGTGCAACAAAATAATTCACTGCAGAACAAGTGCAACAAAATAATTCACTGCAGAACAAGTGTGACAAAATAATTCACTGCAGAACAAGTGCAACAAAATAATTCACTGCAGAACAAGTGCAACAAAATAATTCACTGCAGAACAAGTGCAACAAAATAATTCACTGCAGAACAAGTGCAACAAAATAATTCACTGCAGAACAAGTGCAACAAAATAATTCACTGCAGAACAAGTGCAACAAAATAATTCACTGCAGAACAAGTGCAACAAGTGGCAGGGCACACAACACTTACAAGTGGCGGGGCACACAACACTTACAAGTGGCGGGGCACACAACACTTACAAGTGGCGGGGCACACAACACTTACAAGTGGCGGGGCACACAACACTTACAAGTGGCGGGGCACACAACACTTACAAGTGGCGGGGCACACAACACTTACCAGTGGCGGGGCACACAACACTTACAAGTGGCGGGGCACACAACACTTACAAGTGGCGGGGCACACAACACTTACAAGTGGCGGGGCACACAACACTTACAAGTGGCGGGGCACACAACACTTACAAGTGGCGGGGCACACAACACTTACAAGTGGCGGGGCACACAACACTTACAAGTGGCGGGGCACACAACACTTACAAGTGGCGGGGCACACAACACTTACAAGTGGCGGGGCACACAACACTTACAAGTGGCGGGGCACACAACACTTACAAGTGGCGGGGCACACAACACTTACAAGTGGCGGGGCACACAACACTTACAAGTGGCGGGGCACACAACACTTACAAGTGGCGGGGCACACAACACTTACAAGTGGCGGGGCACACAACACTTACAAGTGGCGGGGCACACAACACTTACAAGTGGCGGGGCACACAACACTTACAAGTGGCGGGGCACACAACACTTACAAGTGGCGGGGCACACAACACTTACAAGTGGCGGGGCACACAACACTTACAAGTGGCGGGGCACACAACACTTACAAGTGGCGGGGCACACAACACTTACAAGTGGCGGGGCACACAACACTTACAAGTGGCGGGGCACACAACACTTACAAGTGGCGGGGCACACAACACTTACAAGTGGCGGGGCACACAACACTTACAAGTGGCGGGGCACACAACACTTACAAGTGGCGGGGCACACAACACTTACAAGTGGCGGGGCACACAACACTTACAAGTGGCGGGGCACACAACACTTACAAGTGGCGGGGCACACAACACTTACAAGTGGCGGGGCACACAACACTTACAAGTGGCGGGGCACACAACACTTACAAGTGGCGGGGCACACAACACTTACAAGTGGCGGGGCACACAACACTTACAAGTGGCGGGGCACACAACACTTACAAGTGGCGGGGCACACAACACTTACAAGTGGCGGGGCACACAACACTTACAAGTGGCGGGGCACACAACACTTACAAGTGGCGGGGCACACAACACTTACAAGTGGCGGGGCACACAACACTTACAAGTGGCGGGGCACACAACACTTACAAGTGGCGGGGCACACAACACTTACAAGTGGCGGGGCACACAACACTTACAAGTGGCGGGGCACACAACACTTACAAGTGGCGGGGCACACAACACTTACAAGTGGCGGGGCACACAACACTTACAAGTGGCGGGGCACACAACACTTACAAGTGGCGGGGCACACAACACTTACAAGTGGCGGGGCACACAACACTTACAAGTGGCGGGGCACACAACACTTACAAGTGGCGGGGCACACAACACTTACAAGTGGCGGGGCACACAACACTTACAAGTGGTGGGGCACACAACACTTACAAGTGGCGGGGCACACAACACTTACAAGTGGTTACAAGGGGCACACAACACTTACAAGTGGCGGGGCACACAACACTTACAAGGGGTGGCGGGGCACACAACACTTACAAGTGGTGGGGCACACAACACTTACAAGTGGCGGGGCACACAACACTTACAAGTGGTGGGGCACACAACACTTACAAGTGGCGGGGCACACAACACTTACAAGTGGTGGGGCACACAACACTTACAAGTGGTGGGGCACACAACACTTACAAGTGGCGGGGCACACAACACTTACAAGTGGCGGGGCACACAACACTTACAAGTGGCGGGGCACACAACACTTACAAGTGGTGGGGCACACAACACTTACAAGTGGCGGGGCACACAACACTTATTTCCACACAACACTTACAAGTGGCGGGGCACACAACACTTACAAGTGGTGGGGCACACAACACTTACAAGGGATCGGAGCACACAACACTTACAAGTGGCGGGGCACACAACACTTACAAGTGGTGGGGCACACAACACTTACAAGTGGCGGGGCACACAACACTTACAAGTGGCGGGGCACACAACACTTACAAGTGGCGGGGCACACAACACTTACAAGTGGTGGGGCACACAACACTTACAAGTGGCGGGGCACACAACACTTACAAGTGGCGGGGCACACAACACTTACAAGTGGCGGGGCACACAACACTTACAAGTGGCGGGGCACACAACACTTACAAGTGGCGGGGCACACAACACTTACAAGTGGCGGGGCACACAACACTTACAAGTGGTGGGGCACACAACACTTACAAGTGGCGGGGCACACAACACTTACAAGTGGCGGGGCACACAACACTTACAAGTGGCGGGGCACACAACACTTACAAGTGGCGGGGCACACAACACTTACAAGTGGCGGGGCACACAACACTTACAAGTGGCGGGGCACACAACACTTACAAGTGGCGGGGCACACAACACTTACAAGTGGCGGGGCACACAACACTTACAAGTGGCGGGGCACACAACACTTACAAGTGGCGGGGCACACAACACTTACAAGTGGCGGGGCACACAACACTTACAAGTGGCGGGGCACACAACACTTACAAGTGGCGGGGCACACAACACTTACAAGTGGCGGGGCACACAACACTTACAAGTGGCGGGGCACACAACACTTACAAGTGGCGGGGCACACAACACTTACAAGTGGCGGGGCACACAACACTTACAAGTGGCGGGGCACACAACACTTACAAGTGGCGGGGCACACAACACTTACAAGTGGCGGGGCACACAACACTTACAAGTGGCGGGGCACACAACACTTACAAGTGGTGGGGCACACAACACTTACAAGTGGCGGGGCACACAACACTTACAAGTGGCAGGGCACACAACACTTACAAGTGGTGGGGCACACAACACTTACAAGTGGCGGGGCACACAACACTTACAAGTGGTGGGGCACACAACACTTACAAGTGGCGGGGCACACAACACTTACAAGTGGCGGGGCACACAACACTTACAAGTGGCGGGGCACACAACACTTACAAGTGGCGGGGCACACAACACTTACAAGTGGCGGGGCACACAACACTTACAAGTGGCGGGGCACACAACACTTACAAGTGGCGGGGCACACAACACTTACAAGTGGCGGGGCACACAACACTTACAAGTGGCGGGGCACACAACACTTACAAGTGGCGGGGCACACAACACTTACAAGTGGCGGGGCACACAACACTTACAAGTGGCGGGGCACACAACACTTACAAGTGGCGGGGCACACAACACTTACAAGTGGCGGGGCACACAACACTTACAAGTGGCGGGGCACACAACACTTACAAGTGGCGGGGCACACAACACTTACAAGTGGCGGGGCACACAACACTTACAAGTGGCGGGGCACACACCACTTACAAGTGGCGGGGCACACAACACTTACAAGTGGCGGGGCACACAACACTTACAAGTGGCGGGGCACACAACACTTACAAGTGGCGGGGCACACAACACTTACAAGTGGCGGGGCACACAACACTTACAAGTGGCGGGGCACACAACACTTACAAGTGGCGGGGCACACAACACTTACAAGTGGCGGGGCACACAACACTTACAAGTGGCGGGGCACACAACACTTACAAGTGGCGGGGCACACAACACTTACAAGTGGCGGGGCACACAACACTTACAAGTGGCAGGGCACACAACACTTACAAGTGGCGGGGCACACAACACTTACAAGTGGCGGGGCACACAACACTTACAAGTGGCGGGGCACACAACACTTACAAGTGGCGGGGCACACAACACTTACAAGTGGCGGGGCACACAACACTTACAAGTGGCGGGGCACACAACACTTACAAGTGGCGGGGCACACAACACTTACAAGTGGCGGGGCACACAACACTTACAAGTGGCGGGGCACACAACACTTACAAGTGGCGGGGCACACAACACTTACAAGTGGCGGGGCACACAACACTTACAAGTGGCGGGGCACACAACACTTACAAGTGGCGGGGCACACAACACTTACAAGTGGCGGGGCACACAACACTTACAAGTGGCGGGGCACACAACACTTACAAGTGGCGGGGCACACAACACTTACAAGTGGCGGGGCACACAACACTTACAAGTGGCGGGGCACACAACACTTACAAGTGGCGGGGCACACAACACTTACAAGTGGCGGGGCACACAACACTTACAAGTGGTGGGGCACACAACACTTACAAGTGGCGGGGCACACAACACTTACAAGTGGCGGGGCACACAACACTTACAAGTGGCGGGGCACACAACACTTACAAGTGGCGGGGCACACAACACTTACAAGTGGCGGGGCACACAACACTTACAAGTGGCGGGGCACACAACACTTACAAGTGGCGGGGCACACAACACTTACAAGTGGCGGGGCACACAACACTTACAAGTGGCGGGGCACACAACACTTACAAGTGGCGGGGCACACAACACTTACAAGTGGCGGGGCACACAACACTTACAAGTGGCGGGGCACACAACACTTACAAGTGGCGGGGCACACAACACTTACAAGTGGCGGGGCACACAACACTTACAAGTGGCGGGGCACACAACACTTACAAGTGGCGGGGCACACAACACTTACAAGTGGCGGGGCACACAACACTTACAAGTGGCGGGGCACACAACACTTACAAGTGGCGGGGCACACAACACTTACAAGTGGCGGGGCACACAACACTTACAAGTGGCGGGGCACACAACACTTACAAGTGGCGGGGCACACAACACTTACAAGTGGCGGGGCACACAACACTTACAAGTGGCGGGGCACACAACACTTACAAGTGGCGGGGCACACAACACTTACAAGTGGCGGGGCACACAACACTTACAAGTGGCGGGGCACACAACACTTACAAGTGGCGGGGCACACAACACTTACAAGTGGCGGGGCACACAACACTTACAAGTGGCAGGGGCACAAAACACTTACAAGTGGCGGGGCACACAACACTTACAAGTGGCGGGGCACACAACACTTACAAGTGGCAGGGCACACAACACTTACAAGTGGCGGGGCACACAACACTTACAAGTGGCGGGGCACACAACACTTACAAGTGGCGGGGCACACAACACTTACAAGTGGCGGGGCACACAACACTTACAAGTGGCGGGGCACACAACACTTACAAGTGGCGGGGCACACAACACTTACAAGTGGCGGGGCACACAACACTTACAAGTGGCGGGGCACACAACACTTACAAGTGGCGGGGCACACAACACTTACAAGTGGCGGGGCACACAACACTTACAAGTGGCGGGGCACACAACATATTCACTTATTCATTTTTTTTTTTAGTATATTCTTACAACAAAATCTTGCTGTGATTGATACGACAAAAATTGCTGGCAAAAATAATGGTACACAAGTCTGCGAAAAAATTAAAGGAATGAGACACTGCTGGCATACGAAAAAATAAAGTACACATAGAAATAAACGGATAATTTGGTATACTACAAATACTGGAGAATACAATGCTGAAAGAATACAAGATGAAAATGAATTACTTACTTCACACGGAGTGACTGACTGGTACACTACACAATAATACTTACTACAGACAGAGAGTAGCATAAAAAAAAACACAGATAAAAAGTATGAGATGAGCGATAACACTGAAAAATATTGCAAAAATAATGAGTCAAAGAAACACTGAGTCTACACTGAAAACACAAGGCTTAGAGTACACAAGAAATTCACTATAAATGTCTCACACACGCAAATGTCTTTAAATGCAAGAAAAATGTCTCTAAACAGAAAATTATCACTGAAGTCTGGAGTAGTAGACGGGATGACGAGTAATGAGGAGAAGGTTGTCCTGTGCGGGTGATGACGCCTCCTACACTCACACTGTTCTCGTAGAAATGCGCTTTCTAGGTGAACTCACATAACTGGCTTTATCGTTGGCGCCAGCTACAATCTCTTGACCAATTATGTGAGCCAAAACAGTACTAGGACCCGGTACAAGGGTGGAAAAAAGCCACAGGTAGATGAGTGAAGAGTGGGTGAGTGAGTGAAGGGAGCGTGACTCACTCACTTGCTCACTGGCGTGCACTGCCACTCACTACTCACGAAGGTGGCTTGATAAGCCACTCTATACCACAGGGATGGTGAAGACCACTCTTAGCATCCAACTGGCATCCAACTGGGAGCACAAAGCGATATATGAAACAATACTTCAGAGGAACTTGCGTGGCTTACTTCTCTCTCTCAGCTGGGTTAGAAGCTGGGTTGGCTGACTGGCTTAACCCACGAGAATGGCTGACTGGAAGATGTGTAACGATGCACACAGCATGAAGGAGCAGGTGGATGACAGGAGACAGGCTGGATGGTAGGCTGAGGCAGGCTGACTAGTGTTCACTTCCACAGTCTGGCTTATACTGGCTTAATTGCAAAATCCGGGTCAACCCCTCGGAGATCGAAGCAATTAGCACACGAACTAAGCCAGGAAGCTTGAAAAGCGGCTGCCACAGACCTCCAGGCTGGAGTACACAGGGTGGAGAGTGAGTGAGGGTAAGCGGCTAGCTGGAGGTGGCACGGTTCACCTCTGACCTGCCGTCAACCCACAAACATTCTTCTAACGTCTGAAATACCCTTAAATCCACGCCCACACCGCTGTCACCAATTGTCATGTGGGTTTTCGATAACGTGGATGTGTAAAAATACTCACGTAGGCTGGTAGTATGTATAATATATAACGGGAAGTATGGGAAGCGCCAACAGCTGACCTGCCTCTCTCTGCTCCCTATCTTCGACTGACCCACAAGTGCCTACAGGGTGAGGGGTGTTTGAAATCCTGCTATGGTCAGCAGCAGTATGAATAATCAGTCAGTGATTCATGCAGACGGTTGGTAGTGAGTCATCTACTGGTACACTGGTTACTGGTAACTGGTTACTAGGAACTGGTACTACTACTGAGACAAACAGCCCGGCTGGTCAGGTATTGACTTTAGGTGCCTGTCCAGCGCCTTCTTGAAGACAGTCAGGGATCTAATGGCAATCATCCTCATGTATGCTGGGAGGCAGTTGAACAGTCTTGGTCCCCTGACATGTACTGTATTGTCTCTTAGCATACTCGGGGTGCCCCTACTTTTCATTTGGGGGATGTTGCATCTCCTGCCGAGTCTTTTGCTTTCGTAGGGAGTGATTTTCGTGTGCAAATTTGGGACTAGCCCCTCTAGGATTTTTCAAGTGTATATTAAAATGTATCTTTCTCGCCTGCATTCAAGGGAATGCAAATCAAGGGACTTCAACCAATCCCAGTAATTTAGGTGCTTCATCATACTTATGTGTGCAGTGAAAGTTCTCGGTACATTCTGCAGGTCTTCAATTTTGCCTGCCTTGAAAGGGGCCGTTAATGGGCAGCAATATTCCAGCCTAGAGATATAAGACATGTCCATGTATTACCTTATACATGCCCATGTCTTATCTAATACATGCCCATGTCTTACCTTATACATGCCCATGTCTTACCTTATATATGTCCATGCCTTACCTAACACATGTGTATGTCTTACCTAACACATGTGCATGTCTTGCCTAACACATGTGTATGTCTTACCTAACACATAATACATGTGGGAAGCAGGTCAAAATTCACGAAGCTCTAACCACTGAGGCTAGCAAACTAAGCTTGCTTCATGATACAAGGACTTACATGGCCGTGGTGAGCTCAGAGCTAATTTTCATTCTACTCCTGTGCAAACCGGGTATCAATAATAAGGTTTCGGAGGCAATGTTACTTTATTTGTTTAAGTTGCCCAGGCCCGGAGGGCCATGCAAGGGAGAGATTAGATTAGATTTTGCCACCGAAGTGGCTAGTTTATTGTGCGCTCCATATCCATCCTGTGGACGGTAGCGCAAGAGCATATGGATACACAAAAGGTCTGGGAACTAGGCCCCAAAAGGGCTAACAGGTGTACATATAGATTTATATCTACATATCTACAGTTTATGTATCTGTTACAAGCAGATTCAGGAAATTTGCTTGTAACAGATTTGCTTGTTACCTTATTTTCATTAATAAGATATCTTGATATATCACATAGGTTATTATACTGTCTGTCTCTGTATTCCTCAATAAGTGGACAATTAAGCACATAGTGTTCAAGACAGTGACCATATGCCTGATCACATAATTTGCATTTAGTTTCATCATCATCTGTGTGTCTCCCAAACTGCCAGATTGCAAGTTGCTCCATAAATATACTTATCTATGTTCATGTTATCATAGTGGGTTACAGAATTACTCAGGCTTCTAACTGCATTCCTATAACAGTCATATTCATTATTTACTTCTCTCCTAATATTATTCCTAATGCTAGACACAGTTATACCAAAGTTATATTCTACATTCTCCTTCTGGGTACTCTTCTTGGCTAACATATCAACTTTATCATGAAGGAGTAATCCAATGTGTGATGGGATCCATAGCAATTGTACATTAATTCCTTTGTCCTGGATTTTTGAGTATCTGTACCTGGCTTCTCCAATGAGGATGTTGTTGGAGTCATTATATGAGTTAAGAGCCTTCAATGATGACATAGAATCAGTAATGATGATAGTCAAGCTCAGTGTCATAAGTTAACTTTAGTGCCACTAAGTTTGCAAACAATTCAATTTGCAATGTAGACGCCCAGTTGTTAATTCTTATGCCTAGTTCAACAAATTTATTATCGTTCTTAACTAGGGAGGTGGCAACAAGAGCAGATGCAGCCCTGCCAGAAGACTCCTGTTTAGATCCATCAGTGTATATAACTTGTGATAACTTACTATCACGTAGGCGAGAAATTTCTTGAGCAGTTGCTTAACAAGTGATTTAAGGAAGGGATTACTAGCAATGAGCTTCTTGGGAGGGACTTGCAGGTATGTGATATTAAATGAACACATCTTCCATGGAGGGGTGAAATGCTTTTGTTGTCTACAGTGATACAGTTCATGCAAGTTATAAAACTTAATGTAATGTAATTTCACAATCCATTTAGATCTGTGTGTATTTATTTCTAAACATTGAGTAAGATTCATTGTGACAGTGTCTAGTTCATTTCTTAACATTCTAATACCGAGTACAGTGTTAATCTCAACAATCCTATCACTGATACTAGAAATACCAAGCTCCTTCCTCATATTAAGAACCTTTGTAGATTTGGGACAGCCAAGGATGATTCTGAGAGCTTCATTTTGCATTAACTCCAAGGGTCGGAGAGAACTTTCTCTAGCTAGTATCAACATGGGAGCAGCATAATCAATTAAGGACTTAACATAGGCTATGTACATCATTCTCACGATTCTCACAATAAGCACCATAGCTGGGATTGTAGCCAGTAACAGCTCTGAGAGCATTTAGCCTATCTTTGTATTTCTTATTTAGTTGTGGTATAGTGGATTTGTCAAAGGGTACATTTACATCTACATCTCTAAGTTTTAACGTAGCTAATGTTTTCACCCTGCAAATAGATGGGTGGGGGATGTCGTTTTCTTGTTAATATCTTTGTTTTAGAGGAAGATATTATGAGGCCTAGTCGATTGCAAATTCATTGAACTTCATTAAGAATGGTACTCATTTTCTCATGCCCTGTTGTATGGATCATGATGTCATCAGCATAGCTTATAACTATATGTTAAGGTGAGGCAGGTAGAGCATTTAGGAGAGCATTAATCAGAATATTAAAGAAAGTAAGTTAATTCAGGTATACACAAATACAGTTACATAGAATTATCTTACATAGCAGCATATGTGTAGAGAACCTGGGATAACCCAAAAAAGTCAGACAGAGTGACTTATTTCCATTGGGGTCCTTTAATGCGGACATTTCTCTAGATTCGCTTCTAAAGCTTTGGTAGCGGACAGAGGATACTATATTCGACAGGTATCCTATTATCCAGGAGAGAAGGCTACCACCAATATTCATTTTGGCTAGTTCGTGTACTTTGATACCATGATACTGCATGTTTACTCAACTCTGCAGGACAAGAAGTGAATGTGGCAAGTTCTTTCTGACATATATCACACAACACTTGGTTGACCTTAAGTTATAAGCTGCATATCCAGGCAGCTCTGGTAGAGGTGCTCCATCTTTCAGTTTACATTCCTGAAAACAGATGACATCAATATTCTAAGTTGCACTTATATGATGTAAGTCAGGTAACCGCTTCCTGATGGAAGCAATGTCCCATGAAAAGATTTGTAATCTATCCATTGTAGTGAGTTATTACAATCTCTTGCTCATAAGGTAGTAAGACTATTATGCTTTGGCTACAGTATGCAGACACTTATGAGCAAATAGCATAGTTTGTACGTGTTTATTTTCAGAACCTTTTACTTTAAGGATTTTTTCGGCATCTTGGCAGCCAGTTCCCAGGCAAGTCTTGAAGCCAAGAGTCATGGGCTTCTTTCTTACAAACTTCTTGAAAATGAACAGAGATTGCTGCACTTTTGACATCAACGTACTCAAGAGCACCATCCTGACTACATATATTTATTAAACTTGTCAGCATCTGTTCAAGATGCACAATTTTTTTCTGGAAGTTTGTTAAAATTTGAGGAAGGTCAGGCGAATCCAATGCCTCTCCAGAGAAAGGCACTTCTGAGTTAGTTCTTTCTTTAACACCTATCACCTTAACAGGTACAATGATTAAATTAGTGTTCTCTGATGGTGCCTGTGGCATGACTGCCTCATCTCCAGCTTCGAGGGGGGTTACATGTGTGGTGTCCATCTGACTGTTGTAGATGTGTGTATTAGAAGAGTGACATGCTCATCCCCATATTCAGGTGTAGGCGTAGGTTTGGATAGTGGCAGATCAGTAGTTCCACATGTGCTAGCAGGGATGGCTAGGTCCTCCACAACTGGTGTGTGTGATGGCATTCTGGTATCACCAGAATCCTTTTCAGGGAGGTTGGGCTCTTCCACACTTTGCAGAGGTTCAGTCTCAGATCTGGCTGTGGTAGACTGGATGGCCTCATCCTCAGTTGCCATTAAAGGACTGTTACCAGGTTTACGTCGAAGGTTGTTTGGGTTCCGACTGCATTCCTTGTGGGAAACTGTAACCCCAGCTTCTTTACGGTTAATACACTTAAATTTTTGGCTGTCAAGGTATACTGTGCGTTCTCTAGCGGAATGTTTCCCAGCACACTTATCACACCAAGACTGTAGTATTCCACAGTCTACTGCAACATGGCCACAGTGCTGGCATTTATAACACCTACGTTGAGGGGGTAGGTACACTTCAATGGGTAGGAAACGTAGGCCAGGCACCCAGATATTTCGGGGGAGGGGCAAAGGGCCTACCCAACTGGCAATAATTTGGGATCTTCCTTTAAGTCTTTTAGGCTGGGAGAGAGTGACGGAGTAAACCTTGAACTGAGTCACGTCGGCTGCCAGAGTGAGACATGGTGCGGGCTGAGATTGGCAGGCCTAAGGTACTCTGACTTTTTTGGGTTATCTTAGGTTCTCTACACATATACTGCTATGTATGATAATCTATGTAACTGTATTTGTGTATACCTGAATAAACTTACTTACTTACTTACTTACTTACTTAGCTGCCTCTGGCAGCTGGCATGACTCAGTTAACAAGGTTTACTCCATCACTCTCTCCCGGGCATGGCACGGAGGGCCTGGGCAACTTATTAAACACACTGCCTGCGTACAAGACCCCAAATAAAGTAACGTTGCCTCCAAAGTTAGATAAATACATGAGTAGGTGTGAGTTGGACCTAACTAGCTTGTGCTGCTGGATCTGGTGCCGTGCTTCATCCTTGAGTGGAGGTGACCAGACTGGGTGGTTCATTGGTCTAATTCGGGGGAGGGGGGTCATTGGGCTAATCCGTTGGGACACATGGACCTGCTCCGCATGGGTCAGTAGGCCTGTTGCAGTGTTCCTTCTTTCTTATGTTCTTAAATAAAGTAACGTTGCCTCCAAAGCCTTATTATTGATCCGTGGCTTACACAGGACACAAATCAATTGCGATAAATGGTGGCAAGAGGTGGTCACAGCGTGTGCTTGCCCGGAGAGTGGAAAGAAGCATAAAGATGTTGACTACATCATTACCTTGTACAAGAAGCATCCATCTCTCTACCAGTTGTCCTGAAGTCGTGTCTGCAAGTTTCATCATTCAGACACAGGATCAGCAGGATCCAGGCCAAAATTTGCTGAATTTTCCTCGAGAAATCTTCGTGGCGTCACCTGGGTCTTCATAGTGTCCCACGCTGTTCTTTAGTCACGTGAATATCAAATGGTATACAATACCGACAGGTTGGTAGGTAAGACACATATGCAACAGTTAGGCAACTTTATTCCGAAACGTTTCGCCTACACAGTAGGCTTCTTCAGTCGATTACAGAAAGTAGGCAGGAAAAGTAGAGATGTGAAGACGATGAAGTCGTAGATTTGAGGTTGTCAGTCCCTCAGCCTGGAGAAGTTCAGTTCCATAGTCAGGAACTATCTGAAGATCAAGCGATAGTGCGGAGACTTAAATACTGTCGGAAGGAGAGGTGCAGAGTAGTAGTAGTGGTGGTGGTGAGGATGCTGCCACTGAGAGGTCACGTCCCTCTCAGATCAAACAATTCTCATCTTGTACCAAGATGCCATTGTGTTGCAGTGTCTGACAGGGTGAATATCAAATGGTCACGTGTTCATCGTCACCTGTATGGTTCTGCTGTTGTTGTTCAGCTTGGCAGGGCTATTTCAGCAAGTCAGAGGTGAGTTGTGTGGTGTTGTGCATCCTGTGTTGTTGTTTCTCCACGTGTTTGTGAGTGGGGGTTCCCCCTTCAAGGGAGGTTCCTTGACGTTAGTGAGGGGCTCTTGATCTAGGGAATCGGATCTGTGCTTCAGTTCTCAGAATTAAGCCTGAATACCTTCCATCTCCCATCCCTACAGGCACTGTACAATCCTACGAGTTTAGTGCTTCCCCGTGATTATAAAAAAAATAATAGTGAGTGTGGGAGCGAGGAACGATGGAGTCCCCGACTCACCCACTGTGCTCTCACTACCACCGTACTATACTGTGCTCTCACTACCACCATACTCCACTGTGCTCTCACTACCACCATACTCCACTGTGCTCTCACTACCACCGTACTATACTGTGCTCTCACTACCACCATACTCCACTGTGCTCTCACTACCACCATACTCCACTGTGCTCTCACTACCACCGTACTATACTGTGCTCTCACTAAAACCATACTCCACTGTGCTCTCACTACCACCATACTCCACTGTGCTCTCACTACCACCATACTATACTGTGCTCTCACTACCACCATACTATACTGTGCTCTCACTACCACCATACTATACTGTGCTCTCACTACCACCATACTATACTGTGCTCTCACTAAAACCATACTCCACTGTGCTCTCACTACCACCATACTCCACTGTGCTCTCACTACCACCATACTATACTGTGCTCTCACTACCACCATACTATACTGTGCTCTCACTACCACCATACTATACTGTGCTCTCACTACCACCATACTATACTGTGCTCTCACTAAAACCATACTCCACTGTGCTCTCACTACCACCATACTCCACTGTGCTCTCACTACCACCATACTATACTGTGCTCTCACTACCACCATACTATACTGTGCTCTCACTACCACCATACTATACTGTGCTCTCACTACCACCATACTATACTGTGCTCTCACTACCACCATACTATACTGTGCTCTCACTACCACCATACTATACTGTGCTCTCACTACCACCATACTATACTGTGCTCTCACTACCACCATACTATACTGTGCTCTCACTACCACCATACTATACTGTGCTCTCACTACCACCATACTATACTGTGCACTCACTACCACCATACTCCACTGTGCTCTCACTACCACCATACTATACTGTGCTCTCACTACCACCATACTATACTGTGCTCTCACTACCACCATACTATACTGTGCTCTCACTACCACCATACTATACTGTGCTCTCACTACCACCATACTATACTGTGCTCTCACTACCACCACACTCCACTGTGCTCTCACTACAACCATACTCCACTGTGCTCTCACTACCACCATACTCCACTGTGCTCTCACTACCACCATACACCACTGTGCTCTCACTACCACCATACTCCACTGTGCTCTCACTACCACCACACTCCACTGTGCTCTCACTACCACCATACTCCACTGTGCTCTCACTACCACCATACTCCACTGTGCTCTCACTACCACCATACTCCACTGTGCTCTCACTACCACCATACTCCACTGTGCTCTCACTACCACCATACTCCACTGTGCTCTCACTACCACCATACTCCACTGTGCTCTCACTACCACCACACTCCACTGTGCTCTCACTACCACCACACTCCACTGTGCTCTCACTACCACCACACTCCACTGTGCTCTCACTACCACCACACTCCACTGTGCTCTCACTACCACCATACTCCACTGTGCTCTCACTACCACCACACTCCACTGTGCTCTCACTACCACCACACTCCACTGTGCTCTCACTACCACCATACTCCACTGTGCTCTCACTACCACCACACTCCACTGTGCTCTCACTACCACCATACTCCACTGTGCTCTCACTACCACCACACTCCACTGTGCTCTCACTACCACCATACTATACTGTGCTCTCACTACCACCATACTATACTGTGCTCTCACTACCACCATACTATACTGTGCTCTCACTACCACCACACTCCACTGTGCTCTCACTACCACCATACTATACTGTGCTCTCACTACCACCACACTCCACTGTGCTCTCACTACCACCATACTATACTGTGCTCTCACTACCACCATACTATACTGTGCTCTCAACACCACCATACTATACTGTGCTCTCACTACCACCACACTCCACTGTGCTCTCACTACCACCATACTATACTGTGCTCTCACTACCACCATACTATACTGTGCTCTCACTACCACTATACTCCACTGTGCTCTCACTACCACCACACTCCACTGTGCTCTCACTACCACCATACTATACTGTGCTCTCACTACCACCGTACTATACTGTGCTCTCACTACCACCATACTATACTGTGCTCTCACTACCACCATACTATACTGTGCTCTCACTACCACCATACTATACTGTGCTCTCACTACCACCATACTATACTGTGCTCTCACTACCACCATACTATACTGTGCTCTCACTACCACCGTACTATACTGTGCTCTCACTACCACCATACTATACTGTGCTCTCACTACCACCATACTATACTGTGCTCTCACTACCACCATACTATACTGTGCTCTCACTACCACCATACTCCACTGTGCTCTCACTACCACCACACTCCACTGTGCTCTCACTACCACCACACTCCACTGTGCTCTCACTACCACCATACTCCACTGTGCTCTCACTACCACCACACTCCACTGTGCTCTCACTACCACCACACTCCACTGTGCTCTCACTACCACCATACTATACTGTGCTCTCACTACCACCATACTATACTGTGCTCTCACTACCACTATACTCCACTGTGCTCTCACTACCACCATACTATACTGTGCTCTCACTACCACCATACTATACTGTGCTTTCACTACCACCACACTCCACTGTGCTCTCACTACCACCACACTCCACTGTGCTCTCACTACCACCATACTATACTGTGCTCTCACTACCACCATACTCCACTGTGCTCTCACTACCACCACACTCCACTGTGCTCTCACTACCACCATACTACACTGTGCTCTCACTACCACCATACTATACTGTGCTCTCACTACCACCATACTATACTGTGCTCTCACTATCACCACACTCCACTGTGCTCTCACTACCACCACATTCCACTGTGCTCTCACTACCACCATACTCCACTGTGCTCTCACTACCACCATACTAATACTATACTGTGCTTTCACTACCACCATACTATACTGTGCTCTCACTACCACCATACTATACTGTGCTCTCACTACCACCATACTATACTGTGCTCTCACTACCACCATACTATACTGTGCTCTCACTACCACCATACTATACTGTGCTCTCACTACCACCATACTATACTGTGCTCTCACTACCACCATACTATACTGTGCTCTCACTACCACCACACTCCACTGTGCTCTCACTACCACCATACTATACTGCGCTCTCACTACCACCATACTATACTGTGCTCTCACTACCACTATACTATACTGTGCTCTCACTACCACCATACTATACTGTGCTCTCACTACCACCATACTATACTGTGCTCTCACTACCACCATACTATACTGTGCTCTCACTACCACTATACTATACTGTGCTCTCACTACCACCGTACTATACTGTGCTCTCACTACCACCACACTCCACTGTGCTCTCACTACCACCATACTATACTGTGCTCTCACTACCACTATACTATACTGTGCTCTCACTACCACCATACTATACTGTGCTCTCACTACCACCACACTCCACTGTGCTCTCACTACCACCATACTATACTGTGCTCTCACTACCACTATACTATACTGTGCTCTCACTACCACCATACTATACTGTGCTCTCACTACCACCATACTATACTGTGCTCTCACTACCACCATACTATACTGTGCTCTCACTACCACTATACTATACTGTGCTCTCACTACCACCGTACTATACTGTGCTCTCACTACCACCATACTATACTGTGCTCTCACTACCACCATACTATACTGTGCTCTCACTACCACCATACTATACTGTGCTCTCACTACCACTATACTATACTGTGCTCTCACTACCACCACACTCCACTGTGCTCTCACTACCACCATACTATACTGTGCTCTCACTACCACCACACTCCACTGTGCTCTCACTACCACCATACTATACTGTGCTCTCACTACCACCATACTATACTGTGCTCTCACTACCACCATACTATACTGTGCTCTCACTACCACCACACTCCACTGTGCTCTCACTACCACCATACTATACTGTGCTCTCACTACCACCACACTCCACTGTGCTCTCACTACCACCATACTATACTGTGCTCTCACTACCACCATACTATACTGTGCTCTCACTACCACCACACTCCACTGTGCTATCACTACCACCATACTATACTGTGCTCTCACTACCACCATACTATACTGTGCTCTCACTACCACCATACTATACTGTGCTCTCACTACCACCATACTATACTGTGCTCTCACTACCACCATACTATACTGTGCTCTCACTACCACCATACTATACTGTGCTCTCACTACCACCATACTATACTGTGCTCTCACTACCACCACACTCCACTGTGCTCTCACTACCACCATACTCCACTGTGCTCTCACTACCACCATACTCCACTGTGCTCTCACTACCACCACACTCCACTGTGCTCTCACTACCACCATACTCCACTGTGCTCTCACTACCACCACACTCCACTGTGCTCTCACTACCACCACACTCCACTGTGCTCTCACTACCACCATACTCCACTGTGCTCTCACTACCACCATACTCCACTGTGCTCTCACTACCACCACACTCCACTGTGCTCTCACTACCACCATACTCCACTGTGCTCTCACTACCACCATACTCCACTGTGCTCTCACTACCACCACACTCCACTGTGCTCTCACTACCACCACACTCCACTGTGCTCTCACTACCACCATACTCCACTGTGCTCTCACTACCACCATACTATACTGTGCTCTCAACACCACCATACTATACTGTGCTCTCACTACCACCACACTCCACTGTGCTCTCACTACCACCATACTATACTGTGCTCTCACTACCACCATACTATACTGTGCTCTCACTACCACCATACTATACTGTGCTCTCACTACCACCATACTATACTGTGCTCTCACTACCACCGTACTATACTGTGCTCTCACTACCACCATACTATACTGTGCTCTCACTACCACCATACTATACTGTGCTCTCACTACCACCATACTATACTGTGCTCTCACTACCACCATACTATACTGTGCTCTCACTACCACTATACTCCACTGTGCTCTCACTACCACCACACTCCACTGTGCTCTCACTACCACCACACTCCACTGTGCTCTCACTACCACCATACTATACTGTGCTCTCACTACCACCATACTATACTGTGCTCTCACTACCACCATACTATACTGTGCTCTCACTACCACCATACTATACTGTGCTCTCACTACCACCACACTCCACTGTGCTCTCACTACCACCATACTATACTGTGCTCTCACTACCACCACACTCCACTGTGCTCTCACTACCACCATACTCCACTGTGCTCTCACTACCACCACACTCCACTGTGCTCTCACTACCACCATACTCCACTGTGCTCTCACTACCACCACACTCCACTGTGCTCTCACTACCACCACACTCCACTGTGCTCTCACGACCACCATACACCACTGTGCTCTCACTACCACCATACTCCACTGTGCTCTCACTACCACCACACTCCACTGTGCTCTCACTACCACCACACTCCACTGTGCTCTCACTACCACCATACTCCACTGTGCTCTCACTACCACCACACTCCACTGTGCTCTCACTACCACCACACTCCACTGTGCTCTCACTACCACCACACTCCACTGTGCTCTCACTACCACCATACTCCACTGTGCTCTCACTACCACCACACTCCACTGTGCTCTCACTACCACCACACTCCACTGTGCTCTCACTACCACCATACTCCACTGTGCTCTCACTACCACCATACTCCACTGTGCTCTCACTACCACCACACTCCACTGTGCTCTCACTACCACCATACTCCACTGTGCTCTCACTACCACCATACTCCACTGTGCTCTCACTACCACCACACTCCACTGTGCTCTCACTACCACCACACTCCACTGTGCTCTCACTACCACCATACTCCACTGTGCTCTCACTACCACCATACTATACTGTGCTCTCAACACCACCATACTATACTGTGCTCTCACTACCACCACACTCCACTGTGCTCTCACTACCACCATACTATACTGTGCTCTCACTACCACCATACTATACTGTGCTCTCACTACCACCATACTATACTGTGCTCTCACTACCACCATACTATACTGTGCTCTCACTACCACTATACTCCACTGTGCTCTCACTACCACAACACTCCACTATGCTCTCACTACCATCATACTCCACTGTGCTCTCACTACCACCATACTATACTGTGCTCTCACTACCACCATACTATACTGTGCTCTCACTACCACCATACTATACTGTGCTCTCACTACCACCACACTCCACTGTGCTCTCACTACCACCATAGTATACTGTGCTCTCACTACCACCACACTCCACTGTGCTCTCACTACCACCATACTATACTGTGCTCTCACTACCACCATACTATACTGTGCTCTCACTACCACCACACTCCACTGTGCTCTCACTACCACCATACTATACTGTGCTCTCACTACCACCATACTATACTGTGCTCTCACTACCACCATACTATACTGTGCTCTCACTACCACCACACTCCACTGTGCTCTCACTACCACCATACTATACTGTGCTCTCACTACCACCATACTATACTGTGCTCTCACTACCACCGTACTATACTGTGCTCTCACTACCACCATACTATACTGTGCTCTCACTACCACCATACTATACTGTGCTCTCACTACCACCATACTATACTGTGCTCTCACTACCACCATACTATACTGTGCTCTCACTACCACCATACTATACTGTGCTCTCACTACCACCATACTATACTGTGCTCTCACTACCACCATACTATACTGTGCTCTCACTACCACCATACTATACTGTGCTCTCACTACCACTATACTCCACTGTGCTCTCACTACCACCACACTCCACTGTGCTCTCACTACCACCATTCTCCACTGTGCTCTCACTACCACCATACTATACTGTGCTCTCACTACCACTATACTCCACTGTGCTCTCACTACCACCACACTCCACTGTGCTCTCACTACCACCACACTCCACTGTGCTCTCACTACCACCATTCTCCACTGTGCTCTCACTACCACCATACTATACTGTGCTCTCACTACCACCATACTATACTGTGCTCTCACTACCACCATACTATACTGTGCTCTCACTATCACCACACTCCACTGTGCTCTCACTACCACCACATTCCACTGTGCTCTCACTACCACCATACTCCACTGTGCTCTCACTACCACCATACTATACTGTGCTTTCACTACCACCATACTATACTGTGCTCTCACTACCACCACACTCCACTGTGCTCTCACTACCACCATACTATACTGTGCTCTCACTACCACCATACTATACTGTGCTCTCACTACCACCATACTATACTGTGCTCTCACTACCACCACACTCCACTGTGTTCTCACTACCACCATACTATACTGTGCTCTCACTACCACCATACTATACTGTGCTCTCACTACCACCATACTATACTGTGCTCTCACTACCACCACACTCCACTGTGTTCTCACTACCACCATACTATACTGTGCTCTCACTACCACCATACTATACTGTGCTCTCACTACCACCATACTATACTGTGCTCTCACTACCACCATACTATACTGTGCTCTCACTACCACCATACTATACTGTGCTCTCACTACCACCACACTCCACTGTGCTCTCACTACCACCACACTCCACTGTGCTCTCACTACCACCATACTCCTCTGTGCTCTCACTACCACCACACTCCACTGTGCTCTCACTACCACCACACTACACTGTGCTCTCACTACCACCATACTCCTCTGTGCTCTCACTACCACCACACTCCACTGTGCTCTCACTACCACCACACTCCACTGTGCTCTCACTACCACCATACTCCACTGTGCTCTCACTACCACCACACTCCACTGTGCTCTCACTACCACCATACTCCTCTGTGCTCTCACTACCACCACACTCCACTGTGCTCTCACTACCACCACACTCCACTGTGCTCTCACTACCACCACACTCCACTGTGCTCTCACTACCACCACACTACACTGTGCTCTCACTACCGCCATACTCCACTGTGCTCTCACTACCACCATGCTCCACTGTGCTCTCGCTACCACCACACTCCACTGTGCTCTCACTACCACCACACTCCACTGTGCTCTCACTACCACCATACACCACTGTGCTCTCGCTACCACCACACTCCACTGTGCTCTCACTACCACTATACTCCACTGTGCTCTCGCTACCACCACACTCCACTGTGCTCTCACTACCACCACATTTCACTGTGCTCTCACTTCCCCTCTGCTGTTTTTATGTGAATTCATTGTGAATTCTCGCCAGAGCTGTGTATCCGAGTGCCCAAGGTCACTCGAAGCCACGTGGATCACTAAGCCACATGTGGATAAGGCCACGTGGGTTACCAAGCCAAATGTTTAAGTCACTTGTCAGTTGCCGACGTCACCTCATAAAATCACCCCACGACATCACCCCCTGACGTCACCTTGCAACCCGACGTCACCCAGGACACCTGCCCAATGTCACCTCTCAACATCACCCACAATGTCTACCTGATGTCACCTCATGATGTCACCATGCTGCCTGATGTCACCGTTGCCTGACGTCACTCCAGGACATCGCTTGGCGATGTCAACCAGGATGTCTGTCCGACGTCACAAAGCGATGTTACCCACGACATCACCTGGATACCTCGTTATGCCACCCCACGACATCCCTCACGACTTCATACTTGGTATCACTACATGATGTCACATCAACAGTGTTATAGTTTCACAGTGAGCAATCTGATGCAGTATTGACGAGAACGATTGAGATATGTCATGTGTTAATTCCTCTCAGTCAGTATTCTCGTGTTTGTGAATGCCTTAGTGTCGAGTTTTTGCATAGAAAAACATCATTTGCTAGTGCAAGCTATGTTGTATCCAAATGTGCAGTGTAGGTGTACAGTTTTCCATGTGTCCCAATGTGTGGTCTGAGCCCAATCATAATCAGTCCAAGTGTCAGATTATGAGCCTCTGAGCCCCCATGTACAGAAATCTCTTATGCTCGCCATTTGTAGATGCCTGAGTTATACCTGCTACAACTCCCCGTTGAGACTTGTTTGGCTCACTTCCTGACTGTCAGAGTGCAGTTAGGTGTAGAGAACCAGTCTGAGGATGCTCGGTCTGACCTCTGCTATGACTCCAACTGTCGAAAGGATGACATCATCAGGCAGCAGTAGCCCTGTCAACAGGCGACTATCTGACTCGTGTCACAGCTTCAGTGAGCAGCCTGCACAAAGTATGATGTCACTTTGACTGCTAGCCCACTCACTCCAGTTACGGTTTATGCTATGCTACTACGACTCCCAGATGTTTTGTGAGTCATAATAGAGTCGTCTCTGCTATGACTCACTCCACTCTCACCAACAGTGACAGCCCCAACAACAGTACCAGTCGAAAAATGTCCTCCAGAGTCGCTTGCTAGAAGAAGTCCTGCCCAGTTGCCGAGTACTGACAATGCCTCACTCAAGGGCACCAGCAGGTTGTGCCCCAAGTTAAGTGAACCTTGTAGTGACTACTCCATGATGACTGCTTCACCGTTCCAGAAATCGTACACTATTACGTCATAGCTCAGCTGCAGCAATATCTCCTGTATTGCAGTATCTGTCCAGACACAGGAAGGCATGCAGTGATGCCCACTGAGGCTCACTGCTTTGGACCACAATATTTAGCTCACCCCCCTTTTTTTCTTCCCTCTCTGTAGGAAGGTTTTTTCTCCTTGTGTTGAGCACCCTGAAAGGGACACAATGTATATAATGTATATTTGATGTATATTATCTTTCATATAATTTTATATTGCTGATATTTTCATTAATAGCTAAAATGAAAATATCTTGCTTTATATTATTATTTGACTTAGCTATGTTAGATAGGATGTAACATTTTCACTTCACTGTGCTCACTGTTTGAGAGTTGTGGTTGGCTGTCTGCATTGATAAATTGCTTAGTTAACTATCAGCTCGCTTGTTTACCTGCCAGTGTCTCTGCAGTACTAGGGGTGAGTCACGTGATATCACCTGATGTGAGGCCTGTAGTAAAGAAATCGCTCTCTCTATAGCTGGTCATCGCTTGACAAGCACGGCTCTCTCCATCTGCTACTGGTCCAAGGAGCATGGCTCTATCCATCTGCTCCTAGTGCTGGAAGCATCCCTCTCATCTCTGTTTGTTCATTATTGTATGTGAGTCTAGTCAAACATACATTCAACTTCAATAACAAAAACATAAAGTGGGAACCAAGTCTGTATAGACATCTGTCTATTGGTACTTAAACCCAGATGTTTGGTAGAGCATGATTTCGATGGTGAGTCGAAACATACATCTTGTAACTCTGTTACTCTGTTCACAGAGCATTGTTTAGACCTAGTGATTTTTGACATTTTGCTGAGGTTCTGTATCATACCGGCACTCTAGGTCAACCCAGGTCCCAAGCTAAAGCTTCTGACCTATTTTGTGTGGCATCTACACACTGTTGTGGTCGGGGATTTGGTAATGCTGGTGCTAGATTCAGTATTAAGGGAGTTTTATGACTATCATGAAAGATTTGCTGATGGTCCCCAGTTATGGTTGTTATTTTGTCTCCTTGTTCCTGACTCAGTGCTGCTGCTTGGTCCATTATTATTTTTCGGCGAATCATTCGTCACATTGTTCAAGCAATTTGTTGTGATTGCTTAAACAGTCAGTCACTGTTTAAGTCTAAGTCGAATCTAGTCCTATTGAGACATAACGAACAACTTTGAGTGCATACAGTGCCTCGTAGTCTGGTGGCTAAAGCTCTCGCTTCACACGGTGAGGGTCCGGGTTCGATTCCCGGCGAAGTGGTGGAAACATTGGATGTGTTTCCTTACACCAGCTGTCTATGTTCATCCATCAATAAAATGGGTACCTGGGTGTCAGTCAACCGGTGTGGGTCGCATCCTGGGACAAAACTGACCTAATTTGCCCGAAATGCTCTGCATAACAAGCAACTTTCTATAGTAGTATGTCACTGATGTCAGCTAGGACTGTATACCTTGTAAATGTAATTGTAGTAAAAAAATATATTATTATTATTATTATTATTATTATTATTATTATTATTATTATTATTATTACACACACATCCTCACACACACAAGCTTGTATATGCTAATATTATTTTTATAATTAATAACAACGTACCAGACGGTCATACTGATATGACATGTACTTTCAGCACTATACTACTATATGTACAATTTAACTTTGTACTACAAGAGAAGTGTAGGAACTTACATCCTAAATTATATCAAATTCATTTATTTTGGTTTTGTTCACCTAGACAACTTTGTTAATAAACTTCTCAATTTTTATTTTGTTAGTATCCTGGAGTTTACCTGGAGAGGGTTTCGGGGGTCAGCGCCCCCGTGGCTCGGTCTGAGACCAGACCTCATGGTGGATCAGGGTCTGATCAACCAGGCTGTTACTGCTGGCTGCACGCAAGCTGACGTATGAACCACAGCCCGGCTGGTCAGGTACTGACTTTAGGTTCCTGTCCAGTGCTTTCTTGAAGACAGCCAGGAGTCTATTGGTAATCCCCCTTATGTATGCTGGGAAGTGATTGATAGACCAGAATACTTTCTGACAAACTGTTACAATACCAGAAACAGGCTAGAGGGCGATCAATAAGTTGACCTAGTATTATCTGGAGATATTTTTTTTTATTAACACATCGGTCGCCCGGTGGCCTGGTGGCTAAAGCTCCCGCTTCACACACGGAGGGCCCGGGTTCGATTCCCGGCGGGTGGAAACATTTCGACACGTTTCCTTACACCTGTTGTCCTGTTCACCTAGCAGCAAATAGGTACCTGGGTGTTAGTCGACTAGTGTGGGTCGCATCCTGAGGGACAAGATTAAGGACCCCAATGGAAATAAGTTAGACAGTCCTCGATGACGCACTGACTTTCTTGGGTTATCCTGGGTGGCTAACCCTCCCGGGTTAAAAATCCGAACGAAATCTTATCTTATCTCTTGTCGATTCCCACCAAGTCAGGGTGGCACGAAAAAGAAAAACTTTCATCATCATTCACTCCGTCAGGGGCCTTGCTTCTGCTTCAGAATCTCTACGACTACGGTGCTCTTTGCACCAACTCCAAGGTTGAGGAACTGATTACCTCATCTTCTGTACATTGTTCTGTTCAAGTTAAGTTCTGGAATTTGTATTGATAAAACCACTGGATGGCGAAACGTTGCCAGAAGGGTGCTTTACACTACAGTTATAAAACTGCAACATTAACATCCCTCCTTCAGAGTGCAGGCACTGTACTTCCCATCTCCAGGACTCAAGTCCGGCCTGCCAGTTTCCCTGAACCCCTTCATAAATGTTACCTTGCTCACACTCCAACAGCACGTCAAGTATTAAAAACCATTTGCTCCCATTCACTCCTATCAAATACGCTCATGCATGCTTGCTGGAAGTCCAAGCCCCTCGCACACAAAACCTTTACCCTCCCCCTCCAATCCGTCCTAGGCCGACCCCTACCCCTCCTTTCCTCCACTACAGATTTATGCACTCGAAGTCATTCTGTTTAGTTCCATTCTCTCTACATGTCCGAACCACCTCAACAACCCTTCCTCAGCCCTCTGGTTAATAGTTTTAGTAATCTCACACCTTCTCCTAATTTCCGAACTACGAATTCTCTGCATTATATTCACACCACACATTGCTCTCAGACATGTCATCTCCACTGCCTCCAGCCTTCTCCTCGTGGCAACATTCATCACCCATGCTTCACACCCATACAAGAGTGTTAGTACAACTATACTCTCATACATTTCTCTTTTTGCATCCACGGACAAAGTTCTTTGTCTCCAGAGACTCCTAAGTGCACCACTCGCCCTTTTCCCCTCATCAATTCTGTGATTCACCTCATCCTTCATAGACCCATCTGCTGACACGTCCACTCCTCAATATCTGAATACATTCACCTCCTCCATACTCTCTCCCTCCAATCTGATATCCGGTCTTTCATCTGGAGATGTCTATACTTTATAGATATCACATTTTGTAACACCATGTCCACATGTATATGTTTTTATTCTGTGTTCTGTGCCCTGTTCCTGAAGAGAGAGAGAGAGAGAGAGAGAGAGAGAGAGATTTTCAGTCAGTCATGGTCGAGGATGACCATGGGAGGCCAAGGGATGTATGCCCAGTTGGGTTCATATTTTGTGGCACTATGGTGCTGACACCTAGTGGCATAGGCCTACCAATCTCAGCCAGCACCATGC
Organism: Cherax quadricarinatus; assembly: GCF_038502225.1. Taxonomy (NCBI): domain Eukaryota; kingdom Metazoa; phylum Arthropoda; class Malacostraca; order Decapoda; family Parastacidae; genus Cherax; species Cherax quadricarinatus. Next base: position 17,672,910 of record NC_091320.1, read on the forward strand.
TTACCCTGTCTCACTCTGGCAGCTGACATGACAGTTAAAACGTTTACTCCGTCACTTTCTCCCGGGCATTGCCCTCCAGGCCAGGGCAACTTAAACACACTGCCTGTTTATGAGACCCCAATAAATTAACATTGCCTCCGAAGCCTTATTATTGGTCCCCGGCTTGCACAGGATACAAATCAATAGTAATAAATGAGGGTGTTAAACTACTGTTATGGGACTATGGGACCCAACACATATTGATGTATTTAAGTAACAGTTACTCTGGAATACTTAATTATATTGAATTGATGGGGACACAGCACTAAATGGTCCTAAAGGCAGATCACTCTTAGGGGCTGAGAGGCAGTTGGTAGAATTGTGGTAACTAGAGAGTTGTGCTTGGCAACAGTCTTTGTTTGTTTTGGTAGGTGTAGGAGGAGCTTAGCTAGGCCCCTCCCTCTCTCTCACTCTCTCCTTGTGGCTTCAAGCTGGTGGACCTCTTGGTCTTTTCCTTTTACTTCTGGGCATTATGTGTGCCCCAGAGATAATGTTTCAGGTCCTCTAGTAAACAGTACCAGTCCTACACCAAATGGTAAAAATATCTTCAAGAGTTATGCCTGTTACTACTGTAACAAAACTGGACACACAGAAGTTTTGATGGTTAAGACGGCGAGATCAGGAAAGGTAGGAACCATCCCAGGGGACCCTAACTGCAGAGACACACCCAGTTGCCTGCATTAGGTCTTCAAAGCAAGGTGAGGAGGAACCTTTGGACCTAGACCCCAGGATGCAGATATTTTCTTGTAAGTCCACAGTTGCCTTACATAAGGATGTGGGTAGGGTTGAGAACATACTGTCCTTGAGAGATGGATGTAGCACCTACTCCTTGCTATGTGCTGGAGTGCTGCCAGTGTCTAAGGATACCTATACTGGGGTAGATATATTATTGAAGGGTATTACAGGCTCACCCATAAGAACACCTGTACACAAATTATAGGTAGAAGCTGCATACTAAGTTGGCTATCTCCCTGTAGGTATTTCAGACGAAATTCCCTTCGAAGGGGTTAACCTCTTATTGGGGAATAACGTTATGGGTCTGTTAGACAGTGAGGAACCACTAGTGTGGGGGGAACCAGACCACAAAGTTTGGGAGAAGAAGGCTAAGGAAACCCTGCCAGACCTTTTCCCTGTTGGTGCCATCACAAGAAGTATGTCTCGTGACCAGGCTACCAAGGGTAATCCTGATATTTCTCATGAGGATGGTGAGGACTTAGGTTTGGAAACCCTATTTTCCAATGTTGAACCACAATCAACTGAAGAAAAGGATACCACAACCCGAGTCGAGCCTAATCAGTGCAGGGATCAGGGAAGTAATGTGAGGGAGACTGGGCCTACTATGATGCAGTTAACTGCTGCACAAGGGTGTGATGACACTCTTAAGTCGATCAGAGCCTCAGCTGTGACTGAGGAGGAATCCTTACATTTAAGTAAATGCTTCTATTCAGGAAAGGTATACTAATGAAGAAGGTGCCTTCGGTTGCAGTACCAGTAGAAGGAGAGCCAAGTTTTTGTCACCAGGTCATGGTGCCTGAGCCTTAGCTCATGACACACCTCTAGGTGGCCAGGTATTGCTAAAACAGTATCTAGGGTTTCCAGGCACTTCTTTGGGCCTCGGCTGTGGGAGACGGTAGGAAATTATATAAAGGCCTGTCATGTCTTCAATTTATAGGAAAACCTAATCGAAGCATTAAACCTGTTCCTCTTCAGCCTATTTCAGCACCAGGTGAACCCTTCAGCAAGCTGGTAGTGGATGTAGTTGGCCTGCTCCCAAGGACCAGAATGGGAAATAATTATTTACTAACGATTATTTGCTCCCACTACCAGGTATCCAGAAGCAATCCTTCTATACAAGAAGGTGGTCTTAAGGGCTTTGATGAAGTTCTTTTCCCATGTTGGCTTTCCTCGGGAGGTACAAACAAATCAAGGGTCTAACTTTACCTCAAAATTATTTAGAAATGTGTTAAAGGAGTTAGATGTACAGTCTAAATTTTCAACTGCCTATCACCCTCAGACTCAGGGAGTAGTTGAGAGATTTCATCAAACTCTTAAGACAATGGTGCAAGCTTATTGTATGAATAGCATTAGTGATTCGGATGAGGGGATCCCCTTTCTCATGTTTGCTGTGCAGGAAAGCACCCAAGAATCTCTCAGTTTCAGCCCCTTTGAGCTAGTCTATGGTCATCCAGTGAGGGGGGCCACTGACTATTCTCAAGAGGCATTGGCTGGGCGGTGCAAATGAGGCTTTCCCGCCGGAAGATGTTCTCTTTTTCAGAAAACCACTGGACCAGGCGAGACAGATGGCAGCAGACAACCTCAAGGCTAATCAGAGGGCCATGAAGCAGCGGTACGACCGAAGGGCAGCTTCTCGCTCCCTCAGTGTTTGAGAGGAAGTGTTAGCTTTGGAGCCAGTTCTGGGACATGCCTTGGCTGCACGATTTGATGGACCCTTTGTCATCACAGGCAGGTCTGGGCCCAATTATGTAATTAAGATGCCTGCCGTCGCAAATCAGAAAGGATCGTGCATATTAACAGGTTCAAAAAATACCATTCTAGGGCGGGAGTTGCAGCCATCCAAGTTGAGTGTGATGATACTGAAAAACTTCCTGTAACAACATAAGTAAGGCTGTGCAATTCAGCCATCTTGCAAAATCCCTTGGGACACATGAAGGGATTCAGTGTACAGGGAGCCTGTGACTTGGCTCAGTTACTCCAAAAATTTCCAGATTTGTGAGTAAATTGCCTCCCCATGATGTGGATGTCGGGGAAGCTGCTCCAATAAAGCATGTTCCTTACCTCATGAACCCAATGAAACAACTTCACATGGAGGAAGAAGTGAAATTCCTCCAAAACCAGTTTGTAGTGCCTAGCGAAAGTCAGTGGGCATCTCCATGCCTGATGGTTCCCAAACCTGATGGATCTATGTGTATATGCACTGACTATCGCAGAGTAAATGAAGTAACAAAGGCTGACTATTACCCTTTGCCACGTATGGATGATGTGATTGATGCTGTGGGAGGGGCAAAGTTTGTGAGCAAACTGGATTTACTTAATGGTTATTATCAGATACCCCCTCACCCAGCGAGCAAAGGAAATTTCAGCCTTCGTCACTCCAGATGGGTTATTTCAATATAATGTACTTCCCTTTGGGTTAAAAACTGCTCCTGCCACCTACTATGGTCGTATAAATAAGGTCATAAGGGGGTTGGATGGTGTACAGGCCTACTTAGATGATATTGTTGTGTTCAGTAACCAGTGGGAAACTTGGTAAGATTACAAAAGTTGTTTGAACGTCTAGCTCAAGCCAAACTAACCATCAATCTGAGCAAAAGTGAGTTTGGCCAAGCCAGTGTACAATTCTTAGAATATGTAGTTGGTCAGGGGAAAGTTGCCCCAATTAATGCTAGGGTGGAGGCCATTGTAAATTTTCCTTGACCACAGAACTGGAAAGCAGTGATGAGGTTCCTGGGCATGGCAGGTTATTACAGATGCTTCGCCCCAACCTCTCCCAGGTAACGTCACCACTGACAACTTTGACCAGTCCCAAAGTTCAGTTCAACTTGGACAGCAAGTGTGACAGGGCTTTTGAAAATGTGAACATGTTATTAGGGAATGTTCCTATCTTGAAAAGTTCTGAGTTTGAATGCCCCTTCTCTCTACAAGTGGATGCTAGTGATGTAGGGGTAGGTGCAGTGTTGTTGCAGGGTGATGAGAGAGATAGCCTCAGCCAGTTTGTTACCACTCAGCCAAATTAAAAAAGCATCAACGTGGTTTTGCAACCGTGGAGAAGGAGGCTTTGGCCTTGGTGATGGCCGTGCAGAAATTTGAAGTTTATATCAGTGCTTCCCCACATTCTGTAGTAGTAGTGCATAGTGGCCATAATCCTCTGAGGTTTTTGCAGAGAATGAGAAACCATAATCAAAGACTTTTAAGATGGGCTTTGTTCCTACAGCCTTTTAATTTGGAAGTTAAATATATAACAGGCACAGAGAATGTGGTTGCTGATGCTCTCTCTAGATGTTTCATGTAGATGCATGGTGCGTGCTTTGTACATAGTGTTTGTCGTGTGCTGATCTTGTTGTTTTTGCAGTGGTGAACTCTCGGCGAGCCTGAGTACTCCCTACCAGCCATCCGACTGTGAAGGAGACGAGTCGGAGCCAAAAGTGTGACGAGGGTCAATGTATATTTGTGAGTTGAGGCAGAGGTTGACAACCTTCAATAACATGAGATGTTCAGGAAGGTATGTGGTATATTGTGTCTTGGTATGCTTTATGTACAAAACGGCCCTAAGGATTTGCCTTTGTGATCCCTTGGACCCCTCCATGTTCTGTGTCAGCCTCCTCTTCATAAGGCTGGAAGATGGGCTTCAGTACCTGACCAGGTTAAGGATCGTGAGTGTTGACTGTAAGTCTCACTGTTTGGTTCGGCCACCAAGTGAGAGGCACCTTGACATGTTTTTTGAAGTTTCCTGCCTGGTGTATGCCTGACTGCTCTGGGTTTGATTCTACTCTCGTCTCCTGATCAGGAAGATGCCATCCTGGAGTACCAATGCTTGCTGTATTACCACAGTGGAGGCACAGGACTGTCGGTGCAGGCTTTCACAGTGGGCATTGCGTGCAGTTCTTGCATTGCAATGTGTGTTACGTTTTAAAAGCCACACCTTTCAGTATGTGGGTACAGCTAAAATGCTTTTCTGAAAACCTCTGCAATCTGCTTCAATATTGTTCCTTTCAGGGTTTTATATGGTATGGGGTGGAAGTGTATGTGTAATCTGGGAAGGTTAAGTGGAGCCACAAATATTTGTAGATTGTCATGTAGTATGTCACCTTGTTGTAAATAACATTAAAGTGAAGAGTAATTATGGTGCTGGGAGATATGTAACATTTCTAGTAGTCTTGCTAACCACCTTCAGGCTAAAGCAAAATATACATTTTTTTTACTAGCCATATCCTGAGGGACATGGCTAGCTTTCGTGAGACTTCGTCTGGAGGTGGGGGTGTTATGGAACTATGGGACCCAACAAATACTGATGTATTTAAGTAACAGCTACCCTGGAATACCTAATTATATTGAACTGATGGGGACACAGCACTAAATGGTCCTAAGGGCAGATCACTCTTAGGGGCTGAGAGGCAGCTGGGTCAAGCCTGTTTTTCTCAATATAATAGTTTGTACTATAGACACACACACATTTAAATAAGTAGTTTATAAAGTTGTATTTCTTTTTGTAAAGGTAAAATAAGGAGTGGTAGAATTGTGGTAACTAGAGAGTTGTGCTTGGCAACAGTCTTTTGTTTGTTTTGGTAGGTGTAGGAGGAGCTTAGCTAGGCCCCTCCCTCTCTCTCACTCTCCCCTTGTGGCTTCAAGCTGGTGGACCTCTTGGTCTTTTCCTTTTACTTCTGGGCATTATGTGTGCCCCAGAGGTGAGTTTATACCTTAAGATGTAGCCATCATACTCAGGGTGACTAAAGTGTGTCAAAACACTGGTTAGTCCAGAGGTTAGACAAGAGGAAAGAAGGGTTAATTGTTGAGATGCACCATGTGGACTGTCCTAGGGAAGCAGCTAAGTGGTGTGCAGGCTTATGTTTTGAATAGGATAGTGCTAAAATCGTATATTCCGTATATATCTACCTGAATATATCTATTTTTTTAATAATCGTTTAAATAACCTGTGAAGAGGGCTGGAGAAAAGATTTCAGAGACACTGAGGATGATCAGTCATGAATGCAAGTATTACCTTAGACTTCTAAGGCCTTTATGTAAAAGCTACCCCACACTAGAACATGTAGTGAGAACCTTACTATTAAAGTAATAAGGGACAACAACATAAGAACTATTATTATCTTCTGCTTTATTTCACAATAAACATTTAATGGGCTATAAGAAAAATGCCAGAGTGAAAATAGGAAATAAAACTTGAGCGCATTCATGTGCTTACACACACTTCTTCAGATGTTTATGTCAGCACATAAAAGTGCTCAGGTTTAATTTCCTATTTTCATTGTGAATTTTTTTTCATATTTACAGTCATGTGTTTTATTGTGATTTCTTCCTTTACGGTATATTTCTAAGGCACCAGTTTTTTATTTACCATAAATTGAAAATGTTTACTCTTAGTAAGCACAGAAATGTGTTTACTAAGGTCGAGCTCTGGCTCTTAATGCCGTGTTTTATGTTCATGTGATCAGTATTACTGACTTATGGTAAGTAAGTTTATTTAGGTACAGGTACACACATGTGCAATTATCATACATAGTAACACATGCTTAACAATTCACAAATGAGTGAAATTATATACAAACATTATCTTTCAGTCCACACTAGGATTCGAACCTGCATGCATTGCATCAAAGTGCACAGTACTTAAGCCACTCAGCCAGACCCCACACCTTGCTGAGATCTGGCTGAGATGCTTAAGCACTGTGTCCTTTGATATAGAGTGTGTAGGTTCGAATCCTCCTGTGGACTGAGAGATAGTGATAGTAATGTATGTATAAATTGATCACTTGATAACCTAAACAAGTCAAAGTGACTTATTTTCACTTGAGCAAACACTATGGTATATTTACTGTTAATTCAGGCGCCTTCTTCAACCAATACTAGTATATGAACTCTAGAACTTGTATACATAATTTATGGAGGTAGCGTAGGTAGCAATGATACTGCCGTGGCCTAGTTTGGCTTTAATTGGATAAGAATGAGTACACAACGGGCAAAGTGAGGGAATGACCGATAGCCAGTCCGTGGAGGGAAGCACTTGTACCTCTCGAGTCAGTCGGCCGTGAAGTGAGTGGGGGCCGGGCGACCCGCTGACCTGGGTAGGCCTGGAGTTTACCTGGAGAGAGTTCCGGGGGTCTACGCCCCCGCGGCCCGGTCTGTGACCAGGCCTCCTGGTGGATCAGAGCCTGATCAACCAGGCTGTTGCTACTGGCTGCACACAAACCAACGTATGAGCCACAGCCCGGCTGGTCAGGAACCGACTTTAGGTGCTTGTCCAGTGCCAGCTTGAAGACTGCCAGGGGTCTGTTGGTAATCCCCCTTATGTATGCTGGGAGGCAGTTGAACAGTCTCGGGCCCCTGACACTTATCGTATGGTCTCTTAACGTGCTAGTGACACCCCTGCTTCTCATTGGGGGGATGTTGCATCGTCTGCCAAGTCTTTTGCTTTCGTAGTGAGTGATTTTCGTGTGCAAGTTCGGTACTAGTCCCTCTAGGATTTTCCAGGTGTATATAATCATGTATCTCTCCCGCCTGCGTTCCAGGAAATACAGTTTTAGGAACCTCAAGCGCTCCCAGTAATTGAGGTGTTTTATCTCCGTTATGCGTGCCATGAAGGTTCTCTGTGCATTTTCTAGGTCAGCAATTTCACCTGCCTTGAAAGGTGCTGTTAGTGTGCAGCAATATTCCAGCCTAGATAGAACAAGTGACCTGAAGAGTGTCATCATGGGCTTGGCCTCCCTAGTTTTGAATGTTCTCATTATCCATCCTGTCATTTTTCTAGCAGATGCGAAGGTCCTTGAAGGTGAGATCCTCCGACATGACCACTCCCAGGTCTTTGACGTTGGTGTTTCACTCTATTTTGTGGCCAGAATTTGTTTTGTACTCTGATGAAGGTTTAATTTCCTCGTGTTTACCATATCTGAGTAATTGAAATTTCTCATCGTTGAACTTCATATTGTTTTCTGCAGCCCACTGAAAGATTCGGTTGATGTCCGCCTGGAGCCTTGCAGTGTCTGCAATGGAAGACACTGTCATGCAGATTCGGGTGTCATCTGCAAAGGAAGACACGGTGCTGTGGCTGACATCCTTGTCTATGTCGGATATGAGGATGAGGAACAAGATGGGAGCGAGTACTGTGCCTTGTGGAACAGAGCTTTTCACCATAGCTGCCTCGGACTTTACTCTGTTGACGACTACTCTCTGTGTTCTGTTAGTGAGGAAATTATAGATCCATCGACCGACATTTCCTGTTATTCCTTTAGCATGCATTTTGTGCGCTATTACGCCATGGTCACACTTGTCGAAGGCTTTTGCAAAGTCTGTATATATTACATCTGCATTCTTTTTATCTTCTAGTGCATTTAGGACCTTGTCGTAGTGATCCAATAGTTGAGACAGACAGGAGCGACCTGTTCTAAACCCATGTTGCCCTGGGTTGTGTAACTGATGGGTTTCTAGATGGGTGGTGATCTTGCTTCTTAGGACACTTTCAAAGATTTTTATGATATGGGATGTTAGTGCTATCGGTCTGTAGTTCTTTGCTGTTGCTTTACTGCCCCCTTTATGGAGTGAGGCTATGTCTGTTGTTTTTAGTAACTGTGGGACGACCCCCGTGTCCATGCTCCCTCTCCATAGGATGGAAAAGGCTCGTGATAGGGGCTTCTTGCAGTTCTTGATGAACACGGAGTTCCATGAGTCTGGCCCTGAGGCAGAGTGCATGGGCATGTCATTTATCGCCTGTTCGAAGTCATATGGCGTCAGGATAACATCGGATAGGCTTGTGTTAACCAAATTTTGTGGCTCTCTCATAAAAAATTCATTTTGATCTTCGACTCTCAGTCTGGTTAGCGGCTTGCTAAAAACTGAGTCATATTGGGACTTGAGTAACTCACTCATTTCCTTGCTGTCATCTGTGTAGGACCCATCTTGTTTAAGTAGGGGCCCAATACTGGACGTTGTTCTCGACTTTGATTTGGCATAGGAGAAGAAATACTTTGGGTTTCTTTCGATTTCATTTATGGCTTTTAGTTCTTCCCGCGATTCCTGACTCCTATAAGATTCCTTTAGCTTCAGTTCGATGCTTGCTATTTCTCTGACCAGTGCCTCCCTACGCATTACAGATATATTGACCTCTTTTAGCCGCTCTGTTATTCTTTTCCGTCGCCTGTAAAGGGAGCGCCTGTCTCTTTCTATTTTACATCTACTCCTCCTTTTTCTTAGAGGAATAAGCCTTGTGCATACATCGAGTGCCACCAAGTTAATCTGTTCTAGGCATAAGTTGGGGTCTGTGTTGCTAAGTCATTTGGCGTCAGGAAAACATCGGATAGGCTTGTGTTAACCAAATTTTGTGGCTCTCTCATAAAAAATTTATTTTGATCTTCGACTCTCAGTCTGGTTAGCGGCTTGCTAAAAACTGAGTCATATTGGGACTTGAGTAGCTCACTCATTTCCTTGCTGTCATCTGTGTAGGACCCATCTTGTTTAAGTAGTGGCCCAATACTGGACGTTGTTCTCGACTTTGATTTGGCATAGGAGAAGAAATACTTTGGTTTTTTTTTCGATTTCATTTATGGTTTTTAGTTCTTCCCGCGATTCCTGACTCCTATAAGATTCCTTTAGCTTGAGTTCGATGCTTGCTATTTCTCTGACCAGTGTCTCCCTATGCATTTCAGATATATTGACCTCTTTTAGCCGCTCTGTTATTCTTTTCCATCGCCTGTAAAGGGAGCGCCTGTCTCTTTCTATTTTACATCTACTCCTCCTTTAGGCCTAGAGAGGGCAGCACTGGAGTGCCGCAGAATATGAAACTAGCAGACAGAAATGGCTGTCAACATTTGCTCAGCCACGCACCTCGCGTCGTCCCAACGCGACAATACTGGTGGGCCCGTAGGTGTGGAGGAATTACTTACACTAGCTATCCCAGGGAGGGACTGGCTTTCGCTCACTTGTAAATCAAAAATGAACATAAAATGCAACAGGCAAAAAAAAAAACCTCTCCCATCCTGGAGGAAGAGAAAACTGGCTTGCCCGTGCAGCTTCATCGAGGAGAGAGCCCGGAGACGTCAGCACTGGAACTAAAATCTTCTATACACATCAGAGTGCTGCGGAATATGAAACTAGCAGACAGAAATGGCTGTCGACAGTGTGTGTATGTGTGTACTCACCTATTTGTACTCATCTATTTGTGGTAACAGGGGTCGAGTCATAGCTCCTGGCCCCGCCTCTTCGCTGATTGCTACTAGGTCCTCTCTCTCCCTGCCCCATGAGCTTTATCATACCTCGCCTTAAAACTATGTATGGTTCCCGCTTCCAATACGTCACTTTCTAGGCTATTCCACGGCCTGACTACTCTATGACTGAAGAAATACTTCCTAACATTCCTTTGATTCATCCGAGTCTTCAACTTCCAATTGTGACCTCTTGTGTCTGTGTTCCTTCTCTGGAACATCCCATCTTTGTCCACCTTGTCTATTCTGCACAGTATTTTATATGTCATTATCATGTCTCCCCTGACCCTCCTGTCCTCCAGTGTCGTCAGGCCGATTTCCCTCAACCTTTCTTCGTAGGACAATCCCCGTAGCTCTGGGACTAGTCTTGTTGCAAACCTTTGCACTTTCTCTAATTTCTTGACGTGCTTGACTAGGTGTGGATTCCAAACTGGTGCTGCATACTCCAGTATGGGCCTGACGTAAATGGTATACAGAGTCTTGAACGAATCCTTACTGAGGTATCGGAAAGCTATCCGTAGGTTTGCCAGGTGCCCGTATGCTTCAGCAGTTATCTGATTGATGTGTGCCTCAGGAGATATGCTCGGTGTTATACTAACCCCCAGATCTTTTTCCTTGAGTGAGGTTTGCAGTCTTTGGCCATCTAAACTATATTGTGTCTGCGGTCTTCTTTGCCCTTCACCAATCTTCATGACTTTGCATTTGGCAGGGTTAATTCAAGGAGCCAGTTGCTGGACCAGGCTTGTAACCTGTCCAGGTCTCTTTGTAGTCCTGCCTGATCCTCATCCAATTTGATTCTTCTCATTAACTTCACATCATCTGCAAACAAGGACACTTCTGAGTCTATCCCTTCCGTTATGTCATTCACATATACCAAGAACAGCACAGGTCCTAGGACTGACCCCTGTGGAACCCCGCTTGTCACAGGCGCCCACTCTGACACCTCGTCACATACCATGACTCGTTGTTGCCTCCCTGTCAGGTATGCTCTGATCCATTGCAGTGCCTTTCCTGTTATGTGTGCCTGATCCTTTAGCTTTTGCAGTAACCTCTTGTGAGGAACTGTGTCGAAGGCCTTCTTGCAGTCCAAAAAAATGCAGTTGATCCACCCTTCTCTCTCTTGTATTATTTCTGTCACCTTGTCATAAAACTCCAGTAGGTTTGTGACACAGGATTTTCCTTCCCTGAAACCATGCTGGTTGTCAATTAAACACTTGTTTCTTTCCAGGTACTCCACCACTCTCCTCCTGATGATCTTCTTCATGACCTTGCATACTATACACATTAGTGATACAGGTCTGTAGTTTAGTGCCTCTTGTCTGTCTCCCTTTTTAAAAATTGGGACTACATTTGCCATCTTCCATACCTCAGGGAGTTGCCCAGTTTCAATTGATGTGTTGAAGATCTTTGTTAATGGTACACACAGTGTCTCTGCTCCCTCTTTAAGGACCCACGGAGAGATGTCTGGTCCCACTGCCTTTGAGGTGTCAAGTTCGCATAGCAGCTTCTTCACCTCCTCCTTGGTTATATGTACCTCATCCACCACTTGCTGGTGTGCCCCCCTGTTCTGATTTCCTGGAGTCCTACTGCTTTCCACTGTAAATACCTCTTTAAATCTTGTGTTGAGCTCCTGACATACCTCTCGGTCATTTCTTGTGAATTCCCCATCACCCTTCCTCAGTCTGATTACTTGGTCCTTGACTGTTGTTTTCCTCCTGATGTGGCTATACAACAGCTTCGGGTCAGACTTGACTTTCGATGCTATGTCATTTTCATATTGTCACTGAGCCTCCCTTCTTATCTGTGCATATTCGTTTCTGGCTCTTTGGCTAATCTCTTTATTTTCCTGAGTTCTCTGTCTTCTGTACCTTTTCCATTGTCTAGTACACCTAGTTTTTGCCTCCCTACACCTTTGGGTGAACCAAGGACTCGTTCTGTTTTTCCCATTATTTCTGTTTCCCTTGGGAACAAACCTCTCCTCTGCCTCCTTGCATTTTGTTGCCACATAGTCCATCATTTCTTGTACTGGTTTTCCTGTCAGTTCCCTCTCCCACTGAATGTCTTGCAGGAAGTTCCTCATGCCTGAGTAGTACCCCCTTTTGTAGTTTGGTTTTTCCCAACCTATTCCTGCTACTCTCTCCACTTGAAGCTCAACTATGTAGTCGAAGCACAGAGCCACATGATCACTAGCTCCCAGGGGCCTTTCATACATGACATCCTCGATGTCCGAACTACTCAAGGTGAATACAACGTCCAGTCTTGCTGGTTCATCCTTCCGCTCTCTCTCTGGTAGTGTCTCTAACATGTTGATGCATGAGGTTTTCCAGTACCACATCCATCATCTTGGCTCTCCATGTTTCGGGACCCCCATGGGGCTCCAGGTTTTCCCAGTCAATCTCCTTGTGATTGAAATCACCCATAACTAGTAACTTTGCTACCCCCATGTGTGCTCTCCTAGCCACCTCGGCTAGTGTGTCGACCATTGCTCTGTTGCTCTCATCGTATTCTTCTCTTGGCCTCCTGCAGTTCTGTGGTGGGTTGTACATTACTGCAATTATCACCTTATGTCCCTCAGACTGGATTGTTCCTACTAAGTAGTCCCTTTCGCCAGTGCCATTCATTCCTTCCATTTTCTCAAAACTCCACTGGTTTTTAATGAGCAGTGCAACTCCTCCTCCCCCTCTCCTCCCTCTGTCTTTCCTGAGGATTTGATATCCAGATGGAAAGATTGAATCTGTTATTATTCTGGTGAGTTTTGTTTCTGTGAGTGCTATTATGTCTGGGGATGTCTCTTTGATTCTTTCATGCCACTCCTCATACTAATTTGTTATTCCATCTGCATTTGTATACCACACCTTCAACTTCTTTTCTAAGACTGTGGTCTGGGAGGTATATTGGGGTTGGGGAAGTGGGAGACCTGATAAGGAACTATGGGTGGTTGCTGTGGGGGTAGAGTGTGCGTGTGTGTGTGTACTCACCTAGTTGTACTCACCTAGTTGTGGTTGCAGGGGTTAATTCACAGTTCCTGGCCCTGCTGTTTCAATGGCCACTACTAGGTCATTTTTCCCACTCCATGAGCTTTATCATACCTCTGTCATGTGGGGGGTTCAAGACATGGATTGGGTAGTAACACTCATGTAGGTTGTAAGTACGTATATTAGATGGAAGATATGGGAAGCACCAAGCCTGACTGGCATCTCTCCTGTCTGTCCTTCAACTGACTCACAGTGCCTAGAGGGTGAGCGGCATGCAAATCATGCTAGGTCAGCTGTAACAGTGAATAACGGTCAGTGATTCACGCAAAAGCAGAGGATCAGTAACGGTCGGTGTAAGAGTCATTACTACTGACACTAGTAACTGGTTACTGGTAAGTGGTACTACTAAGATAACTGGTACTACTGAGAACTCAGCGACGCTAACATATGGCATCCCGACATACAGCTAATACAACTAGAGATGACAGGTGTATGGCTTGGGCTGATTCTATACAATGTCAAAGTACACAACAATTGAACATTAGAACACACATAAGGAGAATATTGGGATGGAAGCTAACATAATTTACTGTAATGGAACATATTGTAATGGAACTTGTTGTAATGGAACTTGTTGTAATGCATTACAAGGTATAATATATCACAAGGCATAGAATGAGGCTCAATATTGGGATTACACAATATAAGTGATAAAAAAAATTATCGATCGATCTGTATTCATGTAATCTATGGGTTCTGAGGAAGGAATATATACAAAGAAAAAAGTGTGTAACAGAAAGACAGACTTGGTGCACTCAAATCTAGACTGCTAAATCTCAGAATTTGGAGAGAACATGAACACACACAAAAAAATTCTTGAATATTAATAAATTGCTATTGTAGCAGACAACAGAGATACAATGTAAACTATATTATTCATCTATACAGGTTATATACATTTAACCCCAACTCTGCTAGGGTGAGATTTACATATGCAGAATGGGTATCATCTCTGGGAGGATCAAACTCTGTTGCACTAGCTAACTCATGCCGTGGTTGAGGCAGCTCTGAATTGGTAGCTACAAATGATACTTGCAGATTTCTCAATACCTGTTGTGTACATAGGGAATAACAACATTCAGGTTGATCGTCTGACTGAGTATTAGAGGTAGAAGGTACAGAGACAGGAGGATTGTCAGAGTCTGTCACATTAGTCTGGGTTGCAACTTCATTATTATCACATACTAACTTCATATGATCTAAATGCGATTCTTTATGCTGACCAGTACTAGTGTCTCTAACCTTATACTTATTGCCATTGATTTGTTCAACTATTTGATAAGGACCAACAAACTTCTGATCAAGCTTAGGCATTGCAGACGTTTTGTTAAAGTTAGTCAGCATAACTCTCAAACCTACTGTAATTTTGGACGGCTTTTCTCGAGTGTTAGCGACTCTTGTAAATTCTGCTGTTGATTTATGAAGTGTTTCATGGATTCTTCTAAAAACAGTTTGAGCTAAGCTGGTACGAGTTGCTATGAAATCATCAGGGTTGTAATTTGGTTTCAGGTTAGAATATAACTCATAAGGCAAACGCTTATCTACACCGTACAATGTATAATGTGGAGTGTCACCTATGGAAACATTGTAAGCAGAATTTATGACACACTGAGCATCAGGCATAACTTCATCCCAAGTTTCACTGTTGGGACTGATAGTGGCTCTCAAGACATCAAGTACTTTCTTATTGGTTCGTTCCGCTAACCCATTGCTGGCAGGATGATGAGGAACAATGGTGGATTTAGAGATCTTGTACAAGGTACACAACTTTTCAAGAATCTCATTACAGAATTCACCTCCATTATCTGTTACTAGGTACTTATGGGTGGTATGCCTGCAAATGATGCATTCTTTAAACACTTTAGCTGCTGTCTCGGCAGTCTTATCAGCAATAGGCACTAACTCACAATATCTGGTGAAATGATCTACCATAATACACAGATGTTTGTTGCCATGGAGGGAACATTGGAAATTAATTAACAGATCTAGTGCAAATCTTTCCCACGGTTCGCTAGTAGTTGGATACACCTGGATTGGGTTAGTACCATTAACATTACCTTTATGCTGCATGCAGACACTACATTTCTTAGCATACTCAGAAATATCAGTTGCCATACGAGGCCAAAAGTATTTCAACCTGGCTTGTTTTACTGAACGATCCATACCAGGGTGTGCAACACCTGGTACATCGTGAACTAGCTGTAAGGCTACATTCACTAGTGACTGTGGAATTACTAACTGGTACACCCTTCTGCTAGGAGTACCCAACTCGGCTGTTCGATACAGTAATTCTTGGTTCATGACAAAGTCATTGATGGGTGCTGGTGGCTTCACAGTCAGAATAAGATCTTCCTGGAGCAGGAATCGAATCACACCAGACCACAAGGGATCTGAGCATTCTTTACATCCTCTGCAGTAAATGGAGGGTCTGCAGTTACTATACTAACTTGTGATAAAGCATCTGCGACTACATTTGACTTGCCAGGTAAGTGTTCATAGGTAGGATTGAACTCTTGGATAGTCAAGGACCATCTGGCTAACCTTCCAGTAGGTTGTTTGTTCTGGAATAAACATGGTCTGTCAAGACATGAAGAGTACTGATAAATAATGTCTCGGAAGTGCTTTAAAGACCATACTATTGCTAAAGCTTCTTGCTCAGTTACTGTATAATTACATTCAGCCTTCATAAGGACTCAGCTAGCAAATGTAACTGCCTTGTACTTGCCATCAGTCTTCTGAGCTAGTATTGCACCTATGCCAATTGAACCAGCATCAGTTGTCAGATAGAAGGGCTTAGAAAAATCTGGAAATTTCAAAACTGGAGCAGATGTTAGTTTTTCTTTTAGAGTTTGGAATGCTCTTTCTTGACGGAAGGTCCAAACGAAAGGAGCATCTTTCTTAAGGAGCTAGTGTGGAAGAGCTGCTATTGAAGAAAAACTGGCAATGAAAGTTCTATAAAAACCTGCTAAGCCCACAAAGGATTTACAGCATCAGCAGTTTTGGGAGTTGGAAAATTTAGTACTGCAGTTACTTTACTTTGGTCAGTCGTAACCCCTCTAGGAGTGACTATGTGACCAAGAAAATTGATTTCTGATCTGAAAAATTGACATTTAGACAGTTTTATCTTTAAATTGGCTTCTTTAAGCTTACCAAGTACTATATCAAGTCTTTTCAAGTGTGTATCCACGTCTTCAGACATAACGATTACATCAACTAAGTACACTATAAGTGCATTACCTATGAGCCCTCTGAAGATATTAGTCATGAGCCTTGAGAATGAGATAGGGGAAGATCTTAACCCGAAGGCCATATGGAGGAAGTGATAATGACCTGTAGGAGTAGAGAATGTGGTTAGCTCTTGGCTGTCCTCGTGAAGAGGGACTTGCCAAAACCCTTGTAACAAGTCCAGGGTTGAAAAGACTGTTATCACCGATGTTACGTAAAAGATCACCAAGTACAGGAAGTGGGAAGTGATCTGGAATAGTTTTCGCATTTAACTTCCTAAAGTCAATCACTGGGCGCCAAGTACCGTCCTTCTTAGGTACTAGAATCAAAGGTGCATTCCAGAGTGAATTGCTAGGTGCAATAACCCCATTATCAAGCACATGACTCATCAGTTCTTCTGCGACAGCAACTTGTGAATGAGGCATTATCTATGCAGGTATATAAATAGGTCTGATGCCAAGTTCAAGTGGGATACAATTGGACAATAATTTCGTTATATCCATCGTCTCACCTGGTAAGGCAATGGCTTTACAATGTTTGTTCAACAGAGTCAACAAACGCTTGACCTCGTCTGGGAAGTCAGTGGAAGCTAAGTCTTTCTCCTCTACTGGTGGAATGGATTGATCCAGTAAAAGGGAATGAGGTCTCCCCGGTAGAAATAGCACCGACCCACTGGTCAGGTGACAACTCATCCTCTACCTGAACAGGGTAAGGATAGTGAACAAGGTCAACAAGATTGGTATTTGCTCTGAGATGAGCACTGTGACCAGAAGTGTTAGCAAGGAAGACCTGTGTCTCTCCTGTCTGTCTTTCAACTGACTCACAGTGCCATTACCTTTGAAACTTGTCATGATTTTGACCAGCTCTACCTGGAGCTCATTACCTTTGTAAATTCTCATGATTAATGTGTTTATGATTCATTACCTTTGCAATTATTCATGAGTGTGACCAGCTCTACCTGGAGCTCATTACCTTTGTAACTTGGTCATGATTATGACCAGATCTAGTTCATTACCTTTGTAACTTGCTCAGCTATCAAAACTTTGGAGTCCAGTCCCTGGATCAATTATGTACCTCTGTAATCTTTTGACTACCGCCCACAGGATGGGTATGGGGTGCATAATAAACATATTAAACTAATTAAACTAACTAGAGGGTGAGCGGCATACAAATCATGCTAGGTCAGCTGTAACAGTGAATAACGGTCAGTGATTCATGCAGGAGCAGAGGATCGGTAACGGTCGATGTATGAGTCATTACTACTGACACTAGTAATTGGTTACTGGTAACTGGGACTACTGAGATAACTGGTACTATTGAGACCACTTCTTAAAGCTATGTATGGATCCTGCCTCCATTACATCACTTCCCAGACTATTCCACTTCCTGACAACTCTGTAAGTGAAGAAATACTTCCTAACATCCCTGTGATTCATCTGAGTCTTCATCTTCCAACTGTGACCCCGTATTGCTTTGTCCCATCTCTGGAACATCCTGTCTCTGTCCACCTTGTTGATTCCTCTCACTATTTTTATATGTTGTTATCATGTTCCCCTATCTCTCCTGTCTTTCAGAGTCGTCAGGTCGATTTCCCTTAACCTCTCCTCGTAAGACATACCCCTTAGCTCCGGGACTAGTCTTGTTGCAAACCTTTGCACTTTCTCTAGTTTCCTTACATGCTTGGCTAGGTGTCTGCTCCAAACTGGTGCTTCATATTGGAATATGGGCCTAATGTACACAGTGTACAAGGTCCCGAATGATTCCTTATTAAGACGTTGGAATGCTGTTCTTAGGTTTGCTAGGCGCCTGTATGCTGCAGCAGTTATTCGGTTGATGTGCTCCACAGGAGATGTACCCGGTGTTATACTCACCCCAAGATCCTTTTCCTTGAGTGATGTTTGTACTCCATTTGTGGTCTTCTTTGGCCTTCCCCAATCATCATGAGTTTGCACTTGATAGGATTGAACTCCAGGAGTCAGTTGCTGGACCAGGCCTGCAGCCTGTGCAGATCCCTTTGTAGTTCTGCCTGGTCCTTGTCCAATTGAATTCTTCTCATCAACTTTAAATCGTCTGCAAACAGGGACATTTCTGAGTCTATACCTTCAGTCATGTCGTTCGCAAATACCAGAAACAGCACCGGTCCTAGGACTGACCCCTGTGGCACCCCACTCGTTATAGGTGCCCACTCAGACATCTCCCCACATACCATGACTCGCTGTTGTCTTCCTGACAGATATTCACTGATCCATTGTAGTGCATTCCTTGTTATCCCTGCCTGATCCACAAGCTTTTGCACTAATCTCTTGTGTTGAACTGTGTCAAACGCCTTCTTACAGTCCAAGAAAATGCAATCTACTCACCTCTCTCTCTCTCTCTCTCTCTTGTCTTACTGCTGTCACCCAGTCGTAGAACTCCAGTAGGTTTGTGACACAGGATTTCCCATCCCTGGAACATGCTCATTTCTTTCTAGGTGCTTCTCCTGATAATCTTCTCCATGACCTTGCATCCTACACACATCAGTGACACTGGTCTGCAGTTTAGTGCTTCGTATCTGTCTCCTTTTTTAAAAATTGGGACTACATTTGCTGTCTTCCATACCTCAGGTAGTCGCCCTATTTCGATAGATGTGTTGAAGGTTGTTATTAGTGGTACACATAGCACCTCTGTTCCCTCTCTCAGGACCCATGGAAAGATGTTATCTGACCCCATCGCCTTTGAGGTATCTAGCTCGCTTAGCAGTCTTTACACTTCTTCCTCGGTTGTATGCATTGTGTCCAGCACTTGGTGGTGTACCCCACCTCTCCGTCTCTCTGGAGTCCCTTCTGTCTCCTCTGTGAACACTTCTTTGAATCTCATGTTGAGTTCCTCACATACTTCGCGGTCGTTTCTTGTTGTCTCTCCTCCTTCCTTCCTCAGCCTGATTACCTGGTCCTTGACTGTTGTTTTCCTCCTGATGTGGCTGTTTACCTGGAGTTTACCTGGAGAGAGTTCCGGGGGTCAACGCCCCCGCGACCCGGTCTGTGACCAGGCCTCATGGTGGATCAGGGCCTGATCAACCAGGCTGTTACTGCTGGCTGCACGCAATCCAACGTACGAGCCACAGCCCGGCTGGTCAGGTACCAACTTTAGGTGCTTGTTCAGTGCCTGCTTGAAGACAGCCAGGGGTCTATTGGTAATCCCCCTTATGTGCAACAGCTTTGGGTCAGATTTGGCTTTCGCTGCTATGTCATTCTCGTATTGCCTTTGGGTCTCCCTTCTTACCTGCGCATATTCATTTCTGGCTCTGTGACTGCTCTCCTTATTTTCCTGGGTCCTTTGCCTTCTATTCTTCTCATTCTCTAGCACACTTGGTTTTGGCCTCCCTGCACCTATGGGTACACCACTGGCTCGTCCTGGCTTTATCGTTATTTCTATTACCCTTGGGTACAAACCTCTCCTCAGCTTTCTTGCATATTGTTGTCACTTATTCCATCATTTCGTTTACTGACTTCCCTGCCAGTTCTGTGTTCCAATGAACCCCGTGTAGGAAATTCTTCATGCCTGCATTGTCCCTTTCTTGTAGTTTGGCTTCCTGCGTACGGCCCTTCCTGCTTCTCTCTCCACTTATAACTCTACTATGTATTCGAAGGTCAGTGTGTGTGTGTGTGTGTGTGTGTGTGTGTGTGTGTGTGTGTGTGTGTGTGTGTGTGTCTGTGTACATACGGGTTAGTGAACGTGAGTGTATGTCCCAGCCTATATGTGTCTGCAGGGAGTTGATTCTTAGCTCCTGACCCCCGCTCCTCAGCTTGTCAGTGTACGGTGTGTTATTATGATGGCTGGTGCCCCTATGTATTCTCAACCGTGACTGGTGTTTGTCTTGGCATCTGCTGTACAATAACATATGCTTTTGTATCTGTCCTGACTAGCACTAGACTTCTAGACTAATTTACGTCTAGTAACACTTAGTACTGTTGTTATTATTACTATGTATCACTGAAGAGGTACCTTAGTACTGTTATTATTATGTATCACTGAAGAGGTACCTTAGTACTGCTATTATTATGTATGACTGAAGAGGTACCTTAGTACTGTTATTGTCAAGTATCACTGAAGAGGTACCTTAGTACTGCTATTATTATCATGTATCACTGAAGAGGTACCTTAGTACTGCTATTATTATCATGTATCACTGAAGAGGTACCTTAGTACTGTTATTATTATGTATCACTGAAGAGGTACCTTTGTACTGCTATTATTATCATATATCACTGAAGAGGTACCTTAGTACTGCTATTATTATCATGTATCACTGAAGAGGTACCTTAGTACTGTTATTGTCAAGTATCACTGAAGAGGTACCTTAGTACTGTTATTGTCAAGTATCACTGAAGAGGTACCTTAGTACTGTTATTGTCAAGTATCACTGAAGAGGTACCTTAGTACTGTTATTGTCAAGTATCACTGAAGAGGTACCTTAGTACTGCTATTATCATGTATCACTGAAGAGGTACCTTAGTACTGTTATTGTCAAGTATCACTGAAGAGGTACCTTAGTACTGTTATTATTATGTATCACTGAAGAGGTACCTTAGTACTGTTATTATCATGTATCACTGAAGAGGTACCTTAGTACTGTTATTATCATGTATCACTGAAGAGGTACCTTAGTACTGTTATTATCATGTATCACTGAAGAGGTACCTTAGTACTGTTATTATTATGTATCACTGAAGAGGTACCTTAGTACTGTTATTATCATGTATCACTGAAGAGGTACCTTAGTACTGTTATTATCATGTATCACTGAAGAGGTACCTTAGTACTGTTATTATCATGTATCACTGAAGAGGTACCTTAGTACTGTTATTGTCATGTATCACTGAAGAGGTACCTTAGTACTGTTATTATCATGTATCACTGAAGAGGTACCTTAGTACTGTTATTATCATGTATCACTGAAGAGGTACCTTAGTACTGTTATTATCATGTATCACTGAAGAGGTACCTTAGTACTGCTATTATTATGTATCACTGAAGAGGTACCTTAGTACTGTTATTATCATGTATCACTGAAGAGGTACCTTAGTACTGTTATTATCATGTATCACTGAAGAGGTACCTTAGTACTGTTATTATCATGTATCACTGAAGAGGTACCTTAGTACTGTTATTATCATGTATCACTGAAGAGGTACCTTAGTACTGTTATTGTCAAGTATCACTGAAAGTAGTTGACTTTTTCCCCTGAAATACTGGGTTTCATGCTATAATCTTGGATTGCCTTTATTACGAATTTTTTAACTGTTTGATTACAAGGGATATCACAATAAGATTTACAATGAGAGGCAATTATTACTACAGAAAAAGCGTCCTTCCTCCAAAATTTGCACCAGTCAACTATAGTGATAATATAGCATTTATTGTGGTGGAGACGGAGAAAAAAAAAAAAAAAAAAATAGAAAAGCCAGATACAGCGATTGATAAACAAGGAGGTGACCGTTCGTCATTGTAGGAGCTGCCAGATATCACCGGCTCTTCAACACGCAAGTTATACTTTTGTATCAGTCAAATCACATATTACTCGGGTAGATAATTTCCAGTAGATCCTTCATGTGTTAGCTCAAATCACCGACCAGTATGTTTTAATAAGTGACCCACTGATCAGAGCAGATCGACTGGTCCGGACCCTTGACTGGTCCGAACCCTTGACTGGTCCGAACCCGGGACTGGTTTCAAACAGTTTCGTTGGACAATAAAGCAGACTGTAAACGGATGGGGTTGTAGGCGCCCTTATAAACAAACATTAAAAATCAGGAACGTGACGGTAAGCTGTCCAATATACAAAAAGAGTTAGAAACAGAAATACAAATAGCTAGAGCTTCATTTAAGGTTATTAATATAATATTCAAGAGGTTGCTAGTAGAATTGCAGTAAATCAACCATTCAAATCATTATGAAGCTGTGTGTAGTCTGTGGTCAGTCAAACAAACGGGCTTCCACATGGATAAATTGTCATTTTTGTGGAAATTGGTGTCACGCCCCTTGTGCAGATATCCCAGAACTAGCTACAAGCAGTATTAAAACAGAGAAGTGTTTCTGGGTATGCCCAAATGAGGAAAATCTGTGGACAAAAATCACAAGGGTATTAAAAGAGGACAACATCAAAGCTGCTTTCATAGAAAACCTGGAAGCTTTCTACAACAGATGGGAACATAAAAAGTCTGGGCTGAATGGTACTGCCCTTGATACTGGCCATGTAGTCACAAACTGTAAGGCTGGAGGTGATGTCCTGGGAGACAGTAATAGTAAAGCTGGAGGTGCTGTCCTGGGAGACAGTAATGGTGAAGCTGGAGGTGCTGTCCTGGGAGACAGTAATGGTGAAGCTGGAGGTGCTGTCCTGGGAGACAGAAATGGTGAAGCTGGAGATACTGTCCTGGGAGACAGAAATGGTGAAGCTGGAGATACTGTCCTGGGAGACAGTAATGGTGAAGCTGGAGATTTTGTCCAGGTAGTCGGGAATTATACGCAGGAAGGAATATATATAAATGACCTCATAGGGGACAGGAGCCATAGTAGGGAAACAAGTGTAGTCAAAGATAAGATAAAACCAATATTGCAAACTAGAAATACCGCAGGAAATAGCAAACAAGAGGACTCCAATAGCAATAGTGAGGATAAATTACCAAAAACAACTGGTGGGAGCTCCATTGTTGGTGCTAGGGAGGATAGAAGTAAGACAGGGAAACATGCACCAACAGGGAATACAGTCACAGAAACCCAAGGCAAGCGGAAACCAAGCCTGTGCACATACTATGCACTTGGTATCTGCTGGCATGGGAAATCTGGAAAAACAGATGGGACGTGCAACTATGACCACCCTAGAAAATGCCATGCCCATATGACAACAGGAAAATGCAAACTCCCTTCCTGTAAGCTTTTTCACCCTGAAATGTGTACCTCTTCAGTACAGGAAAGACTGTGCTATAACTTAAATTGCCAGGCATACCATCTAAAGGGGACAAAAAGATACAAAACATCCAGGCCATGGGAAAACCTGGGTAGCCACAGCCACTCAAGAGGGAGAGGTTTTTTAGTGCCAGGAAGGAAAAAAAACTGGCAGGAAATGGCAGAAATCGTACACCAAATCCAGTCATTCCTGGAGTGGAACCACAGTCGATGGCCTCCACTCCAAACCAACAGATACAGATACTAATGCCGGAAAAAAAATCCCCCCCCCAGTACCAACAATACCACCAGTCCAATAACATTCTTCTTTGCAAATATACAGGGTCTAAAGCCAGCAACAAACAACAAAATACCTTTCATCCGTGGACTGCTTGCAGAGGCAAAGGCAATGTTCGCGGCTTTCACTGAGACACACATAAAGGATCACTTGGACAATGAAATATGGATCCCAGGTTACAACCTATACAGATGTGACAGAGTGAACAGGCAAAAGGGGGGGGTTGGCCTGTACATTGCAGAGTCACTTGTTTGCACAGAACTGCTTAATGCCTCAAATGACGTAGTGGAAGTTTTAGCAGTAAAGGTCGAGAACCAAAACCTAGTCATTGTGGTAGTCTACAAGCCTCCGGATGCAACATCCCAGCAATTCCAGGAACAGCTGTTAAAAATTGACCACTGTCTGGAAAATCTTCCAGCTCCTGCACCCAACATCTTGCTCCTGGGGGATTTCAACTTAAGGCACCTAAAATGGAGGAATATAGCAAATAATATTGTTGCAGAAATAACACCAGGAGGCAGCTCTGATGAAAACTCACACTCACACGAGCTTTTAAATCTCTGCACAAAATTCAATTTAAACCAGCAAATAATAGAGCCTACTAGACTGGAGAATACACTAGACCTCATATTCACTAACAATGATGATCTGATAAGAAATGTCACCATATCAAAAACAATATACTCAGATCACAACATAATTGAGGTTCAGACATGTATGCGAGGAGCCCCAGACCGACAAAATGAGACTAGTCACGAGGGAGCATTCACCAAATTCAACTTCAATAACAAAAACATAAAGTGGGACCAAGTAAACCAAGTTCTAACCGATATAAGCTGGGAAGATATACTAAGCAACACAGACCCAAACTTATGCCTAGAACAGATTAACTCGGTGGCACTCGATGTATGCACAAGGCTTATTCCTCTAAGAAAAAGGAGGAGTAGATGTAAAATAGAAAGAGACAGGCGCTCCCTTTACAGGCGACGGAAAAGAATAACAGAGCGGCTAAAAGAGGTCAATATATCTGAAATGCGCAGGGAGACACTGGTCAGAGAAATAGCAAGCATCGAACTTAAGCTAAAAGAATCCTTTAGGAGTCAGGAATCGCGGGAAGAACTAAAAGCTATAAATGAAATCGAAAGAAACCCAAAGTATTTCTTCTCCTATGCCAAATCAAAATCGAGAACAACGCCCAGTATTGGGCCCCTACTTAAACAAGATGGGTCCTACACAGATGACAGCAAGGAAATGAGTGAGCTACTCAAGTCCCAATATGACTCAGTTTTTAGCAAGCCACTAACCAGATTGAGAGTCGAAGATCAAAATGAATTTTTTATGAGAGAGCCACAAAATTTGATTAACACAAGCCTATCCGATGTTATCCTGACGCCAAATGACTTCGAACAGGCGATAAATGACATGCCCATGCACTCTGCCCCAGGGCCAGACTCATGGAACTCTGTGTTCATCAAGAACAGCAAGAAGCCCCTATCACGAGCCTTTTCCATCCTATGGAGAGGGAGCATGGACACGGGGGTCGTCCCTCAGTTACTAAAAACAACAGACATAGCCCCACTCCACAAAGGGGGCAGTAAAGCAACAGCAAAGAACTACAGACCAATAGCACTAACATCCCATATCATAAAAATCTTTGAAAGGGTCCTAAGAAGCAAGATCACCACCCATCTAGAAACCCATCAGTTACACAACCCAGGGCAACATGGATTTAGAACAGGTCGCTCCTGTCTGTCTCAACTACTGGATCACTACGACAAGGTCCTAAATGCACTAGAAGACAAAAAGAATGCAGATGTAATATATACAGACTTTGCAAAAGCCTTCGACAAGTGTGACCATGGCGTAATAGCGCACAAAATGCGCGCTAAAGGAATAACAGGAAAAGTCGGTCGATGGATCTATAATTTCCTCACTAACAGAACACAGAGAGTAGTCGTCAACAGAGTAAAGTCCGAGGCAGCTACGGTGAAAAGCTCTGTTCCACAAGGCACAGTACTAGCTCCCATCTTGTTCCTCATCCTCATATCCGACATAGACAAGGATGTCAGCCACAGCACCGTGTCTTCCTTTGCAGATGACACCCGAATCTGCATGACAGTGTCTTCCATTGCAGACACTGCAAGGCTCCAGGCGGACATCAACCAAATCTTTCAGTGGGCTGCAGAAAACAATATGAAGTTCAACGATGAGAAATTTCAATTACTCAGATATGGTAAACATGAGGAAATTAAATCTTCATCAGAGTACAAAACAAATTCTGGCCACAAAATAGAGCGAAACACCAACGTCAAAGACCTGGGAGTGATTATGTCGGAGGATCTCACCTTCAAGGACCATAACATTGTATCAATCGCATCTGCTAGAAAAATGACAGGATGGATAATGAGAACCTTCAAAACTAGGGAGGCCAAGCCCATGATGACACTCTTCAGGTCACTTGTTCTATCTAGGCTGGAATATTGCTGCACTCTAACAGCACCTTTCAAGGCAGGTGAAATTGCCGACCTAGAAAATGTACAGAGAACTTTCACGGCGCGCATAACGGAGATAAAACACCTCAATTACTGGGAGCGCTTGAGGTTTCTAAACCTGTATTCCCTGGAACGCAGGAGGGAGAGATACATGATTATATACACCTGGAAAATCCTAGAGGGACTAGTACCGAACTTGCACACGAAAATCACTCACTACGAAAGCAAAAGACTTGGCAGACGATGCACCATCCCCCCAATGAAAAGCAGGGGTGTCACTAGCACGTTAAGAGACCATACAATAAGTGTCAGGGGCCCGAGACTGTTCAACTGCCTCCCAGCACACATAAGGGGGATTACCAACAGACCCCTGGCAGTCTTCAAGCTGGCACTGGACAAGCACCTAAAGTCAGTTCCTGATCAGCCGGGCTGTGGCTCGTACGTTGGTTTGCGTGCAGCCAGCAGCAACAGCCTGGTTGATCAGGCGCTGATCCACCAGGAGGCCTGGTCACAGACCGGGCCGCAGGGGCGTTGACCCCCGAAACTCTCTCCAGGTAAACTCTCTCCAGGCTGTATGCAGGTCGTAGCAACGCTGCTCATGCTTGCCATTCACTATATTTTTTACCTTTAAACATATCAGACTGAAACTCTTAATGTTAGTAAAGGCATATATAAAAGATTTCCACTAAGGTGAAATAAAAATTATGAACAAGTTACTTAAAAACAGATTTTTTCTCTATGTATAATAGAACAGAATGCAGATGCATCAATCGCATCTGCTAGAAAAATGACAGGATGGATAATGAGAATCTTCAAAACTAGGGATGCCAAGCCCATGATGACACTCTTCAGGTCACTTGTTCTATCTAGGCTGGAATATTGCTGCACACTAACACCACCTTTCAAGGCAGGTGAAATTGCTGACCTAGAAAATGTACAGAGAACCTTCACGGCACAAATAACTGAGATAAAATACCTCAATTACTGGGAACTCTTGAAGTTCCTCAACCTGTACCCCCTAGAACGCAGGTGGGAGAGATGCATGATTATATACATTTGGAAAGTCCTAGAGGGATTACTACCAAACTTGTACACGAAAATCACACCCTATGAAAGCAAAAGACTCGGGAGACAATGCAATATCCCCCATTGAAAAGCAGGGGTGTCACTAACACGATAAGAGACAAGACAATAAGTGTCAGGGGCCCGTGACTGTTCAGCTGCCTCCCAGTATACATAAGGGGGATTACCAATAGACCCCTGACTGTCTTCAAGAAGGCTCTGGACAGGCACCTAAAGTCAGTACTTGACCAGCCGAGCTGTGGTTCGTACGATGGTTTACGTGCGTCTAACAGTAACAGCCTGGTTGATCAGGCCCTGATCCACCATAAGGACTGGTCACAGACCGGGCCGCGGGGGCGTTGACCCCAGCGGCCCGGTACGATATACTCCAGGTATAGTGTTTTCAGGAATACATACCAGTGTTGTGCTTAATTATCAAGTAATAGGCCAGACCGAGGTATTTACAACTTATTTTCAAATTAATGATTATTTTAATGTTCTACATTGTACGAACATACATGACATTTGTATGATAGTCCAAACCCACGTCTTGAATATACCTGGAGAGGGTTTCGGGGGTCAACGTCCCCGCGGCCCGGTCTGCGACCAGGCCTCGTGGTGGATCAGGGTCTGATCAACAAGGCTGTTACTGCTGGCCGCTTGTAAACTGACGAATGAACCACAGCCCGGCTGGTCAGGTACTGACTTTAGGTACCTGTCCAGTGCCTTCTTGAAGACAGCCAGGGGTCTATCGGTAATCCCCCTTATGTATGCTGGGAGGCAACTGAACAGTTTTGGGCCCTGGAGACGTATTGTGTTGTCTCTCAGTGTACTCGTGGCGCCCCTGCTTTTCACTGGGAGAATGTTGCAGCTACTGCTGAGTCTTTTGCTTTCATAGGGAGTGATTTTCGTGTGCAAGTTTGGTACTAATCCCTTTATGATTTTCCAATTGTATATTATCATGTATCTCTCTCGCCTGCGCTCCAGGGAATATACATTAAGGGTCTTCAACCGTTCCCAGTATTTCAGGTGCCTTATCGTACTGATGTGTGCCGCGAAAGTTCTTTGTACACTCTCTAGGTCAGCAATGTCGCCAGCCTTGAAGGGAGTCGTTAGTGTAAAACAGCATTCCTGACTAGAGAGAACAAGCGATTTGAAGAGAATCATCATGGGCTTGGCATCCCTAGTTTTGAAGGTTCTCATTGTCCATCCTATCATTTTCCTAGCAGATGCGGTAGATACATTGTTGTGGTTTTTGAAGACGAGATTCTCTGACATTATCACTCCCAGGTCCTTCACATGACTTTTTCACTCTATTGTATGGTTAGAATTTGTCGTATACCCTGATACTGTTTTAATTTTCAAAATATTCCATATCTGAGTAGTTGAAATTTCTCTTCATTGAACTTTATATTGCCTTGAGTGACCCATTTGAAGATTTGGTTTATGTCCACTTGGAGCCTGGCGGTGTCTTCAATGGAGGTCACTGTAATGGCAATCCGGGTGTCATCCGCAAAGGAAGACACGGAGCTATGACTTACATCTCTGTCTATGTCAGAAATGAGAATGAGGAATAGAATGGGAGCGAGTACTATGTTTATGGAACAGAGCTTTTCACCGTAGCTGCCTCAGACTTTACTCTGTTTACTATTAATCTCTTTGTTCTATTTGTCAGGAAGTTATAGATCCATCTACCAATTTTTCCTGTTAATCCTTTATCAAGCATTTTGTACTCTGTTACACCATGGTCACACTTGTCGACGGCTTTTGCAAAGTCTGTGTATTCTACATCTGCATTTTGTTTATCCTATTCAGCATCCAGGACCTTGTCATAGTGGTCAAGTAGCTGGGACAGGTAAGAGTGACCTGCTCTAAACCCGTGTTGTCCTGGGTTCTGTAACTGATGGGTATCTAGGTGGTTGGCGATCTTGCTTCTTAGAACCCTTTCAGAATTTTTTATGATATGGGATGTTAGTGTTATCGGTCTGTAGTTGTTTGCAATTGCTTTACTGCCACCTTTGTGGAGTGGGGCTATGTTGTTTTTAGTGAGTGTGGGATGACCCCTGTGTCCATGCTCTCTCTCCATAGCGTGCTGCAGGCACGTGACAGGAGCTTCTTGTAGTTCTTGATGAACACCGAGTTCCATGAGTCAGAGCCTGGAGCAGAGTGGGGCCCCAGGATAAATAAAATAAAATAAAATAAAATAGATGTTAATTTCCTTGCGAAGCTTACAATGTGTGGTTTACATATTTTAAAATGTAGATTGCAAGGATTGTAAGGTTGTCACAGAGTCGCTCATTTGCACAGAACTACTAAACACCTCAAATGATGTAGTTGAAGTTTTGGCGGTAAAGACTGAAAACCAAAACCTTGTCATTGTGGTTGTATACAAGCCTCCAGATGCAACTTCCCAGCAGTTCCAGGAGTAGCTTGGGAAAATTGACCACTGTCTGGAAAATCTCCCAACTCCTGCCCTAAACATCTCACTGCTAGAAGATTTCAACCTGAGACACCTAAAATCGAAGAGTATAGCAAACAATGTTTTAGCAGAGATCACCCCAGGAGGCAGCTCAGATGAAAATTCACACACACACGAACTATTAAATCTCTGCACCAAATTCACCTTAAACCAGCAAATAGTAGAGCTTACAAGACTAGAAAATACGCTGGACCTCATCTTCACCAACAATGACGATCTGATACGTAATATAACAGTATCAAAGACAATACACTCAGATCACAACATAACAGAGGTACAGACATGTATGCACAGGGCTCCTGACCAGCAAAATGTGAGCAGTCATGAAGGTTTCTTCACGAAATTCAATTTCAATGGCAAAAACATACAATGGGATCAAGTAAACCATGTCCTAAATGAAACAAGCTGGGAAGATATCCTAAACAACACTGATCCGAACATTTGCCTTGAAAAAATTAATTCTGTGGTTCTTGAGATCTGCTCAAGACACATTTCATTAAGAAAAAGAAAGAGAAGATGTAAACTAGAAAGAGACTTTCCCTATACAGACGAAGGCGAAGTCACAGAGCTGCTGAGTGGGGTCAATATATCTGAAATACGAAGGGAGGCACTAGTCAATGAAATTGCAAATATCGAACTTAAGCTGAAGGAATCTTACAGGAGACAAGAATCACAGGAAGAACTAAAAGTCATAAAGGAAATTGAAAAAAAAAATACTTCTTCTCTTATGCCAAATCTAAGGGGAAAACAACATCCAGTATTGGGCCCCTGCTTAGGCGGGATGGGACATACACAGACGACAGCTAAGAAATGAGTGAGATACTAAAGTCCCAATACGACTCAGTGTTCAGCGAGCCGCTGCCCAGACTAAGGGTCGACAATCCAAATGAATTCTTTATGAACGAAACCCAAAATTTAGTCATCTCCAAAATGACATGCCCATGCACTCTGCCCCAGGCCCAGACTCGTGGAACTCCGTGTTCATCAAGAATTGCAATAAGCCCATGTCGCGTGCCTTCAGCATTTTATGGAGAGGCAGCATGGACACATGGGTCATCCCACACACACTAACAACAACAGACATAGTCCCACTCCACAAAGGTGGCAGTAAAGCAATTGCAAAGAACTACAGACCAATAGCACTAACATCCTATATCATAAAAATCTTTGAGAGGGTTCTAAGAAGCAAGATCGCCAACCACCTAGATACCCATCAGTTACACGACCTAGGGCAACACGGGTTTAGAACAGGTCGCTCCTGCCTGTCCCAGCTACTGGACCACTATAACAAAGTCCTGGATGCTGTAGAGGATAAACAAAATACCGATGTAGTATATACAGACTTTGCAAGTTTTCAACAAGTGTGACCATGGTGTAATAGCACACAAAATGCGTGATAAAGGAATAACGGGAAAAGTTGGTAGATGGATCTACTATTACAAAGATTAATAGTAAACAGAGTAAAGTCTGAGGCAGCCATGGTAAAACGCTCTGTTCCACAAGGCACAGTACTCGCTCTCATTCTATTCCTCATCCTCATTTCTGATGTAGACAGAGATGTAAGCCATAGCTCCGTGACTTCCTTTGCGGATGACACCCGGATTATCATGGCAGTGACCTCCATCGAAGACACTGCAAGACTCCAAGCGGACATCAACCAAATCTTCGAATGGGTCACTCAAAACAATATGAAGTTCAACGAGGAGAAATTTCAACTACTCAGATATGGGAAACTTGACGAAATTTGGGGGGATTACCAATAGACCCCTGGTTGTCTTCAAGTAGGCACTGGACAAGCACCTAAAGTCGGTACCTGACCAGCCGGGCTGTGGCTCGTACGTTGGATTGCGTGCAGCCAGCAGTAACAGCCTGGTTGATTAGGCTCTGATCCACCATGAGGTCTGGTCACAGACCGGGCCTCGGGGGCGTTGACTCCCGGAACTCTCTCCAGGTAAACTCCAGGTATACGACAAATTCTAACCATACAATAGAGTGGAAAAGTAATGTGAAGGACCTGGGAGTGATAATGTCAGAGGATCTCACCTTCAAAGACTACAACAATGTGTATACCTCATCCGCTAGGAAAATGATAGGATGGATAATGAGAACCTTCAAAACTAGGGACGCCAAGCCCATGATGATTCTCTTGAAATCGCATATGCTCTCTAGGCTGGAATACTGCTGTACACTAACGGCCGCCGTCAAGGCTGGCGACATTGCAGACCTGGAGAGTGTACAAAGAACTTTCACGGCACACATAAGTACGACAAGGCACCTAAACTACTGAGAACGGTTGAAGGTCCTTGATCTGTATTTCCTGGAACGCAGGCGAGAGAGAGACATGATAATATACACTTGGAAGGTCCTGGAAGGATTGGTACCAAACCTGCACACGAAAATCACTCCCTATGAAACTAAAAGACTCGGCAGGAGATGCAACATTCCCCAGATGAAAAGCAGGGGCGCCACGAGTACACTGAAAGACAACACAATAAGTGTCCGGGGTCCAAGACTGTTCCATTGCCTCTCAGCATACTTAAGGGGGATTACCAATAGACCCCTGGCTGTCTTGAAGAAGGCACTGGACAGGCACCTAAAGTCAGTACCTAACCAACCAGGCTGTGGTTTGTACGTCAGCTTGCGTGCGGCCAGCAGTAACAGCCTGGTTGATCAGACCCTGATCCACCACGAGGCCTGGTCTCAGACCGGGCCGCGGGGGCGTTGACCCCCGAAACCCTCTCCAGGTAAACTCCAGGTAGCATGCCTAAGCATTTCGGGCAGACTAATCCTAATTCTTACATGGTATTACTTACAACATACTCAGAATGTAATACCGAGTACCAGGTAATCCTTCACTAAAATTATACAACATGAACTATGTAACTGGGGAGTTTCCTTAATCTTGGACCAACAACTTCATCATTCCCATTCCAAAGTCCAATAAATTCGTTTAATATGTTTATTATGCACCCCATACCCATGTGGCGGCAGTCAAAAGATTACAGAGGTTCATAATGGGTCCAGGGACTGAACCCCAAAGTTATGATAGCTGAACTAGTTACAAAGGTAATGAACTAGATCTGGTCACAATCATGACCAAAACTCATTTCGTCCAATATCTCCTACTGGCTGCTTGTGTAAATCATTTGAAAGGATGATTCTAAATTGTTTCATGCACAGACAACAATTTTTTTCTTCCACAATCACTAAAAATAGCAGACATAGGTGTGTGTAGTTTGATCCAAGGAATGGAAAAGTACCTCCAATTTCTTGGATTAAGAGACCTTAACCGGTATAAAGGCTGCACAGTGTTTCTGGTGTCATATAACGCTGGAACAGTGTTTTTAGTATCATATATCTTAAGGGTGATCCGAGGGTCAACGGCCCGAGGCCTGGTCCATGACCAGGCCTTGAGGTGGCTCAAACCCGATCAACCAGGCTGTTACTGCTGGCAGCATGCAAACCAACGTATGAGCCACAATCCGGCTGGTGAGGTACTGACTTCAGGTGTCTGTCCAGCCCTTAAAGACAGCCAGGGGTCTATTGGTAATCCCCCTTATGTATGTTGGGAGGAAGTTTAACAGTCTTAGGCCCCCGAACAGTATTTCTAGTGTCATATAGTGTTGGAACAGGGTTTCTAGTATCATATAGTACTGGAACATGTTTCTAGATTCACACAGTGTTGGAACAGTGTGGAACAATGTTTCTTGTTCCATATAATGTTGGAACAGTGTTTCTAGTGTCATGTAGTGTTCTTAGAAGCAAGATCACCAACCACCTGAGCACCCAACAATTTCACAACCCAGGGCAACATGGGTTTAGAGCTGGTCACTACTGCCTCTTACAACTACTGGACCACTGTGACATGATTTTGGATTCATTGAAGGACAAACAAAATGCAGATGTAATATACACAGACTTTGCGAAAGCCTTCGACAAGTGTGATCATGGTGCAATAGCACACAAAATGCGTCATAAAGGAATAACAGGAAAAGCGGGTAGATGGATGTAACACTTCCTAACAAATAAAACACAAAGAGTAATAGTGAACAGAGTAAAGTCAGAGGCGGCTACCGTGTAAAGCTCTGTGCCACAAGGCACAGTACTCGCTCTCATGCTTTTCCTCATCTTCATATCTGACATAGACCAAGATGTAGGTCACAGCACTGTGTCCTCCTGTAGTGATACTGGTCCTGTGGGGAGCAGCAGCAGGATAATACTGCACCACCTCTCGGGGCCCTTAACAACAACAACAGTTTGGTGTGTGTCATGGGCGCCAACACATGGTGTGTGATTCTCTCCTACTATATCCATTTATCAGTGATGCAGATTACATGGTGAGTTTAAATATGTGGCCTGTAGTTATAACTTTTCTCTTGACATATGCAAGACATCACCATCCCTGTAGAAGCCATTATTAGATGTACTAGTCATTATATTTTGTTGTTGCAGAAGTACTATGAAGATTCTATGTTCAATAAAGCCTAGAGATAAGGCCTGTGTTTCTATCACAACAATTTATTGAACATAGAATCCTGGGCTACCTGGTGGTGATCCTGAGCTAGACTACATCACAACATGGAGCGTTTACTGAAACCTGAGAGGCTAGACTGTGACCCCAGCTTATCAACGGCTGCTCAGGAATGAAAGCACTGGTTTAAGACTTTCGAAAACTTCTTGGGAGCCCTTCCTAAAGAAGATCTAGATAAACTAAGTCTGCTCATCAATTTTGTGTCACCTAAGATATATGAGGCTATTTCTGAGTGTAATACCTACGAAGATGCTATCAAAACCCTCAAGTCTCAGTATATTAAACCTACAAATGAAATCTTTGCACGCTATCGCCTTGCAACTCGCCACCAGCAGATTGATGAGTCCTTAGAGGAATACTTTCAAGCACTGAAAATTTTAGGTAAGGACTGTCACTTCCAAGCAGTGACAGCTGCTCAGTATTGTGAAGAGTCCATCAGGGATGCGTTTATCAGTGGCCTGCAATCACCAATAATAAGGCAGCGTTTATTGGAGAATAAAACTCTCGACGTAGCCGCTGCCTTTGACCAGGCAAGGGCTCTAGATTCAGCCCAGAAGAATTCTGAAGTATACAGTACCACTCAGCCTTCTCGAGTGGTAAGTGCTGCAATTCCTGACCAAGACTCTTGCAATGAAGTTACTGTGGAACCTGCCTCAGTGACAGCAGCAGCAGGTACGGTGTGTTTCTTTTGTGGTTTTCAAGACATCCACGTCCAAAGTGTCCTGCTCGTGAAGCAATGTGCCATAAATGCCACAAGAAAGGTCACTTTGCTAAAGTATGTCGTGCTAATGCATCAACAAGAGCTAGTGCCTCCACACATTCCAGTGATCATGCGACTCTAGCAACAGTGACTTCTGCGGCTACTCCAAATTCACTGTCAAAGGCAGTTGTGAAAGTATTCATCAAAGGAACAGAAGTAGATGGTCTTATTGATAGTGGCAGCTCAGAGAGCTTCATCAACCTTGACTTAGTTAAACGCCACTCCTTGACTGTACATCACTCATCAGGTACCGTTTCCATGGCATCAACATCTCTCTCTATTCAGACCTTAGGGTTTTGTAAGGTAAATCTCAGAGTTAATGGAAAGGATTATCAAGATGTACATTTAGCTATTCTGCCACAACTGTGCTCTGATGTTATCCTTGGTCAGGACTTTCAGAAGCTGCATGATAGTGTCACCTTAACATATGGAGGTGAACTGCCTCCTCTTGTTGTCTGTGGACTTAGCACTTTAAGGGTAGACCCACCAAAGCTGTTTGCAAATCTTACCGCGGATTGCCATCCTATATCAGCTAAGTCACGCCGCTATTCTTATGAGGATCGGATGTTCATTGAGAAAGAAACTCAGAGGCTGCTGAAGGAGGGTATTATAGAACCGAGTGATTCCCCTTGGCGTGCACAGGTTGTTGTTGTTAAAGATGGTTATAGGAAACGGAGACTGGCTATCGATTACTCTGAGACAATCAACAAATTTACACTTCTTGATGGGTACCCTCTACCTCAAATTGACGATACATAAGAACATAAGAAAGGAGGAACACTGCAGCAGGCCTGTTGGCCCATACTTGGCAGGTCCTTTACAATTCATCCCACTAACAAACATTTGACCAACCCAATTTTCAATGCTAACCAAGAAATAAGCTCTGATGTGCAAGTCTCACTCAAATCCAACCCATCCCACTCATGTATTTATCCAACCTAAATTTGAAACTACCCAAAGTCCTAGCCTCAATAACCCAACTAGGTAGACTGTTCCACTCATCTACTACCCTATTTCCAAACCAATACTTTCCTATGTCCTTTCTAAATCTAAACTTATCTAATTTAAATCCATTACTGCGGGTTCTCTCTTGGAGAGATATCCTCAAGACCTTGTTAATATCCCCTTTATTAATACCTATCTTCCACTTATACACTTCGATCAGGTCTCCCCTCATTCTTCGTCTAACAAGTGAATGTAACTTAAGAGTCTTCAATCTTTCTTCATAAGGAAGATTTCTAATGCTATGTATTAATTTAGTCATCCTACGCTGAATGTTTTCTAACGAATTTATGTCCATTCTGTAATATGGAGACCAGAATTGAGCTGCATAATCTAGGTGAGGCCTTACTAATGATGTATAAAGCTGCAGTATGACCTCTGGACTTCTGTTGCTTACACTTCTTGATATAAATCCCAGTAATCTATTTGCCTTATTACGTACGCTTAGGCATTGCTGTCTTGGTTTAAGGTTGCTGCTTACCATAACCCCCAAGTCCTTTTCGCAATCTGTATGGTTAAGTTCTACATTATTTAACTTATAAGTGCTAGGGTTATGGACACTCCCGAGCTTCAGAACCTTGCATTTATCTACATTGAACTGCATCTGCCACGGAGTAGAGTTTGTCTAAATCCTCCTGAAGTTCCATAACATCTACGTTTGAATCAATTATCCTACCTATCTTCGTGTCATCGGCGAATTTGCTCATATCACTAGTAATTCCTTCATCAAGATCATTGATATATATTATAAACAACAACGGGCCCAAGACTGATCCCTGTGGAACGCCACTTGTTACTGATCCCCACTCGGATTTAACCCCATTTATGGACACTCTCTGCTTCCTATCTGTGAGCCATGATTCGATCCACGAGAGCACCCTTCCCCCAATGCCATGAGCTGCTACTTTCTTCAACAGTCTTTGGTGCGGAACTCTATCAAATGCCTTACTAAAATCTAAGTAAACAATATCAAATTCTTTATCGTGGTCAACAACCTCAAAAGCTTTACTGAAGAAAGTTAATAAATTAGTTAGACAAGACCGGCCTCTTGTGAATCCATGCTGAGTATCATTAATCAAGCTATGCTTATCGAGATGGCTTCTTATAATCTCAGCTATAATTGACTCTAGTAATTTGCCTACAATTGAGGTCAGGCTTATTGGGCGGTAATTTGACGGTAACGACTTGTCCCCTGTTTTAAAAATAGGAATTACATTAGCCATCTTCCACATATCAGACACTACACCTGTTTGAAGAGATAAATTAAAAATATTAGTTAATGGTTCACAGACTTCCATTTTGCATTCCTTTAGAACCCTTGAAAAAACCTCATCAGGACCCGGTGACTTATTTTGCTTCAGTCTGTCTATCTGCTTCACAACCATTTCACTAGTGACAGTGATGTTACATAATTTATCTTCTTCTGATCCACTATAAAAATTAATTACCGGAATATTATTAGTGTCTTCCTGTGTAAAAACCGAGAGAAAATAATTATTTAAAATCGAGCACATTTCATTCTCTTTATCAGTAAGATGCCCATAGTTATTTTTAAGGGGACCTATCTTATCTCTGACTTTTGTTCTATAGACCTGGAAAAAACTTTTTGGGTTAGTTTTAGAATCCCTAGCAACTTTAATTTCATAGTCCCTTTTAGCTTTTCTTATCCCCTTTTTAATGTCCCTCTTAATGTCAATATACTGATTCATAAGATAACCCTCGCCTCTTTTGATACGCCTATAAATTCCTTTCTTATGCCCTAGTAGATCTTTCAGCCTATTATTCATCCATTTTGGGTCATTTCTATTTGATCTAATTTCCTTATAAGGGATAAACGTTCTTTGAGCAGCATGTATTGTGTTCAGAAAACTGTCATATTGATAGCTCTCTTCGTTACCCCAGTCAACAGATGATAAGTGTTCTCTAAGCCCATCGTAATCTGCTCAGTACTATGTGTTTAGCACAATTGATCTACAGAGTGCCTATCATCAAGTCCCTATAAGGAATGAAGATAAACCATACACAGCGTTTCAGGCTAGTGATGGCCTGTATCAGTTTACCAGAGTCCCTTTTGGAGTCACCAATGGGGTAGCCTGCTTCCAACGAATTATGGATTCACTCATTCAGGAAGAGCAACTCATGGGAACTTACGCGTATTTAGATAATGTTACCATTTGTGGCAAGACCCAGGAGGAACATGATGCAAACCTTGATAAGTTTTTGGAAGCCGCCAAGAAGAAAAATATCAGTTACAATGAGGAAAAGTGCACTTTTTCAACTAAAAGGCTTAGCATCCTAGGTTATGTAGTGGAAGGAGGTTCAATATTCCCAGACCCTGAACGACTACGACCTCTACGGGAACTTCCAATGCCTCAAGACAAAAAGTCACTCCGAAGAACTCTTGGTCTCTTTGCTTATTACTCACAATGGATCTACAACTATTCAAGTAAAGTCCGCCCATTGAGTGCTACCACATTTCCTGTGACAAAGGAAGCAGAAGCCGCTTTCCATACTCTCAAACAGGACATTGAAAACTCAGTAGTTCAAGCCATTGATGAGTCCCTACCATTCGAAGTGGAAACGGATGCATCTGACATTGCCATTGCTGCAGTCTTATCTCAGGCAGGACGACCAGTAGCCTTCTTTTCGAGAACTTTTCAAGGATCAGAGAAATGTTATGCTGCTGTAGAAAAGGAAGCCCAGGCCATCATAGAAGCAGTTCGCCACTGGAGGCATTATTTAACTGGTAGACATTTCACCATAAGGACTGACCAACGGTCTGTGATGTATATGTTCGACAAGAAGCACAAAAGTAGGATAAAGAATGACAAGATATTACGCTGGAGGATGGAACTATCGTGTTATGACTTTGATATTCTGTACCGACCGGGTCAAGAGAACATCTCACCTGATGCATTCTCTAGGTCCCACTGTGGAGCAGCATGTCATGATTTGCAATCACTCTCAGCTCTCCACAAGGCTTTGTGTCACCCAGGAGTTACACGCCTGTACCATTTTGTCAAATCAAAGAACATGCCCTACTCAGTGGAAGATGTGCGACAAGTGATCAGAGCATGCAGAGTATGTGCAGAGTGCAAGCCAAACTTTCATCAGCCAGAGAAGACTCATCTCATAAAATCCACCCAGCCTTTCGAAAGATTGAATATAGATTTCAAAGGACCTCTACCAAGCACAAATCAGAATAGGTATTTCCTTAACATAGTAGATGAATATTCAAGGTTTCCCTTTGTATTCCCCTGTGCAAATATGGCTGCTTCAACTGTTATTAGTTGTCTTTCACAGTTGTTCTCTATTTTTGGTATGCCAGCTTATATCCATTCAGACAGGGGATCCTCGTTCATGAGTAACGAACTTCAGGAGTTTTTGGCTAGCAAAGGTATTGCCTGCAGCAGAACAACAAGCTACAACCCTCAAGGCAATGGTCAAGTGGAGCGGTTCAATGGTACTATATGGAAGGCAGTTACAATGACATTGAAGTCGCGCAATCTACCTGTTCAACACTGGCAAACTGTCCTACCTGATGCTCTTCACTCTATTAGATCACTGCTGTGCACAGCTACTAATGCAACCCCTCATGAAAGACTCCTCAACTATTCACGTCGTTCCTCTACGGGAGCCTCCGTGCCCACTTGGTTATGTCATCCTGGACCCGTTCTCCTGAAGAGTCACCGTAGAATGAACAAGACGGAT
Organism: Cherax quadricarinatus; assembly: GCF_038502225.1. Taxonomy (NCBI): domain Eukaryota; kingdom Metazoa; phylum Arthropoda; class Malacostraca; order Decapoda; family Parastacidae; genus Cherax; species Cherax quadricarinatus. The sequence continues at coordinate 17,712,415 of NC_091320.1, forward strand.
CCTTTAGTGGAAGAGGTAGAGCTCCTGCAAGCTAATCCACATTACGCCCACATTCGCTACCAAAATGGTGAAGAGACTACAGTATCTACAAGACATTTAGCCCCAGTTGAAATCCCTATTAGTGTGGAATCTCAAGATACACCAATAGATGTGAAAGATGCTTCGTTTTCTCCTGGAAAGCCCCTTGAGACTACCCCTATGGAAATAGAGGATTCTGCTCCAGCAGTTAATCAAACCCCGCTGGAAAATATCGAACCTGGTGAAGAGGCTCAAGGGCTACGAAGGTCGGGACGTGTACGTCGCCCACCTAACAGTTTGGGAGATTACTGTCTCTGATATTTTAGAAGGGGGAGATTGTAGTGATACTGCTCCTGTGGGGAGCAGCAGCAGGATAATACTGCACCACCTCTTGGGGCCCTTAACAACAACAACAGTTTGGTGTGTGTCATGGGCGCCAACACATGGTGTGTGATTCTCTCCTACTATATCCATTTATCAGTGATGCAGATTACATGGTGAGTTTAAATATGTGGCCTGTAGTTATAACTTTTCTCTTGACATATGCAAGACATCACCATCCCTGTAGAAGCCATTATTAGATGTACTAGTCATTATATTTTGTTGTTGCAGAAGTACTATGAAGATTCTATGTTCAATAAAGCCTAGAGATAAGGCCTGTGTTTCTATCACAACACCTCCTTTGCTGATGATACCAGAATTTGCACGACAGTGTCATCCATTGATGAGGACACTGCAAACCTCCAAACGGACATTAACCAAATCTTTAAATGGGCCTCATAAAACCATATGAAACTCAATGAAGACAACTTTCAGTTACTCCGCTATGGAAAGCTCGAGGAAATAAAAACTGCATCGAAGTATAAAACAAATTCCAACCACACAATAAAGCGAAAACTAATGTGAAGGACATGGGAGTGATAATGTCAGAGACTCTCACAGTCAAAAATCACAACAACGTATCTATCGCAACTGCTAGGAAAATGATAGGATGGATAATGAGAACCTTCAAAACTAGGGATGTCAAGCCAATGCTGATTTTCTTCAAATTACTCGTTCTCTCTAGACTGGAATATTGCTGTATAGTAGCGGCCCCTTTCAAGGCAGGCGAAATTCCAGACCTGGAGAATTCACAGAGCACTCTCAATGCACGTATAAGTACAATTAAGCACCTAAATTGCTGGGAATGGTTGAAGTCCCTTGACCTGTACTCCTTGGAACGTAAGCGAGAAAGGTACATCATAATTTACACTAGGAATATTATGATCACTCCCTACGAAAATAAAAGACTCGGCAGGAGATGCAACATCCTCCCAATGAAAAGCAGGGGCGCTTTAAGTACGCTAAGAGACAACACAATAAGTGTTAGGGGCCTGAGACTGTTCAACTGCCTCCAAGCACACATAAAGAGGGATTACCAGTAGCTATCTTCAAGAAGCCAGGATGCGGTTCGTATGTTGGTTGCATGCAGCCAGCAGTAACAGCCTGGTTGATCAGGCCCTGATCCACCGCGAGGCCTGGTCATGGACCCGGCCCCGGGGGCGTTAGCACCCAGAACACACCCCAAGTATACTCCAGGTATACATTGTTGGAACAGTGTTTATTGTGTCTTAAAGTATTGTTACAGTATTTCTAGTGTCATATAGTGTCATATAGTGTCATATAGTGTTAGAAAAGTGTTCCTTGTGTCATAACCAATTTATGTAAATTGTCCCATGACACAAGTAAGATCACATGCCAGCTACATGACAAGTCATCATTTAGATGGATATGGGGTGCACAAAAAACTAGCCACCGAAGTGGCTAGTTTATTGTGCACCCCATATCCATCCTGTGGACGGTAGCTCGAGAGCATATGGATACACAAAAGGCCTAGGAACTAGGCCCCAAAGGGTTAACAGGAATACATATGGATTTATATCTACATATCTATAGTTCACTTATCTGTTACAAGCAAATTTAGGAAATTTACTTTGTATATCTGGTATCTTATTTTCATTAATAAGATATCTTGACATGTCACATAGGTTATTATACTGTCTGTCTCTGTATTCCTCAATAAGTGGACAATTAAGCACATAGTGTTCAAGAGAGTGACCATATGCCTGATCACATAATTTGCATTTAGTTTGATCATCATCTGTGTGTCTCCCAAACTGCCAGAAGTACTTGTAACCAAGCCTAAGCCTGTTTGTATCTAACAATGTGCATAAATTGAGACTTCACTTTAATCTCTGTTATATACATTAAATTATTCTTAGTTGGTGTTCATGTGACATGCTGCTTTAATAACCCTCGTACGGTCGACTGGTTTGAAACTTATGTTGACCAACCAGTCCAAGAGCTTTTTAGCACTATTTTACACTTCAGCCGTTTTCCATTATGAATGAGTGATCCCCTTCAAAAAAAAAAAATATTCACCATCACATAATCAATATTTGTCTTGCCTGAAGTGTGAAGGCGTCATATTTCAAATGGTCCTGGGAACTGTGACATGTCCATCCTTCCTTCAGGGTGCATGAAGGTCCTTTACTTCCCACCTCCAGTATTCAAGTCCGGCTAATCACTTTTCGCTGAGTTCCTCATAAATGTTATCTTGCCCACACTCCAAAACCACATTACATGCCCAATACCACTCGTCTCCACTCACCCTGACCTAAAATGCTCACATAAGCCTGCTGGCTGCTCAAGCACCTTCCACTTAAAACGTTCCTTCATAACCTCCCTCCAATCCTTCTTGGCACAACCCCAAGTCCTCTGTCCTTAATCATTCTAGACTGCTTTATCTTCTCTAAATGCCCACAACACCTGAACAAATCCTCGTCAGTCCTCTGAATAATATCTATCGTAACTCACACTATCTTCTAATTTTTGTGCTTCGAATTCCTTGCATAATATGCACACCACATATTGTTCTCAAACATAACATCTCCACTACCTCCAGCCTCTCTTTTCTACAACGTTTAACACCCATGTTTCACACCTTTATAAAAGGGTTGGTACCACTGCTCAGCCCTCTTTTTATTTTGCCGGAGTAGGGGTCGGCCTAGGAAAGGTTGGAGGGAGGGGGTAAAGGAGGTTTTGTGTGTGAAGGGCTTGGACTTCCAGCAAGCGTGCGTAAGCATGTTAGACATGAGCAAATGGAGACAAATGGTTTTTATGACTTGACGTGCTATTGGAGTGTGAGCAAGGTAACATTTATGAAGGGATTCAGGGAAACCGGCAGGCCGGACTTGAGTCCTGGAGATGAGAAGTACAGTGTCTACACTCTGAAGGAGAGATGTTAATGTTTCGGTTTTATAACTGTAGTGTAAGCACCCTTCTAGCAAGACAGTGATGGAGTGAATGATGATGAAAGTTTTTTTTTTTTTCGGGCCACCCTGCCTTGGTGGGAAACGGCCGATGTATCAATAAAAAAAATAAAAAAAAAGATCAACTTTCTTCAGTCCATAACCACTTCAACACCAACTTTCTTCCTTCATCTATTATATAGTTCACATCGCCTTTTATAGATCCGTTCATACTCTCTCCCTCCAGTTTCATAACAATTTTTCTTTGCCTAAACGTTTTATTATTCTCATTACCTTGTAAATGTATACGATTTTACATAGCGTTCCAAGCTCCTCCACCAGTCTTAGCAACTACTTTTTAGAATCTTCCAGGAGAACTGTCATCAGCAAAAGCAACTGTGACAATTCTCACTTTAGCATCAGTCATCATCTCTTAATTTCACACTTCTCCCCAACAATACCCTAGCGTTCACTTCTTTTACACCCACATCTATATACACTTCATGTTAAACAACCATGGTGACATCACACATTCTTCGTCTGAGGTTTACTTATTTTTTTCCTCCCTTTTAGCCGTAAATGGTATATACAATTTTCAATTTAGCTGCTCATGGACGGCTCGCCATATTTACCTTTAATCACTGTATGATATTGGTCAGTGAAGCTCCATGGTTACTGTTTGCCATACTCCTTGCACTCAAATGCGTCCATGTTTCCAAGGTTGACACTTTAATTGTAGGTTCCATGGACCCGCATCTGTTATGATCCTACAACTGAGGACAGAACCTTCCACGGCCTGGACCAGATATAAGCCAATCTCTGTTATACTTATTCCAAACGTTTCACGCAAAATGTTGTAGGATCCTGGACACATAATACCACGCCAGGTGATAATGACAGCACCTAAGTTGACCTTTTCTGGAACAGTGGGCTGCGACTCTGATGATTGCAACACCAGTACAGACTCGCAGCTCACCGCTTTACCTGTCCCGTGTACAGCTTCTGAGCAACATCCACCTTCACATCCAATATGAAGATGTCCTCTATCGGATCATACTGCTGGACAATAGTCGCCTTTTTCTGATACATACCCAATCCTGAACCTCACTATCTGTTCAAAGTAGTTCAATTGCTAGCGCACTCAGCTCACACAGTAAGGTCTGGAGTTCGAATCTCCGGTACGGCTGGAAAACATTAGGGACGTGTTTCCATAGGACACCTGCTGTCCATGTTCACCCATCAGTATAAAATAGGTACCTGGGTGTTAGTCGACTGGTGTGGGTCGCATCCTGGGACAAAACTGACCTAATTTGCCCGAAATGCTCTGCATAAGAAGCGGCTTTCTATGTAGTAGCATGTCACTGATGTCAGCTACGACTGTATACCTTGTTCATGTACTTATAGAAATAAAGATGTTATAATTAATTTATTTATTTAATATTTGCAACTTCTGCCATACTGCTTCCCGTCCTACCCCATCATGTCTTTTTCTAAATGTATAAGTACGACAAACAGCCCCTTTAAGTATTGTTCACATACATGCTATATTATAAACACTTTCTCTACACATTCCTTACCCATCCTTGATCCTCCCTCTTCCTTTGTAGTCTTACTGTGTTCCTCGCCCACTTGTGATAGTAATATTTTTTAATAATTATATCATACAGTGTATCTGGTAGGGGGTCATATCGCGTCTGAGGGGTGGGAGGCACATCAGGTTTGATCCAAATAAGTGGAGTATAGATTCAGTTCCCTGGGTCAGATTTAAGATACTCTGGTGCAGAAAGTGTTACTCACCATCACAGTCGAGGAGTACTGTGTCTATCTCACCCAGCAGCTGCTGCAGTGAGTCTCGGTCCATGGACATGGGAAGTGAGTCCATATTGGCGCTGAGTTAGTGGCGAACAGAGATGAGTAGCGATGAGACAGTGAAATGTAGGGATGTGTGAGGTGTGACACACGTGTGCCCCCGGCCGAGCCACCTCCCTAAATAACTCGTGAATAAGCTGCCAGCGCCCCCACGTCAAGGGCCCACACGGGTTTATCACACCGCTCCTTCACTACCCACAAACTCATTTTAATCACAATTTAATTAATTTAACAATTTAGAAATAAATGATCCTCGTATGAGGTTTTAATGTAAAAATTATTATAACATTTCAGGAAATATAATTAATTTTAACCTGTAAGCCTCATACACTTTTATTATCAGCAGTAGTAGTAGTATCAAGAGTCCTTACCTCCAGTATCAGGAGCCCTCACCTCCAGTATCAGGAGCCCTCACCTCCAGTATCTAGAGCCTTCACCCCAGTTTCAAGAGCCTCCACTCCAATATAAACATAACTCACCACAGCTTCAAGACCCATCACCACAGTATCAAGGGCACTCCAAATCAAGATCCTTCACCCCATCATCAAAAGCCTTCATCCCTCAGTATCAAGAGATCTCATCCTATCAAGAGCACTCATCCCAGCATCAAGAGCTCATCCTTCGGTATCAAAGATCCTTCACCCAAGTATCAAGAGCACTCACTCATAATCAAGAGTGCTCACCAAAGTGTCAAGAGCCCCCACCCCTCCAGAATAAAGATACACTCACCTCAGCATCAGAGCTCATCACCCCAGCATAAAAAACTCACCCGCAGCATCAAGAGCCCTCCACCATCAAGAGAAACTCATCCCATTATGAAGAGCCCATCACCCTAGCATCAAGAACTCCTCGCCGCATCACGAGCCACTTACAATCAGCATCAAGAACCTCTCACCCTTAGAATCAAGAGACCCTCAATGAGGCATCAAAAACATTCTCCCTAGAATCAAGAGCCCTCATCCCAGCATCAAGTACCCCTTACTCCTAGAATCAAGAATCCTCACCCCAGCATCAAGAGCCACTCACCACAACATCAAGAACCCCTCATACCCATCAAGAACGTTTCACACCTCAGTACCAAGAGCCCCTCCCAGCATGAAAAGCCTTCAAGGCAACATCAAGCGTCCATCGCCCCAGAATCAAGAACCCATCCCTTAGCGTCAAGAACCCTCACTAATACATGAGCCCCTCTAATCAGCATCAAGAGCCTCTTACCCCATCAAAATTCCCTTACCTACAGCATCAAGAACTCCCCACCCAAGCATCAAGAGACCCTCATCTCAGTATTAAGAGCTCACCCCAGCATCAAGAGCCCCACACCTCCAGCATAAAGACCTCTCACCCCAGCATTAAGAACCCTTTACCCAGCATCAAGTTCCTTACCCACAGCATCGAGAACTCCTCACCCCAGTATCAAGAACATCTAACCTTCAGCATCACGAACCTCTCACCTCAACATTAAAAACCCCTACCCCCCGTATCAAGAGCCCATACCACACCAAGCATTCAGAACCCGTCACCCCTAGAATTAAGAGCTTCTCACCCCAGCATCAAGAGCTTCTCACCCCAGCATCAAGAGCTTCTCACCCCAGCATCAAGAGCTTCTCACCCCAGCATCAAGAGCTTCTCACCCCAGCATCAAGAGCTTCTCACCCAAGCATCTGGAGTTTACCTGGAGAGAGTTCCGGGGGTCAACGCCCCCGCAGCCCGGTCTGTGACCAGGCCTCCTGGTGGATCAGAGCCTGATCAACCAGGCTGTTACTGCTGGCTGCACGCAATCCAACGTACGAGCCACAAGATGCTTCACACCCCAGCATCCATAAGCTTCCCACCCCAGCATCAAGAGTTTCTCACCCCAGCATTAAGGAGCTTCTCACCCCAGAATCAAGAGTTTCTCACCCCAGCATCAAGAGCTTCTCACCCCAGCATCAGGAGCTTCTCACCCCAGCATCAAGAGTTTCTCACCCCAGCATCAAGAGCTTCTCACCCCAGCATCAAGAGCTTCTTACAAAAGCATCAAGAGTTTCTCACTCCAGCATCAAGAGTTTCTCACCCCAGAATCAAGAGTTTCTCACCCCAGCATCAAGAGTTTCTCACCCCAGCATCAAGAGCTTCTCACCCCAGAATCAAGAGTTTTTCACCCCAGCATCAAGATGTTTCTCACCCCAGCATCAAGAAGCTTCTCACCCCAGCATCAAAAGCTTCTCACCCCAGCATCAAGAGCTTCTCACGCCCATATGACAACAGGAAAATGCAAACTCACTTCCTGTAAGCTTTTTCACCCTGAAATGTGTCCCTCTTCAATACAGGAAAGACTGTGCTATAACTTAAATTGCCAGGCACACCATCTAAAGGGGACAAAAAGATACAAAACATCCAGGCCATGGGAGAACCTGGGTAGCCACAGCCACTCAAGAGGGAGAGGTTTTTTAGTGCCAGGAAGGAAAAAAAACTGGCAGGAAATGGCAGAAATCGTACGCCAAATCCAGTCATTTCTGGAGTGGAACCACAGTCGATGGCCTCCACTCCAAACCAACAGATACAGATACTAGTGCCGGAAAAAAGTCTCCCCCAGTACCACCAGTACGATGACATTCTTCTTTGCAAATATACAGGGTCTAAAACCAACAACGAACAACAAAATACCTTTCATCCGTGGACTGCTTGCAGAGGCAAAGGCAATGTTCGCGGCTTTCACTGAGACCCACATAAAGGATCACTTGGACAACGAAATATGGATCCCAGGTCACAACCTATACAGATGTGACAGAGTGAACAGGCAACGGGGGGGGAAAAGCCGTATATCACAGAGTCACTTATTTACACAGAACTGCTTAATGCCTCAAATGATGTAGTGGAAGTTTTAGCAGTAAAGATCGAGAACCAAAACTTTGTCATTGTGGTAGTCTACAAGCCTCCGGTTGCAACGTCCCAGCAATTCCAGGAACAACTGTTAAAAATTGACCACTGTCTGGAAAATCTTCCAGCTCCTGCCCCCAATATCTTGCTCCTGGGGGATTTCAACTTGAGGCACCTAAAATGGAGGAATATAGCAAATAATGTTGTTGCAGTGATAACACCAGGAGGCAGCTCTGACAAGAGCTCACACACACACGAGCTTTTAAATCTCTGCACAAAATTCAACTTAAACCAGCAAATAATAGAGCCTACTAGACTGGAGAATACACTAGACCTCATCTTCAAAAACAATGATGATCTGATACGAAATGTCACCACATCAAAAACAATATACTCAGATCACAACATAATCGAGGCTCAGACATGTATGCGCGGAGCCCCAGACCGACAAAATGAGATTAGTCACGAGGAAACCTTCACCAAATTCAACTTGAATAACAAGAACATAAAGTGGGACCAAGTAAACCAAGTCCTAAACGATATAAGCTGGGATAGAAAGACTAAGCAAAACAGACCCCAACTTATGCCAAGAACAGATTAACTCTGTGGCACTCGATGTTTGCTCAAGGCTTATTCCTCTAAGAAAAAGGAGTAGATGTAAAATAGAAAGAGACAGGCGCTCCCTTTACAGGCGACGGAAAAGAATAACAGAGCGGCTAAAAGAGACCAATATATCTGAAATGCGTAGGGAGACACTGGTCAGAGAAATAGCAAATATCGAACTTAAGCTAAAGAAATCTTATAGGAGTCAGGAATCGCGGGAAGAACTAAAAGCCATAAATGAAATCGAAAAAACTCAAAGTATTTCTTATGCCAAATCAAAGTCAAGAACAACATGCAGTATTAAGCCCCTACTTAAACAAGATGAATGACATGCCCATGCACTCTGCCCCAGGGCCAGACTCACTGAACTCCGTGTTCATCAAGAACTGCTTTTACCATCCTATGGAGAGGGAGCATGGACACGGGGGTCGTCCCACAGTTACTAAAAACAACAGACATAGCCCCACTCCACAAAGGGGGCAGTAAAGCAATAGCAAAGAACTACAGACCGATAGCACTAACATCCCATATCATAAAAATCTTTGAAAGGGCCCTAAGAAGCATGATCGCCACCCATCTAGATACCCATCAATTACACAACTCAGGGCAACATGGGTTTAGAGCAGGTCGCTCCTGTGTGTCTCAGCTACTGGATCACTACGACAAGGTCCTAAATGCACTAGAAGACTAAAGATAAGATAAGATTTCGTTCGGATTTTTAACCCCGGAGGGTTAGCCACCCAGGATAACCCAAGAAAGTCAGTGCGTCATCGAGGACTGTCTAACTTATTTCCATTGGGGTCCTTAATTTTGTCCCCCAGGATGCGACCCACACCAGTCGACTAACACCCAGGTACCTATTTGCTGCTAGGTGAACAGGACAACAGGTGTAAGGAAACGTGTCGAAATGTTTCCACCCGCCGGGAATCGAACCCGGGCCCTCCGTGTGTGAAGCGGGAGCTTTAGCCACCAGGCCATATGTAATATACACAGACTTTCCAAAAGCTTTCGACAAGTGTGACCATGGCGTAATAGCGCACAAAATGCGTTCTAAAGGAATAACAGGAAAAGTTGGCAGATGGATCTATAATTTCCTCACAAACAGAACACAAAGAGTAGTAGTCAACAGAGTAAAGTCCGAGGCAGCTACGGTGAAAAGCTCTGTTCCGCAAGGCACAGTACTCGCTCCGTTCTTGTTTCTCTTCCTCGTAACTTACATATTCAAGGATGTCAGCCACAGCACCGTGTCTTCCTTTGCAGATGACACCCGAATCTTGCAGACACTGCAAGGCTCCAGGCGGACATCAACCAAATCTTTCAATGGGCTGCAGAAAACAATATGAAGGTCAACGATGAGAAATTTCAATTACTCCGATATGGTAAACATGAGGAAATTAAAACTTCATCAGAGTACAAAACAAATTCCTTCCACAAAATAGAGCGAAAAACCAAAGTCAAAGACCTGGGAGTGATCATGTCGGAGGATCTCACCTTCAAGGACCATAACATTATATCAATCGCATCTGCTAGAAAAATGACAGGATGGATAATGAGAACCTTCAAAACTAGGGATGCCAAGCCCATGATGACACTCTTCAGGTCGCTTGTTCTATCTAGGCTGGAAATATTCCTGCACACTAACAGCACCTTTCAAGGCAGGTGAAATTGCTGACCTAGAAAATGTGCAGAGAACCTTCACGGCATAACGGAGATAAAACACCTCAATTACTGGGAGCACTTGAAGTTCCTGAACCTGTACTCCCTGGAACACAGGCGGGAGAGATACATGATTATATACACCTGGAAAATCCTAGAGGGATTAGTACCGAATTTGCACACGAAAATCACTCACAACGAAAGCAAAAGACTCGGCAGACGATGCAACATCCCCCCAATGAAAAGCAGGGGTGTCACTACCACGTTAAGAGACAATACAATAAGTGTCAGGGGCCCGAGACTGTTCAACTGCCTCCCAGCATACATAAGGGGGAATACCAATAGACCCCTGGCTGTCTTCAAGCAGGCACTGGACAAGCACCTAAAGTCGGTACCTGACCAGCCGGGCTATGGCTAGTATGTTGGATTGCGTACAGCCAGCAGTAACAGTCTGGTTGATCAGGCTCTGATCCACCATGAGGCCTGGTCACAGACCAGGCCGCGGGGGCGTTGACCCCCGGAACTCTCTCCAGGTAAACACCAGCATCAAGGAGCTTCTCACCCCAGCATCTAGAAGCTTCTCACCTCTGGATCAAAAGCTTCTCACCCCAGGATCAAGAGCTTCTCACCCCAGCATCCAGAAGCTTCTCACCCCAGCATCAAGAGTTTCTCACCCCAGCATCAAGAGCTTCTCAACTTAGCATAAACAGTTTCTCACCCCAGCATCAAGGAGCTTCTCACCCCAGCATCCAGAAGCGTCTCACCCCAGCGTGATGGAGCTTCTCACCCCAGCATCAAGATGTTTCTCACCTCAGCATCAAGAGCTTCTCACCCCAGCATCAAGAGCTTCTCAATCCAGCATCAAGAGCTTCTCAATCCAGCATCAAGACCTTCTCACCCCAGCATCAAGATATTTTTCACCCCAGCATCAAGAGCCTCACCCCGGCGTCAATAGCTTCTCACCCCAACATCAAGAGCTTCTCAATCCATCATCAAGAGCTTCTCAATCCAGCATCAAGACCTTCTCACCCCAGCATCAAGATATTTCTCACCCCAGCATCAAGAGCTTCTCACCCCAGCATCAAGATGTTTCTCACCTCAGCATCAAGAGCTTCTCACCCCAGCATCAAGAGTTTCTCACACCAGCATCAAGAGCTTCTCAACTTAGCATCAAGAGTTTCTCACCCCAGCATCAAGAGCTTCTAACCCCAGCATCAAGAAGCTTCTCACCCCAGCATCAAGAGCTTCTCACCCCAGCATCAAGAGCTTCTCACCTCAGCATCAAGATCTTCTCACCCGACCATCAAGAGTTTCTCAACCCAGCATCAAGAGTTCCTCACCCCAGCATCAAGAGCCTCACCCCGGCGTCAATAGCTTCTCACCCCAGCATCAAGAGCTTCTCAATCCAGCATCAAGAGCTTCTCACCCCAGTATCAAGATATTTCTCATCCCAGCATCAAGAGCCTCACCCCAGCATCAAGAGCTTCCCACCCCAGCCTCAAGAGCTTCTCAGCCCAGCATCAAGAGCTCAATCCAGCATCAAGAGCTTCTCACCCCAGCATCAAGATATTTCTCAGCCCAGCATCAAGAGCTTCACCCTGACGTCAAGAGCTTCTCAGCCCAGCATCAAGAGCTTCTCACCCCCAGCATCAAGAGCTTCTCACCCCAGCATCAAGATATTTCTCAGCCCAGCATCAAGAGCTTCACCCTGGCGTCAAGAGCTTCTCACCCCCAGCATCAAGAGCTTCTCACCCCCAGCATCAAGAGCTTCTCACCCCACCATCAAGAGCTTCACACCCCTGCATCAAGAGCTTCACACCCCAGCATCCAAAAGCTTCTCTCCCCAGCAGAGCTTAGTATCAAAGCTTAGTATCAAGGCAGCAACAAGGCTGCTCCTATATCTTGCCGTCCCCTGGGCCTGTCCGAACTCCAGTGATGGCCAAATTGCAAGTACTGCTGCAACAACATGCAAGGAACCTATAGTGACAAAAACTAACGGTGACGAAAACGAAATGGACTAAATATGACCAAAAGAGGGACCGGCATTCAAGTACCAGACCTTCTGCCAGACGTGATTCAGACATGATACGTTTTCCACTACATTGAAATAACTGACCTCCATATCAACTGCACCAGTGTTCAACGGGAAGACAACATGGGAGAAAACCTAACAACAAAACTCCAAGGAAATGACAGGTCTGTAGGACTTTTTTCCCTCAGTGCCAAAGGAGGGAAAGAATTGAGCATTTAAACATGGCTGACCGGCATCCAAACACTAGCTACTGCCAGACGTACAACTAGCGAAGTGAAGTTCTCATCTATTCTGATGTTCATCTGTACTGACTGTAGCATCATATCACCTGTACCAGTGTTAACGAGAGGGAAACACAGGAGATCGTCAAATCTACAATGCAAAACTCCAAGGAAACAATCATATAGGATGGTTATCTCTCAGTGCCAATCGTGGGAAAGAAGTGAATAGTTAATCAGCCAAGGTTAGTGTTTTATTAGCTGACTTATATTCAGCTGACCAGTGTACAGTGAGAGAATCATAGCAGAAAACGCCAAAACTATCTATAAAACTCAAGGAAAGTCAGGTTGTAGTGACGTTTTCTTCCCTCAGTGCTTTTAAAAATGACTGAGTCAGCAGACCAGGTCAGGCAGTCAACAACACCACACAACCCCCGATAAATGGAATTGAGGGGGATTTGGACGGATAAAACCATTGATTAAACCTTTCTGGTCTACCAGAATGGAAAGGAGTTAGAAGTGTAATAGGTGAAGACGGACTGTGAAGTGAGGCGTGAAAGGGTGTGTGAAATAAGGGGATAAGTGAAAGTGGTTTGTGAAGTTAAGGGATAAGTGAGCAGTGAAGAGGGTTTTGAAGTAGAAAATTTACAAGTAATTCAGTGGTAATTGCTAAAGCAGATACTAGGGTGTGCTAGGTGACTGGAAAAGAGAAATAAATATTGTTGTATATGAGTAAAAGAGTGAAGAGTTAAAAATGGCAGGCATTAGGGGAGTACAGGCTGCCATAATTATATTTATCTTTCTTCTTCAATTCCATGAAGAAGAAAATCAGTCATGGAGGCTGGAAAAGGTGAATGGAGTAACAGCGCCCTGGACAGTAAAAGCCCAACAGTTGCCATCCTACCAGAAAAGTAAATGTAACTATTGCCGCAAGGTATGGCAACACCGCATACCCAAACAAAAACAGTGGCACACAGCTCTTATTGTAGCACTCTTAAGTGGTGATGTCCAAATTAATCCAGGACCTCAAACTATTGTGCAGAGGCAAAACAGACAGATAAATGATGGCGATAATGATGGTCTAGTATATAGGAATGATAACCTTAACTCCAAATGTAATGCATACATAGGTCAATGTGAGACAATACAGCCATTCTTATTATCTCAAACACCACCAAACAGGTGCATACACTGTACTAAAGTACGCAAGAAGAACAGAAAAGGCACTGTAGTGATACTGCTCCTGTGGGGAGCAGCAGCAGGATAATACTGCACCACCTCTCGGGGCCCTTAACAACAACAACAGTTTGGTGTGTGTCATGGGCGCCAACACATGGTGTGTGATTCTCTTCTCTTCTATTCCTATATTAGTGATGCAGATTACATGGTGAGTTTAAATATGTGGCCTGTAGTTATAACTTTTCTCTTGACATATGCAAGACATCACCATCCCTGTAGAAGCCGTTATTAGATGTACTAGTCATTATATTTTGTTGTTGCAGAAGTACTATGAAGATTTTATGTTCAATAAAGCCTAGAGATAAGGCTTGTGTTTCTATTACAACAATTTATTGAACATAGAATCCTGGGCTACCTGGTGGTGATCCTGCGCTAGACTACATCACAACATTGAGCGTTTACTGAAACCTGAGAGGCTAGACTGTGACCCCAGCTTATCAACGGCTGCTCAGGAATGGAAGCACTGGTTTAAGACTTTCGAAAACTTCTTGGGAGCCCTTCCTAAAAAAGATCTAGATAAACTAAGTCTGCTTATCAATTTTCTGTCACCTAAGATGCTATCAAAACCCTCAAGTCTCAGTATATTAAACCTACAAATGAAATCTTTGCACGCTATCGCCTTGCAACTCGCCGCTAGCAGACTGATGAATCCTTAGAGGAATACTTTCAAGCACTGAAAATTTTAGGTAAGGACTGTCACTTCCAAGCAGTGACAGCTGCTCAGTATTGTGAAGAGTCCATCAGGGATGCTTTTATCAGTGGCCTGCAATCACCAATAATAAGGCAGCGTTTATTGGAGAATAAAACTCTCGACTTAGCCGCTGCCTTTGACCAGGCAAGAGCTCTAGATTTAGCCCAGAAGAATTCTGAAGTATACAGTACCACTCAGCCTTCTCGAGTGGTAAGTGCTGCAATTCCTGACCAAGACTCTTGCAATGAAGTTACTGTGGAACCTGCCTCAGTGACAGCAGCAGCAGGTACGGTGTGTTTCTTTTGTGGTTTTTCAAGACATCCACGTCCAAAGTGTCCTGCTCGTGAAGCAATGTGCCGTAAATGCCACAAGAAAGGTCACTTTGCTAAAGTATGTCGTGCTAATGCATCAACAAGAGCTAGTGCCTCCACACATTCCAGTGATCATGCGACACTAGCAACAGTGACTTCTGCGGCTACTCCAAATTCACTGTCAAAGGCAGTTGTGAAAGTATTCATCAAAGGAACAGAAGTAGATGGTCTTATTGATAGTGGCAGCTCAGAGAGTTTCATCAATCTTGACTTAGTTAAACGCCACTCCTTGACTGTACATCACTCATCAGGTACCGTTTCCATGGCATCAACATCTCTCTCTATTCAGACCTTAGGGTTTTGTAAGGTAAATCTCAGAGTTAATGGAAAGGATTATCAGGATTATCAAGCTATTCTGCCACAACTGTGCTCTGATGTTATCCTTGGTCAGGACTTTCAGAAGCTGCATGGTAGTGTCACCTTAACATATGGAGGTGAACTGCCTCCTCTTGTTGTCTGTGGACTTAGCACTTTAAGGGTAGACCCACCAAAGCTGTTCGCAAATCTTACCGCGGATTGCCATCCTATATCAGCTAAGTCACGCCGCTATTCTTATGAGGATCGGATGTTCATTGAGAAAGAAACTCAGAGGCTGCTGAAGGAGGGTATTATAGAACCGAGTAATTCCCTTTGGCGTGCACAGGTTGTTGTTGTTAAAGATGATTATAGGAAACGGAGACTGGCTATCGATTACTCTGAGACAATCAACAAATTTACACTTCTTGATGGGTACCTTCTACCTCGAATTGATGATACAGTGAACAAAATTGCTCAGTACTATGTGTTTAGCACAATTGATCTACAGAGTGCCTATCATCAAGTCCCTATAAGGAATAAAGATAAACCATACACAGCATTTCAGGCTAGTGATGGCCTGTATCAGTTTACCAGAGTCCCTTTTGGAGTCACCAATGGGGTAGCCTGCTTCCAACGAATTATGGATTCACTCATTCAGGAAGAGCAACTCATGGGAACTTACGCGTATTTAGATAATGTTACCATTTGTGGCAAGACCCAGGAGGAACATGATGCAAACCTTGATAAGTTTTTGGAAGCCGCAAAGAAGAAAAATATCAGTTACAATGAGGAAAAGTGCACTTTTTCAACTAAAAGGCTTAGCATCCTAGGTTATGTAGTGGAAGGAGGTTCAATATTCCCAGACCCTGAACGACTACGACCTCTACGGGAACTTCCAATGCCTCAAGACAAAAAGTCACTCCGAAGAACTCTTGGTCTCTTTGCTTATTACTCACAATGGATCTACAACTATTCAAGTAAAGTCCGCCCATCGAGTGCTACCACATTTCCTGTGACAAAGGAAGCAGAAGCCGCTTTCCATGCTCTCAAACAGGACATTGAAAACTCAGTAGTTCAAGCCATTGATGAGTCCCTACCATTTGAAGTGGAAACGGATGCATCTGACATTGTCATTGCTGCAGTCTTATCTCAGGCAGGATGACCAGTAGCCTTCTTTTCGAGAACTTTTCAAGGATCAGAGAAATGTTATGCTGCTGTAGAAAAGGAAGCCCAGGCCATCATAGAAGCAGTTCGCCACTGGAGGTATTATTTAACTGGTAGACATTTCACCATAAGGACTGACCAACGGTCCGTGATGTATATGTTCGACAAGAAGCACAAAAGTAGGATAAAGAATGACAAGATATTACGCTGGAGGATGGAACTATCGTGTTATGACTTTGATATTCTGTACCGACCGGGTCAAGAGAACATCTCACCTGATGCATTCTCTAGGTCCCACTGTGGAGCAGCATGTCATGATTTGCAATCACTCTCAGTGCTCCACAAGGCTTTGTGTCACCCAGGAGTTACACGCCTGTACCATTTTGTCAAATCAAAGAACATGCCCTACTCAGTGGAAGATGTGCGACAAGTGATCAGAGCATGCAGAGTATGTGCAGAGTGCAAGCCAAACTTTCATCAGCCAGAGAAGACTCATCTCATAAAATCCACCCAGCCTTTCGAGAGACTGAATATAGATTTCAAAGGACCTCTACCAAGCACAAATCAGAATAGGTATTTCCTTAATATAGTAGATGAATACTCAAGGTTTCCCTTTGTATTCCCCTGTGCAAATATGACTGCTTCAACTGTTATTAGTTGTCTTTCACAGTTGTTCTCTATTTTTGGTATGCCAGCTTATATCCATTCAGACAGGGGATCCTCGTTCATGAGTAACGAACTTCAGGAGTTTTTGTCTAGCAAAGGTATTGCCTGCAGCAGAACAACAAGCTACAACCCTCAAGGCAATGGTCAAGTGGAGCGGTTCAATGGTACTATATGGAAGGCAGTTACAATGACATTGAAGTCGCGCAATCTACCTGTTGAACACTGGCAAACTGTCCTACCTGATGCTCTTCACTCTATTAGATCATTGCTGTGCACAGCTACTAATGCAACCCCTCATGAAAGACTCCTCAACTATTCACGTCGTTCCTCTACGGGAGCCTCCATGCCCACTTGGTTATGTCATCCTGGACCCGTTCTCCTGAAGAGTCACCATAGGATGAACAAGACAGATCCTTTAGTGGAAGAGGTAGAGCTCCAGCAAGCTAATCCACATTACGCCCACATTCGCTACCAAAATGGTGAAGAGACTACAGTATCTACAAGACATTTAGCCCCAGTTGAAATCCCCATTAGTGTGGAATCTCAAGATACACCAATAGATGTGAAAGATGCTTCGTTTTCTCCTGGAAAGCCCCTTGAGACTACCCCTACGGAAATAGAGGATTTTGCTCCAGCAGTTAGTCAAACCCTGCTGGAAAATATTGAACCTGGTGAAGAGGCTCAAGGGCTACGAAGGTCGGGACGTGTACGTCGCCCACCTAACAGTTTGGGAGATTACTGTCTCTGATATTTTAGAAGGGGGAGATTGTAGTGATACTGCTCCTGTGGGGAGCAGCAGCAGGATAATACTGCACCACCTCTCGGGGCCCTTAACAACAACAACAGTTTGGTGTGTGTCATGGGCGCCAACACATGGTGTGTGATTCTCTTCTCTTCTATCCCTATATTAGTGATGCAGATTACATGGTGAGTTTAAATATGTGGCCTGTAGTTATAACTTTTCTCTTGACATATGCAAGACATCACCATCCCTGTAGAAGCCGTTATTAGATGTACTAGTCATTATATTTTGTTGTTGCAGACGTACTATGAAGATTCTATGTTCAATAAAGCCTAGAGATAAGGCCTGTGTTTCTATTACAACAGGCACCTTACGTAAAATGTGTAAGGGGTGGGTGCATAATGGATGAATGTACAATTATAGTAACGGTGCCAGAATTCATTTTGTGTGTAACAAATGCACTTTGGCACAGTTACCCTTTAGCAACTATGACATTGATTTACCTAATTTTAATACAAATGACCCATTGCCATATATTGATGATTATAATTGTTTTATGAAAACAGGCCTTCACTTTATTTATGTCAACGCAAAATCACTTTTGTAGTGGGGCTTAATTGGAGATGTGATGGTTGGAGTAAAACACACTTGTTGGATGGTAACACTATATTAGCAGAGTATGAAGGGGGAGAGCCCAACCTGCTGTATCTTGCCTGGCGTAGACCTATGTGGGAACTGAAAAGGATCCCAGGCGCGAAGGGCTCACAACAGCATCACATGAAGTCACACATGCTAGTCACTGAGCCTACTGATCAGGAAGCCTAAATATATACATGGATACGATCTACAATATACAACACAAGTATACGTATAAGGGGATTCAGTAGCTATACTGACACTTTTTCCAAAATTGGCAGAGATTAGGATTCTAGCTAACAGAACTAGGGCGGCAGTTTTATCCATCTCTGAATCCTGGTTGGATGATACGGTGACTGACGACGAGGTCAAAATAGAAGGTTACAATATAAAACGCTTAGATAGGAACAGAAAGGATGGTGGAGTATGTGCCTACATAAGAAATGACTTAGTTTACAACCCAAGACCTGATTTAAATATCAATTAACTGGAGATTCTATAGTTTGAAGTGCTGCTTCCCTAGACTAAACCCATCTTAGTAGGAACTAGTTACCGCCCTCCCACCCATGACCAGTTCTTAGAAGACTTTTCCAGAGTATTGTCCGGACTTGAAAACAATTGCGAGACAATAATATTGAGCGATTTCAATATCTGTTTTCAGCAGCAAAATAACGGGCTATGCAAAAGGTATAAGCAAATTCTAGGTTTAAATAGTTACACTCAACTAATTAATACACCAACCCGGATCACACAGTTCTCAGCCACCCTAATTGACCACATACTTTGTAACCGCGCTGAGAACATTTGTCAGTCAGGCGTCATTACCACAGATCTTAGTGATCATTTCATCATTTACTGCACCAGGAAAATCACTAGGGATAGGATAGGCCTACACAGGACAATAAAAATGAGGTCAACTAGAAACTACAGTAAAGAAACACTGGTAAATAGGCTACACAATTGTGACTAGACAGAGATAACAAGTTGCACGGACGTAAACGATGCCTGGGAAAAATTCAAAACAATGTTCACTACCATCCTTGATAATATTGCACCAGTTAAAGAGGTTAGGATTAAACGAAGAGATATTAGATAATACGAAATTCAGAGATCAGCTGCTAAAAAGATTTAAAGCAAACAGACAGGATATTGCAGCACTAAATGAATTCCAAAGAGTGAGGAACAGAGACTTAAAAAAGGAGCAAAGGCAAAGCACTATTGCTCAAAAATTGAAGAGTATAAGCATAACCCCAGAAAGCTCTGGCAACAACTAAAACAGTTGGGGTATAGCCATAAGCCAGTAGATAGGTCTAACATAGTACTCACTATCGATAACGAGGTATGCCACGAAACATCTAAGGTGGCAAATTGTTTTAATTCCTACTACACATCTGTTGCATCAACACTAGTAAGTAAACTACCAGCTGCATCAAATACCTTTAACACAGACTCTGATAAGTTTCAAACATACTGTACCAATAAAGGGGTAACCCCAAACAGTTGTCA
Source organism: Cherax quadricarinatus (assembly GCF_038502225.1). Lineage (NCBI taxonomy): Eukaryota > Metazoa > Arthropoda > Malacostraca > Decapoda > Parastacidae > Cherax > Cherax quadricarinatus. The sequence goes on from NC_091320.1 coordinate 17,732,272, forward strand.
ACTAGTAAGTGTATCGCATGACTTTATTCAAAAAGAACTAAGCAGGTTAAACCCAACTAAGAGCACTGGCCCGGATAACATCCCGTCTAAGTTCTTAAAAGATGGTGCTTCTGAATTGTCAATCCCTATTGCTCACATAATAAATTTGTCCATCACCACTAATACAGTACCGGAGGTGTTCAAGGAGGCCAGAGTTACTCCTCTCTTCAAGAAAAATAGTAGGTCTGATGTAAGCAACTGTAGGCCTGTTAGTATACTCAGTATAATATGCAAAATTCTAGAGATGGCGGTATACTGTCAAGTAGTTAAGTACCTTAATGACAACAACATTCTCCATAACTATCAATCAGGCTTTAGATCTTACTCAACCGACACCTCCCTAATTAATCTGATGGATTACCTGAGAAATGAAATGTCAATGGGGAACCTTATAGGAATGGTAACCTTAGACCTGCAAAAGGCCTACGATACTGTCAACCACAATATATTATGTAAGAAACTTCAAGCTATCGGTATAGGTTCTGTAGACTGGTTTAAGTCCTACCTTAGCAACAGGAGACAAATTGTTAAAAATAACAAAACGGAATCAGAACCCCTGTCGATAGCATGTGGAGTTCCCCAAGGTAGTATTCTGGGTCCCTTATTATTTTTATGCTATGTCAATGACATGCCTATCAGTGTCAAGTGCAAACTCCTACTGTATGTAAATGACAGTGCTCTGTTAGTGTCAGGTAAAGACCCACAAGATATTGCTAATGTTTTAACACTGGAACTGGAGTCCTGCAGCAAATGGTTAGTAGACAACAAACTATCATTACACCTCGGAAAAACTGAAGCCATTCTCTTTGGCACGAAACATAAACTGAGAAGGGTAAATAATTTTAATGTCCAGTGTAATGGGGAGCCCATCACTTTGGTTTCATCAGTAAAATATCTGGGAATCCCCTTTGACCCATGCATGTCAGGAGAATTGATAGGGAACAGTGTAGTAAAGAAAGCGAATGCCAAACTGAGGTTCCTCTATAGACAAACACAGTGTCGACCCACTGAGGCTCGCAGGACTATGTCTAGCCCTTATACAGTGTCATATGCTTGCTCTTCATGGTACTCTGCCTTGACAAAAAAAAAATGAAAGATAGACTGCAAATCACCCAGAACAAAATTGTAAGATTCATCCTGGGTCTGGGTCCAAGAGAGCATGTAGGCCAGGATGAATTACAGCAGTTGGATAAGCTGAATATTGAAGACAGTAAAACAACTGAAGCTAAATCATGTTTAGAAAATTGCTCACAAATAGTGTCCAGAATATCTTGCTGTCAATTTTGTCAAGGTTGGGAACCAAAGCAATCATAGTACTAGGGGGAGAGAGCACAACTTTGTAATACCGACAGTCAGTGGCCAGGCTTCAAACACCTTTCATTGTACAGCAATAAAGGAATGGAACAGACTGCCCGCACATGTCAAAGCCAGTCATAGCATGAACCAGTTCAAGAAGACTGCCAAAAGGTGTCTGATGAATGTAGATACAGAAGGGGAGAATGATTTTTTTTATTTTTAGCTAACACGCGTGTAATTTTACCTTACATTACCTTCATTATATTCTATAATGAAGATGTTATATTCATTATAGAATAAGAAGAAATTATTATAACCTTCATATTATAATAAGGTAAAAGGTCCCCAATGGAAATAAGTCACTCTGTCTGACTATTTTGGGTTATCCCAGGTTCTCTACACATATGCTGCTATGTATGATAATTCTATGTAACTGTATTTGTGTATACCTGAATAAACTTACTAGCATGACGGAGTTTCTCACCCCAGCATCAAGATGTTTCTCAACTCAGCATCAAGAGCTTCTCACCATAGTATCAAGAGCTTCTCACCATAGTATCAAGAGCTTCTCACCATAGTATCAAGAGTTTCTCACCCCCGCATCAAGATGTTTCTCAACTCAGCATCAAGAGCTTCTCACCATAGTATCAAGAGTTTCTCACCCCAGCATCAAAAGCTTCTCACCCCAGCATCAAGATATTTCTCACCCTAGCATCAAGAGCTCACCCCAGCATCAAGAGCTTCTCACCCCAGCATGAAGATATTTCTCATCCCAGCATCAAGAGCTTCTACCCCAGCATCAAGAGCTTCTCACCTCAGCATCAAGAGCTTCTCACTCCAACATCAAGAGCTTCTCAACCCAGCATCAAGAGTTTCTCACCCCAGCATCAATATATTTCTAACTCCAGCATTAAGATATTTCTCACCCCAGTATGAAGAAACTTCTCACTCCAGCATCAAGAACTTCTCACCCCTGCATCAAGATATTTCTCACCCCTGCATCAAGAGCTTCTCACCCCAGCATCAAGAACTTCTCACCCCGGCATCAAGATATTTCTCACCCCTGCATCAAGAGCTTCTCACCCCAGCATCAAGAACTTCTCACTCCAGCATCAAGAACTTCTCACCCCGGCATCAAGATATTTCTCACCCCTGCATCAAGAGCTTCTCACCCCAGCATCAAGAGCTTCTCACCCTAGCATCAAGAGCTTCTCACCCCAGCATCAAGAGCTTCTCACCCTAGCATCAAGAGCTTCTCACCCCAGCATCAAGAGCTTCTCACCTTAGCATCAAAAGCTTCTCACCCCAGCATCAAGACCTTCTCACCCCTGCATCAAGAGTTTCTCACCCCAGCATCAAGAGCTTCTCAGCCAAGCATCAAGAGCTTCTCCCCCCAGCATCAAGAGCTTCTCACCCCAGCATCAAGAGCTTCTCACCCCAGCATCAAGAGCTCACCTTAGCATCAAGAGCTTCTCACCCCGGCATTAAGATATTTCTCACCCCAGCATCAAGATATTTATCACCCCTGCATCAAGAGTTTCTCAACCCAGCATCAAGAGCTTCTCACCATAGCATCAAGAGCTTCTCACCCTAGCATCAAGAGCTTCTCACCCCCAGCATCAAGGCTTCTCACCCTAGCATCAAGAGCCTCTCACCCCAGCATCAAAAGCTTCTCACTGCAACATCAAGAGCTTCTCACCCTGGCATCAAGATATTTCTCACCCCTGCATCAAGAGCTTCTCTGTAGACAGCCTGTACTGTCTGCACAGACAGCCTATGCTGTCTGCCAGCTTAGTTCATATTTTGCGGCACTCAGGTGCTGCCCTCTAGGCCTGCAAAGGTCAGTGGGACACTGGTCCCACTCGCTCACTCACTCAGCAGCCTTGAATCAGTCAACAGTCCTACTAGCTCTCTCCCTCGTGGGCATTGCCCTCCTGGGCCATGGGCACAAACACACAAGCCTGTGTACCCACCACAACTTTGCAAATAAAGTAAAGAAGCCTCCGAAGATGTCTTTAATTGAACCCCGCTCCGCTGCAGCATCACCAGGCCCGGGGGCCTGGTGGCTAAAGCTCCCGCTTCACACACGGAGGGCCCGGGTTCGATTCCCGGCGGGTGGAAACATTTTGACACGTTTCCTTACACCTGTTGTCCTGTTCACCTAGCAGCAAATAGGTACCTGGGTGTTAGTCGACTGGTGTGGGTCGCATCCTGGGGGACAAGATTGAGGACCCCAATGGAAATAAGTTAGACAGTCCTCGATGACGCACTGACTTTCTTGGGTTATCCTGGGTGGCTAACCCTCCAGGGTTAAAAATCCGAACGAAATCTTATCTTATCTTATCTTACCAAATAATTCTATAAAACAATGGTGGGAAGCGGTGGTCACAGCAAGTTGTGTTTGCCTGGAGAGAGGAAATAGAATGAAGTCATCTTCACTTTATCACCCTATACAAGAAGCATCCGTCTCTCAACGAGTTATCCTGATGTCGTGTCTGCACGTTTCAGCATCCAGACACAGGTACAAGCTGGTTCTAGCCGAAATTTGCCGAATTTCTTCGAGAATTGTAATTGGCGTTCCAGGGACCCCATGCTACAGCATCCCACGCAGTTTCTCAAGTCACGTGTTGAGCGTCACTTGTATGTTCTGTTGTTCAGTTCAGCACAGCTATTTCAGCAAGCCAGAGGTGAGTTTTGTGGTGATTTCTGCGTCCAGTGTGCGTGTCTCCATGCTTGTGGGAGATGAGGAAGTGGCCATTCTTTGCTTCACCCACGGTCTCTCTTGCCACCACACTACCATACACCACTATGTACTCACTCCCCCTGCTGTGTTTTTTGCTGTTTTCTGTGTGAATTCATTGCCAGACCTGTGTATCCGAGTGCCCGAGGCCACTCAAAGCTATGTGGATCACCAAGCCATGTAGATCAGCAAGCCACGTGGATCAGCAAGCCATGTGGATCAGCAAGCCACATGGATCAGCAAGCCATGTGGATCAGCAAGCCACATGGATCAGCAAGCCATGTGGATCAGCATGCCACATAGATCATGACACCATGTGGATCCCAACGCCACATGGGGTGTGGACGAAGCCACATGAAGCTATGTTGTACCACATGTACCGCAGGTGTGTGTAAAGTTGTCCATGTGTACAGTGTGGTCTTGAGCCCATACAACTGAGTAGCACCACTTTGTTGCCTGTCACCCAGTGTGACCAGCGAGTTTGACAGCTGATATTAGTCAGCCCTAAGCGTATGAGCCCCTTGTACAGAAAGCTCTTATGCTCATCGCTCATAGATGTTCTGCAGAATCGTACCTGCTACAATTCCCATCAAGATTTGTTTCACTTCACCTCCAGACCTTCAGAGTGCAGTTATATACAGAGAAACAAGTCTGGGGACGCTTAGACTAACCTCTGCTATAACTCCAACTGCCGAGAGAAGACACTCGTCAAGCCGCAGTTTAAGCTCTGTCAGCAGGCGCTGTGTCAGCCTCGTGTCACAAGCTTCAGTGAGCAGCCTGCACAAAGAAGATGTCACTTTGACTGCTAGCTCACTCACTGCAGTTTGGTGTATGATGTTACGACTCCCAGATGTTTCGCCCAGTCGTCTCTGCCATGATTCGCTCCACAACTCACTCCATGCTCGCCGGCAGTGACAACCCAGCAACAGTACCAGTCAAGAAGTGTCCTCCTGAGTCGCTTGCCAGAAGTCCTGCCCAGCTGCCGAGTACTGACGATGCCTCACTCGAGGGCACCAGCAGGCTGTGCCCCAGGTTGAGTGAAAGCCTGCAGTGACTCCTACGATGACTGCTTCACCGTTCTAGAGGAGACCGTACACTGTTACGTCACAGCTCAGCCACAGCAATGTCTCCTGTGTTGCAGTATCTGTCCAGACGCAGAAAGGCGTGCAGTGATGCCCCTCGATGCTCACTGCCTTTGACCATGATGTTTAACACACCCCACATGTTTTTTTCTTCCTTCCCTGTAGGAAGTTTTTTTTTTTCATGTCCATATGTATATACATGTTTTTATTTTGTGTTCTGTGCCCTGTTCCTACGAGAAAGAGACCAAGTTTTTTTTTACCACCAGACATGGTCGGGACGACCATGTGGTAGGTGGCCGAGCGTATGTAGACAGCCTGTACTGTCTGCACAGACAGCCTCTGCTGTCTGCCAGCTTAGTTCATATTTCCCAGCACTCAGGTGCTGCCCTCTAGGCCTACAAAGGTCAGTGGGATGCTGGTCCCACTCGCTCACTCACTCAGCGGCCTTGAAACAGTCGACAGTCCTACTAGCTCTCTCCCTCGTGGGCATGGCCCTCTGGGCCATGGGCACAAACACACAAGCCTGTATACCCACCATGACTTTGCAAATAAAGTAAAGAAGCCTCCAAAGACGTTTATAAATGAACTCCACCCGCTACCAGAATCACCAAATAATTCTATAAAACATCTCACCCCAGCATCAAGAGCTTCTCACCCCAGCATCAAGAGCTTCTCACCCCGGCATCAAGATATTTCTCACCCCAGCATCAAGAGCTTCTCACCCCAGCATCAAGAGCTTCTCACCCCAGCATCAAGAGCTTCTCACCCCAGCATCAAGAGCTTCTCACCTCATCAAATCTCCTGTCTTACAATATGTTACAATGTTTCCAGAGTTATGTTAAATAAGGCTGTTTCTGGAGTCAGCACCTCTGCTGTACATAGCATACCTTGATGGTGTTCCGAGAGTCAACGCCCCCGCGGCCCAGTCCATGACGAGGCCTCGTGGTGGATCAGGGCCTGATCAACCAGGCATTTACTGCTGGCCACACATAAACCGACATGCATACCACAGACTGGCTGATCAGGAACTGAGTTCAGGTGCCTGTCCAGCGCCTTCTTGAAGACGGGGTCTATGGGTAATCCTCCTTATGTATGCTGGCAGGCAGTTGAACAGTCTTGGGCCTCTGACACTTATTGTGTTGTCTGTCAGTATACTCATGGCGCCCCTGCTTTCCATTGAGGGAATGTGCATCTAGTGCTGAGTCTTTTGTTTTCATATAGGGTGATTTCAGTGTGCAGATTTGGGACTAGTCCCTCCAGGATTTGCCAAGTGAATATTATCAAGTATCTTTCTCACCTGCATTTCACGGAGTACAGGTCAAGGGACTTCAGGTATTCCCAGTAATTTAGGTGTTTTATAATACTTATATATGCCATGAAAGTTCTCTGTATATTCTCAAGGTCTACAATTCCATCTTCACTGAAAGGGGCCGTTAGTGTACAGTAATATTACAGACGAGAGAAAACAATTGATTTCAAGAGTCATCATGGGGTTGGCGCCCCTAGTTGTGAAGATTCTCATCATCCATCCATAAATGGCAGATGTACTACATACTTTGTTGTGATCTTTGAAACTAGTGTTAATATAGTACATTCTGGTGTTAATATAGTACATTCTGGTGTTAATATAGTACATTCTGGTGTTAATACAGTACATTCTGGTGTTAATATAGTACATTCTGGTGTTAATATAGTACATTCTGGTGTTAATATAGTACATTCTGGAGTTAATATAGTACACCCTGGTGTAAATATAGTACATTCTAATGTTAATATAGTACACCCTGGTGTTAATATAGTACACCCTGGTGTTAATATAGTACATTCTGGTGTTAATATAGTACAATCTGGTGTTAATATAGTACACCCTGGTGTTAATATAGTACAATCTGGTGTTAATATAGTACAATCTGGTGTTAATATACTACATTCTGGTGTTAATATAGTACAATCTGGTGTTAATATAGCACATTCTGGTGTTAATATAGTACACCCTGGTGTTAATATAGTACATTCTGGTGTTAATATAGCACATTCTGGTGTTAATATAGTACACCCTGGTGTTAATATAGTACAATCTGGTGTTAATATAGTACATTCTGGTGTTAATATAGTACAATCTGGTGTTAATATAGTACAATCTGGTGTTAATATAGTACACCCTGGTGTTAGTATAGTACATTCTGGTGTTAGTATAGTACATTCTGGTGTTAATATAGTACATTCTGGTGTTAATATAGTACATTCTGGTGTTAATATAGTACATTCTGGTGTTAATATAGTACACCCTGGTGTTAATATTGTACAATCTGGTGTTAATATAGTACATTCTGGTGTTAATATAGTACATTCTGGTGTTAGTATAGTGCATTGTGGTGTTAATATAGTACAATCTGGTGTTAATATAGTACACCCTGGTGTTAATATAGTGCATTCTCGTGTTAGTATAGTGCATTGTGGTGTTAATATAGTACAATCTGGTGTTAATATAGTACACCCTGGTGTTAATATAGTACATTCTGGTGTTATTATAGTACATTGTGGTGTTAATATAGTACACTGTGGTGTTAATATAGTACATTCTGGTGTTAATATAGCACATTCTGGTGTTAATATAGCACATTCTGGTATTAATATAGCACATTCTGGTGTTAATAGAGTACACCCTGGTGTTAATATAGTACATTCTGGTGTTAACATAGCACATTCTGGTGTTAATATAGCACATTCTGGTGTTAATATAGCACATTCTGGTGTTAATATAGTACACCCTGGTGTTAATATAGCATATTCTGGTGTTAATATAGTACATTCTGGTGTTAATATAGTACACCCTGGTGTTAATATAGTACATTCTGGTGTTAATATAGTACATTGTGGTGGTAATATAGTACATTGTGGTGTTAATATAGTACATTCTGGTGTTAATATAGTACATTCTGGTGTTAATGTAGTACATTCTGGTGCTATTATAGTACATTCTGGTGTTAATATAGTACATTGTGGTGTTAATATAGTACATTGTGGTGTTAATGTAGTACATTCTGGTGCTAATATAGTACATTCTGGTGTTAATATAGTACATTCTGGTGTTAATGTAGTACATTCTGGTGCTAATATAGTACATTCTGGTGTTAATATAGTACATTGTGGTGTTAATATAGTACATTGTGGTGTTAATGTAGTACATTCTGGTGCTAATATAGTACATTCTGGTGTTAATATAGTACATTGTGGTGTTAATATATTACATTGTGGTGTTAATATAGTACACCCTGGTGTTAATATAGTACACCCTGGTGTTAATATAGTATATTCTGGTGTTAATATAGTACATTGTGGTGTTAATATAGTACATTGTGGTGTTAATATAGTGTCAGCATAGTTGCTGATCCCTGTGTTGTATAGCATATCAGTATCATCCATGTGCTTTAGATAGGAGATCCCTAGACCTGTGACTGTTTGTGTGACGTCATGGGATACAGCTTGAGTGTGAGGGGAGCTAGCTACCTCGGTTTCAGTCGGCGTTTGACTCAGGCTAGGAGAAGGCCGAGGCTGGGCTCCATCTCCCATCATCACAGTCTGACAATATATCGTTACCATCCAACAAGTGTGTCTACCTTCAACCCTCGATATCTCCTTTTAAGAACCCCTATGATAAATGGTGGCAACGGAGGGCCTGTAATCCTAATGATTACAGCGATTTCTGGAGATAAATTTCCACTGGTCCTGCGGACATCTTGTGAGTAGGCCTGCCGAGCAGGGTACGCTTGACCTACCTCAAGCCAGCTACCCTCACAAGCTTCTACCAACCACTACAATAATCATTGGTTGGTCTCTTTGTATTGGTGTTTGTCTGCTTATTTGCATCACTCCTGAGGGATTGGCCCGGGTTTGCAAAGTAAATCAGCTTCCAGTCTGTGGTGGGGGAATCAGAAGAACCGAGTCCAGCCTGGCCTACTCCATCCAGTTCTTTTGCCTGCCAAGCCAGCTTCCACCCCTGCTGTGCTCATTGTGGGAGGTTGTCAGGCTGTTCTGTGTGAAGGGTTGAGGTGGGCCAGCTAGCAACTAACCTAGGTGTCTTACCCCAGTACTCAAGCAAGCCACGTGAGTAGTTTTCATCGCTTGTGATTCAAGCTCCAAGCCATTCTGAGTGCTCTTTTTCATCCCTGTGGTGTTGTGGTATTTCGTGGGTGTATTTTAAGCCAGCCGGCTTAGAATTATCTTTGCAGCAGTGTGGTTGTCCTAAGTGAAGCTTACGCCATTCAACCCATAGGCCCACTCACCACGTGTGTCTCACCACCCCCGGTCTTAGCCCTGCTAAGCCCACCCACCCACCCACCCACCCACTCACCACGCGGCCTCAGACGCCTCACTCAGCCATTAACCCACTCACCCAACCTCTACCAGTGTTTTGGTACACTACGAGGGGTTATAGCACAATATTTTAAGGACCACATAGGGGGTCAAGAGCTAGAGTGTGTTTTGCGCCATCATTGAAAGCCTCCTGTGTGTGTCTATCGTCGATTTAAGTGCAATTCTACGATCAAGTGTGCTGAGGAGCAGTGAGTCAGCAACCAGTCTCCTCTACTCTCCACTACCATCAACCTTATTCTTCACCAAGTCGTTACAGCGATAATATTTTTTCATAGAGACATTTGCGAGTGTTGAGACATTTTTTTTGTGTTCCAGTGATTTTCTTAGTGACATTCAGTGACTCTCGATCAGACTCAGTGTTTGTTTGCAATAATCTTTTTATCTCCTTAATTCAGTGTTAATTTTCGTGCATTATCTTACATCTGTTGTGTTGTGTGTCTTTTTATACACTTGAAGTAAGTACTTAGTGTTTTTCCTTTGTTGTGTGTGCAACATATGAGCAGTATAGAACTTGTGTTTCCACTTCAGAATCACCTAGTGTTCTCAGTATTCCAGTGAAGTATTTCAGTAATTTTTCACCTTATATTCTACATCACAACTCAGTGTTGTCTCAGTTATATATAATTTTTTCATCCCAGCATTTGTGTATTCTTTTTTTTTTTGTTCTCTGTGTGTTGAACATTTTTTTTTGTGTTCATATTCTTTCATTTAGCCAGTGTCTAATTTGTCTTATTTCCACAGACAATAGTGCCATTGTTTTGTGCAAGCAAGATAATTATTATCTTATCAAAGTTTTCACACATCAAGTTTCATTGCAAGAAAATTCTAGTATTGTGTTTATGTTGATGTGTTGTGTTCTGCATCACTGTAAGTGTTCAAACTTTTTTGTTCTGTGTTTTAGCACCTATTATTTTTCATGTTTCATTGAACAAATTCACTCTTAGTGCAATTTTTAAGTTCTTCTTTTAGAGTAAATTGTTCTTTTGCTTGTTAAGTGTTGCTTGAGTGCAGTTAAGAGTCAAAGTGTTCCCCCAGTTCATTCCTTGATATATTTCTTTTCTTGTGTGTGTAATAATTTTTTTATTATTGCACATTGACTCATTTTGCAATAATTCTTGTGCAAATATTGTGTTGCCATTTAAGTTTTTCTTACAGAAATTTTATGCAGTGTTGTGCAGTACTTTTTGATTAGCAATTGTTATTTGCAATATTGCTACAGTTTAATTCAGTGCAGTTTCATATGCTCTGTTCTGTGCATAATATTTTATTCTTTCTGTGCCATTTTATTTTATTTCAGTGAATTGTGTCCCAGTTTGTTTTATTTTTGCACAATTATTATTATTATTACAATCAAGGGGGAAGCGCTAAACCCGGAGGATTATACAGCGCCTGGGGGGGATGTGGAAGGCATTCAGGCTTAATTTGGGGAACTGGAGCACAGATCCAATTCCCTAAATCAAGAGCCCCTCACCAACATCAAGGAACCTTCCTTGAGGGGTATTTTTGCACAAGCTTTATTGAGTCCATTTTATCATTTTATTGTGTATTTCCCTGTTGCATTGAGAGTAAAGACAACTCACTGTGCCATTCATTCAATTTAAAGTAAAAGTTGAGCAAATTAGATTTGAGTAAAGTACAAGTTCTCTTGATTTTCAAAGTGTTCTTTGTTCAGATAAGCATTTTCTCTGTGACTGTGAGTTTCTTTGCTCACTGTGTGACCTGTCAATTTTTAATTACTTATGCAGAATAGTTTAGTATTTTCTTCCCATTTAAGTTCACTGTGTTGTGTGTTCCTCAGTTACGTTTTCTTTTGTTTCTCTAAATTCTTGTTTTACATTTTGCAAACATGTCTCAAGTTTTCTCAAGCGATGCCTCAGCACATGCTGCTAGTACAACCATTAATGCGTCAGCCCAAAATTCGAGTAACTCCTTATCAAACAATAGATACAATCAGACTTCTAGCCTGCGTAATTTTAGTCATGATCCCTATGATGCTATGCCATTGTTCAATGGTAACCCAGACAACCTAGAAGGTTGGTTTTCCACTGTTCGAGCCAGAGCTGATGCTTCAGTTGATGGTCTTCCATCTGAGAGTTGTTTAATCAGTATCAGAAAGGAGAGTCTAGCCCGTTCTCCAGCCGCCTCGCATGTGTTCAACTTGGTTCGTGTGAAGGACTTTCAGGATCTGGCTGGGTGGGAGGATTGTGAACAGTTGGTTCGTGACTGTCTTGAACCGGTGCGAAAGGCCGATCCGTTTGTCGTTCTCAAAGAATTGGTTTGCGCAGCTCCGGGACCGGAGGAGTCATTGGATGAGTTTGCCCTTCGTCTTAACAACCTAATGTCCTCATTCGTTAAAGCAGGTCAAAATTCCAAGTACCTTAAAGATAACGATAAACCAGCCTTTGATGGGTTTGCCAAATTAGCCGCATTTGGAGTTATTAAACAACTAATGCCACCGACATCTATGTATGTGTACAATTCAAGTCCGCTAGATGCTACTATGGGACCGCTCGCAGCTCTCATCCATGTATGAAATTTGTGTCCCGAGGGAACCTTCCCTTATCGTAAGTCTACACCAACCACTTTGTCCACTCCTGTACTTCCTCTAGTTTGTGCTACTACCAAAACTCCCAACCTTAATCACTCGCGTCCATCATCCAAAGCTAGTGTTAAGAGTCATCATTCCCGTAGCACCCGTAGTATGTGCAGTACCCACAGTCAAAGAACTTGCTACAATTGTGGTTACCGTGGCCATATTGCTATTAATTGTCATGATAGTCACCCTAAGAAGCGTCGTACTGATGATGAGTACCAGTCAGATCTTCCCTACTGTACTTATCATAGAATTCATGGACATGACACATCTGAGTGCAATGCTCTCTACAACCTGCAGTACTCTAGATCTTTCCGTGGCCATTCCAACCACAGAGCAAGGAGAGGAAACATACGTCGTGGTTCACAAACTAACCAGAACCAGGCTCATTCTTCCAATTCAGGGGAATCTGAGTGCCCAAGTCTACTCGTCCAGTCGTGACAGTAGGTGATAATGAGTACACCATCCCAGTTCAAAATTCCTATGAAGCCTTAGCCAGCCTTGAGAGTGACAACCCTGCTGTTGATGCTGCTTCACACATCTCTGACATAGAGGAATTTGGGGATGAAGTAGAAAATGCCTTCTCCGATGACAACCCACCTTTCTGTTTGCACATAACTCCTAACGAAATGATCGGTCCTTTAGTACAAGCTTCTGTCCATAATGCGCCCATTCATGTGTTCATGGACTCTGGTGCGCAAGTTAATATCATCAGGTCTAGCTTGTTTAAAGAGAAGCAGTTACGACGTGTCAAACTCGTTGAGCCAACTACTGTGACCTCCCTTAGTGGAGTAGCTGGTTCCCTTCTGCAAGTCCGAGGCCAGACTTCACTCACCTTTACTATCCAAGGCAGAGACTTTACTGCTGCTTTTCTTGTTGTCGACCAGATTACCTTCCCTGGTGACCTAATACTGAGATTTGCTTCCATGCGAGACTTACGCATTGTGCTCGACCCATACCGATGGCAAGCCCAAATTGACGACTTGATCGTTCCATTTTGGGGTTACCAGCTTGGATCAGAAATCTGCCATACTGCTGCAGAGTATGATGTACGGATTAAGTCCTTACAAGCCAATGCATTCTCCAGTAGCGTACCCAAGCGGTCAGGCACTAGTAACTCTGTCACTCCCATCTGTGTTCCACCTACACCTTCAGACTTGCAAGATAGTGTTCTGTTGCCTCAAGTGTCCGGGGACACTTGGACTGCCTTGAGTGCACAGCCTATCCCTGCAATGACTGCTAGTTTGAGTAGTAGTTTCTCCACAGGGGGATGCCTTGTCAGAAAATGATTACATAAAACTAGTAATGCCATCTCTTGTTGATGTCACATGCCGTCTGCAGAAAGATGTCTCTGTTGCGGCTAGTGCTCTCACTAGAGTGTCTGTTGTTGTTCCTAATGTTCCTGATGGTGATAACATCCTAGTTGACAGTGATTCCTGCAAGGTCAAGGGTTTATTTGTTGAACCTTCCTTACACGTTGTAAGAGACAGTAAGATCCATTTATTCCTTGCTAACACTTTGGGTCACAGTGTTCGTCTCAGAGCTAACACCAATCTCGTTGACCTAGTTCACTATCCTTACCCTGTTCAAGTACAGGATGATGTGTCACCTGACCAGTAGGTCGGTGCTATTTCAACAGTGGAGACCTCATCTGCTCCACTGGATCAATCCATCCCACCAGTTGAGGAGAAAGACTTAGCTCCAACTGACTTCCCAGATGAAGTCAAGCGTTTGTTGTCTTTGTTGAACAAACGTCGTAACGCCATTGCCTTACCAGGTGAGAAGATGGGTATAATGAACTTATTGTCCCATCGTACTTCACTTGAACCTGGTACTAGGCCTATCTATATACCTGCGTACAGAATGCCTCATTCCCAAGTTGCTGTCGCAGAAGAACTGATCAATCAGATGCTCAATGATGGAGTTATTGAACATAGCAATTCACCCTGGAATGCGCTCTTGATCCTAGTGCCTAAGAAGGACGGCACTTGGCTCCCGGTGATTGACTTTAGGAAGTTAAATGCGAAAACTATTCCAGATCACTTCCCACTTCCTGGACTAGGTGATCTTTTATGCAATATTGGAGATAACAAAGTCTTCTCGACCCTGGACTTGTTACAAGGGTTTTGGCAAGTCCCTCTTCAAGAGGACAGCCAAGAGTTAACTGCATTCTCCACTCCCACAGGTCATTATCACTTCCTTTGAATGGCTTTTGGATTACGATCTTCTCCTATCACGTTCTCTAGACTTATGACCAATATCTTTAGAGGTCTTATAGGTAAAGCACTTATGGTGTACTTAGACGACGTAATCGTCATGTCCGAAGATGTGGATACACACCTGAAAAGACTTGATATAGTACTTGGTAAGCTTGAAGAAGCCAATTTAAAGATCAAACTGTCTAAATGTCAATTTTTCAGATCAGAAATTAAGTTTCTTGGTCACATAGTCACTCCTAGAGTGGTTACGACTGATCAAAGTAAAGTAACGGCAGTACTAAATTTTCCAACTCCCAAAACTGCTGATGCTGTAAGATCCTTTGTGGGTCTAGCAGGTTTCTACAGATCTTTCATTGCAATTTTTTCTTCAATAGCAGCTCCGCTAACTGAATTGCTTAAGAAAGATGCTCCTTTCGTTTGGACCTTCCGTCAAGAAAGAGCATTCCAAACACTAAAAGAAAAGCTAACGTCCGCTCCTATTTTGAAATTCCCAAATTTTTCTAAGCCCTTCTATCTGACAACTGATGCTAGTTCAATTGGCATAGGTGCCGTACTAGCTCAGAAGACTGATGGCAAGTACAACACAGTTGCATTTGCTAGCCGAGTCCTTACGAAGGCTGAACGTAATTATACAGTAATGGAGCAAGAAGCTTTAGCAATAGTATGGTCTTTAAAGCACTTCTGAGACATTTACCAGTACCCTGTTCATGTCTTGACAGACCATGCACCACTGATACCTTTATTCCAGAACAAACAGCCTACTGGAAGGTTAGCCAGATGGACCTTGACTATCCAAGAGTTCAATCCCACTTTTGAACATTTACCTGGCAAGTCAAATGTAGTCGCAGATGCTTTATCGCGACACGTTAGTGTAGTTACTGCAGATCCTCCATTTACTGTCGAGGATGTCAATAATGCCCAGAGAACAGATCTCATGTGGTCTGGTGTGATTCGATTCCTGCTCCAGGGAGATCTTATTCTTACTGTGAAGCCACCAGCACCCATTAGTGACTTTGTAATGAGCCAAGAATTACTGTATCGAACAGCCGAGTTGGGTACTCCAAGTAGAAGAGTGTACCAGTTAGTAATTCCACAGTCATTAGTGAACATAGCTCTACAGCTAGTTCATGGAGGTCCGGAGCTGGGTGGTACGGTTACAGTCATGTTCAGTTACAATACAGTTGCAGTATACACATGCCCCCAGTGACCATGACTTCCTTTATGGACATAAATTCGTTAGAAAACATTCAGCGTAGGATGACTAAATTAATACATAGCATTAGAAATCTTCCTTATGAAGAAAGATTGAAGACTCTTAAGTTACATTCACTTGTTAGACGAAGAATGAGGGGAGACCTGATTGAAGTGTATAAGTGGAAGATAGGTATTAATAAAGGGGATATTAACAAGGTCTTGAGGATATCTCTCCAAGAGAGAACCCGCAGTAATGGATTTAAATTAGATAAGTTTAGATTTAGAAAGGACATAGGAAAGTATTGGTTTGGAAATAGGGTAGTTGATGAGTGGAACAGTCTACCTAGTTGAGTTATTGAGGCTAGGACTTTGGGTAGTTTCAAATTTAGGTTGGATAAGCACATGAGTGGGAGGGGTTGGATTTGAGAGGGACTTGCACATCGGAGCTTGTTTCTTGGGTGGCATTGAAAATTGGGTTGGTCAAATATTTGTTAGTGGGATGAATTGTAAAGGACCTGTCTAGTATGGGCCAACAGGCCTGCTGCAGTGTTCCTCCTTTCTTATGTTCTTATGATGCACCAGGTGTTGCACACCCTGGTATGGATCGTTCTGTGAAACAAGCCAGAATGAAATACTTTTGGCCACTTATGGCAACTGACATTTCAGAGTATGTTAAGAAATGTAGTGTTTGTATGCAACATAAAGGAAATGTCAATGGTCCTAATTCAATCCAAGTGTACCCAACCACTAGCGAACCGTGGGAAAGAGTTGCCCTTGACTTGTTAACCAATTTTAAATGTTCCCTCCAAGGCAACAAACATCTGTGTGTTATGGTAGACCATTTCACCAGATATTGTGAGTTAGTTCCTATTGCAGATAAGACTGCAGAGACAGTAGCTAAAGCGTTTAAAGAACGCATTATCTGCAGGCATACCACCCCTAAGTCCTTAGTAACAGATAATGGAGGTGAATTCTGTAATGAGATTCTTGAAAAATTGTGTACTTTGTACAAGATCTCTAAATCCACCATTGTTCCTCATCATCCTGCCAGCAATGGGTTAGCCGAACGAACCAATAAGAAAGTACTTGATGTCCTGAGAGCCACTATCAACCCCAATAGTGATTATTATTATAATCAAGGGGGAAGCGCTAAACCCGGAGGATTATACAGCACCCCAATAGTGAAACTTGGGATGAAGTCTTACCAGATGTTCAATGTGCCATAAATTCTGCTTACAATGCTTCCATAGGTGATACTCCACATTATGCATTGTATGGTGTAGACAAGCGTTTACCCTAAGAGTTGTTATATTCCACTCCGAAACCCAATTACAACCCTGATGATTTCGTAGCAGCTCGTACCAGCATGGCTCAAAGTGTTTTTAGAAGAATCCGTGAAACACTTCATAAATCAACAGCAGAATTTACTAGAGTAACTAATAGCCGTGCTAAGCCATCAAAAGTCAAAGTAGGTTCAAGAGTAATGCTGACAAATTTCAACAAAACATCCGCAATGCCTAAGCTTGATCAAAAATTTGTTGGCCCTTATCGAGTTGTAGAACATATCTCTGGTAATAAGTATAAGGTTAGAGAAATTAGTACTGGTAAGTACAAAGAATCGCATTTAGATCATATGAAATTAGTATGCGATGTTGATGATATTGCTACCCAGACTAATGTGACAGATGCTGAAAATCCTCTTGACTCTGTACCCTCTACCTCAGATACTCAGTCAGATAATCAACCTGAATGTCGTTACTCCTTGCGTACTCGACAAGTAATGAGAAACCCACAAGTATCTTTTGTAGATACTCGTTCAAGTCTCCCTCAGTCAAGGCATGTGTTAGCCATTGCAGAGGAATTCGATCCTCCCATAGATGATAACCATTCTGCATATGTAAACCTCACCCTCGCAGAATTGGGTTTAAATGTACATAGTCTGTATAACTAGATGTCCGAGATGAAGTAAATTGTCAACTGTTTGTTATTAACTGATTAGTTTTTCAGATTTTTTTTTTTTTTTTTCGTATTCATGTTCCCTCCGTATTCTGAGAATTTGACAGTAATGATCTGAGTGCGCACCAGATGCCTTGCTGTTAATTTCACCTTGTATAAATATTTATTCTTCCTCAGAATCCGTAGAGTGCATGAATACAGATCGATCGATCAATTCCATCCATATTGTAAAATGATTTGTTCTTATAGTTTGTAATGCATTACGTTAAAAATCATTATGTTAAAAGTGATTACGTTAACACCCAGTACGTATTATTATTATAATCAAAAAGAAGCGCTAAGCCACAAGGGCTATACAGCAACCCAGTACGTAAAATTCATTTTGTTAACATCCATTATGACACCATCCATTAGTTCTAAGTTATATATGAATTTGTTATTGTATAGAATCAGCCCAGAACCACCTGCCTGTTCAGCCTATAGATAGTATTATTATTATTATAATCAAGGGGGAAGCACTAAACCCGGAGGATTATACAGCGCCTGGAGGGGGTAGTAGTGTATGTCGAGACGACATACGTAACATGACCGAGCTGTCAGCATAGTTGCTGATCCCTGTGTTGTATAGCATATCAGTATCATCCATGTGCTTTAGATAGGAGATCCCTAGGCCTGTGACTGTTTGTGTGACGTCACGGGATACAGCTTGAGTGTGAGGCGAGCTAGCTACCTCGGTCTCAGTCGGCATTTGACACAGGCTAGGAGAAGGCAGAGGCTGGGCTCCATCTCCCATCATCACAGTCTGACAATATATCGTTACCATCCAACAAGTGTGTCTACCTTCAACCCTCGATATCTCCTTTTAAGAACCCCTACGATAATAGTACATTGTGGTGTTAATATAGTACTCCCTGGTGTTAATATAGTACACCCTGGTGTTAATATAGTACACCCTGGTGTTAATATAGTACACCCTGGTGTTAATATAGTACAATCTGGTGTTAAGTTAGTACACCCTGGTGTTAATATAGTACACCCTGGTGTTAATATAGTACACCCTGGTGTTAATATAGTACATTCTGGTGTTAGTATAGTACACCCTGGTGTTAATATAGTACATTCTGGTGCTAATATCTGTTGCAAACCCTGAATGGGTTGCAATGATTATTATGTATATATATAATTATCTTTTCATATAATTTTATACTGCTCATATTTGCGATAATAGCTAAATCGTGAATATATGGCTTTATAATATTATTTGACTTAGTTATGTTGTTAGGTAGGATGTAACATATGTGCTCAGTTCAAGTCTTGATTGTCTAACTACTGTAATTATCGCTTGTGGCTCGTTAGACTGCCGGCTTCTGTTTCTGAGCTGCAGCTGTCCACGGAGCTATCACGTGATCGAGAGGGGGTTGTCCTCACCTCGCCTGAAGTATTCAGTCTGGTCTAGACTCGCTGGGTGGTTGGACAGATTGTCAGTATCATTATTCTTGTTAGTTCTGTAGAACTCTGTTCACAAAACATTGTATAGACTTAGTGATTTTCGACGTTGTATTGAGGTTGTGTGTCGCATAGACACTCTGAGTAACTCAGGTCCTGAGCTGTAGCTTCTGACCTAACTTGTACTGGTATCTGTGTATTATCACAGTCGGGGATTTTCTTATGCTGAACTTAGATTCAGTAGTATGGGAGTTTTGTGACTTTTGTGGAGGATCTGCAGATGGTCCCTACTTAGTGTCTTCATATTATCTCCTTGTTCCTGATTCTGTGTCGAAGTTGCTTGCTATATTGCTATTGGGCTTAGCATTTTTTTCATTGTTCAAGCAGACTGTTCTGATTGCCAGTTGGTTAAGAAGTTAGTTTATTTGAGGACTTTGTCAGTCACTTGTTTAAGTCTAGTCGAGTCTTGAGACATAGCGAACTACTTAGAGCACTTACACACATACTTACAAACTTGCACATACTTGTAATGTATTATTAAATGTTAATGTACCAGACAGTACTTAAGAATTATAAATGTGATATGTGCTTTCAGCACAATACTATTGTATACGAGAAAAGTGATATTATTTTAATTACTGTGATTAATTTAATTTAATTTGATATATGCCTAGACAACTTAATAAATTTATTAAATTTTAATTTCTCTAGTTAGTAGCCTACCAGTTGTAATCCTGAAGCACTACTGAATCATACTGAATTCTAATGGATAATTGGACAAGGATACTGACTACTTGTTACGAAAACCCAGTAACAGGCTGGATGCTAGAAGGGCAGTCCTTTCTAGTATTCACTGGAGATCTCTAAGCTTTTAGAATCACGTTTTTTGTAACAAATGGGGGCTGTCCGGGATGCTCTTGATCCAAGGTGTTGGAGAAATTGTCCAGTTTGACATACTAGTAACTCTATGATCAAACACTTTGAGTACTTTCCTAATCTGAAGACTTTGAGTTTAGTCTTGTACAACATACTAGGTGGATGTATATACTTGACTGAGTTTCTTGATCCAAGGAGATGGAAATACTGTTTATGAGTTCTAGCTCTAAGACAACCAACACTAAAATTCCTATCAGGATTATAGTTTCCAATAATCACTCTCTCGTAGTACAACTTATTTTCATGATGTATGCCAAAGTGAAACAAATAATTGATACTCTGACTTTGTCTGAGTTGAGTACATTAAAACTTCAGACGTGTTGGCAAGTAGTCAAGTATCTCGGTGTGACGTATAACAGGAATTACACCGCAGAAACTGTCAGAGCATTAATTAAAGATATATTGTTTCCTGCTCATACAGAGATGTCTGATTATGATTCAGATTCAGAAAGCCTAGTGTCACAATTAGGAAGTATGACTCTATTTGATGATGTAGAAGAAAGAGCAACTAAGGCAGAAGTGAGCCTAGTGTAGCTCAGTTCTCGCTCACTCCTTCCCTCACTGACACAATAGTACAGAGCATAGCTGGTAGTATGACTCAGCCTAATACTAGTACTGTGTATGCTACACCTGTATCTGCTTATCGTAGACCAGATCTAGACTCTCAAGAGACGGCTGGACGAGGTGCCCGACCAAAGGAATGTCCAGGCCACGTTAGATTCCTTACTCCTCCATTACCCACTGGTCCTATCTCTCAGGAACAGTTTGAGAGGTTTGAACGCCTCATTATGTTGCAGACTGCACAAACAGAGGCACAGAGGAAATTGAACGAAGAAGATTTCCAGAGAGAAAATGTTCGTCTTGGAAGACAACAGACTTATAGATCACAAGACACATTTAATGTGCAGAAAGCTGCCTCTATAGTTCCTAAGTTTTTTGAGAGTGACTTAGACACCTATTTTGATGTGTTTGAGAACCAGGCACATGCTATGAACTGGCCACGTAAGCACTGGACTACCTTGTTGCACACAGCTTTGACAGGAAGAGCTCAAACTTGTACTGCTGCTTTACCATTTGCCAAGTACATTAGTTATGACGCTGTCAAACAAACTATTCTAGAGACATATAACATATTACCCATCCCATAAGTAATCAACGTGCATTTCGTACGTTACAACGACGAGAAGATCAAACTTGTGTAGAGTTTGCTCGTGAGAAAAAAGTTGCATTTGAGAGGTGGTGTAGGTCTGCCAAGTGTAACAACTACGACAGCCTTGTTCAGTTGTTACTACATGAAGAGTTTAACAACTGTATGTCTGCTGACATACAAGAATATCTGATCGATCATACTACCTTGGATATTCTGGAAACTGCAGCATTAGCAGACAATTACGAGATTTCTCACAACAGTACCAACAATACCACCAGTCCGATAACATTCTTCTTTGCAAATATACAGGGTCTAAAGCCAGCAACAAACAACAAAATACCTTTCATCCGTGGACTGCTTGCAGAGGCAAAGGCAATGTTCGCGGCTTTCACTGAGACCCACATAAAGGATCACTTGGACAACGAAATATGGATCCCAGGTTACAACCTATACAGATGTGACAGAGTGAACAGGCAAAAGGGGGGGGGGGGGGGTTGGCCTGTACATTGCAGAGTCACTTGTTTGCACAGAACTGCTAAATGCCTCAAATGATGTAGTGGAAGTTTTAGCAGTAAAGGTCAAGAACCAAAACCTAGTCATTGTGGTAGTCTACAAGCCTCCGGATGCAACATCCCAGCAATTCCAGGAACAGCTGTTAAAAATTGACCACTGTCTGGAAAACCTTCCAGCTCCTGCACCCAACATCTTGCTCCTGGGGGATTTCAACTTAAGGCACCTAAAATGGAGGAATATAGCAAATAATATTGTTGCAGTAATAACACCAGGAGGCAGCTCTGATGAAAACTCACACTCACACGAGCTTTTAAATCTCTGCACAAAATTCAATTTAAACCAGCAAATAATAGAGCCTACTAGACTGGAGAATACACTAGACCTCATCTTCACTAACAATGATGATCTGATAAGAAATGTCACCATATCAAAAACAATATACTCAGATCACAACATAATTGAGGTTCAGTCATGTATGCGCGGAGCCCCAGACCGACATAATGAGATTAGGCACGAGGGAGCATTCACCAAATTCAACTTCAATAAAAAAAACATAAAGTGGGACCAAGTAAACCAAGTCCTAACCGATATAAGCTGGGAAGATATACTAAGCAACACAGACCCCAACTTGTGCCTAGAACAGATTAACTCGGTGGCACTCGATGTATGCACAAGGCTTATTCCTCTAAGAAAAAGGAGGAGTAGATGTAAAACAGAAAGAGACAGGCGCTCCCTTTACAGGCGACAGAAAAGAATAACAGAGCGGCTAAAAGAGGTCAATATATCTGAAATGCGTAGGGAGACACTGGTCAGAGAAATAGCAAGAATCGAACTTAAGCTAAAAGAATCCTTTAGGAGTCAGGAATCGCGGGAAGAACTAAAAGCCATAAATGAAATTGAAAGAAACCCAAAGTATTTCTTCTCCTATGCCAAATCAAAATAGAGAACAACGTCCAGTATTGGGCCCCTACTTAAACAAGATGGGTCCTACACAGATGACAGCAAGGAAATGAGTGAGCTACTCAAGTCCCAATATGACTCAGTTTTTAGCAAGCCACTAACCAGACTGAGAGTCGAAGATCAAAATGAATTTTTTATGAGACAGCCACAAAATTTGATTAACACAAGCCTATCCGATGTTATCCTGACGCCAAATGACTTCGAACAGGCGATAAATGACATGCCCATGCACTCTGCCCCAGGGCCAGACTCATGGAACTGTGTTCATCAAGAACTGCAAGAAGCCCCTATCACGAGCCTTTTCCATCCAATGGAGAGGGAGCATGGACACGGGGGTCGTCCCACAGTTACTAAAAACAACAGACATAGCCCCACTCCACAAAGGGGGCAGTAAAGCAACAGCAAAGAACTACAGACCAATAGCACTAACATCCCATATCATAAAAATCTTTGAAAGGGTCCTAAGAAGCAAGATCACCACCCATCTAGAAACCCATCAGCTACACAACCCAGGGCAACATGGGTTTAGAACAGGTCGCTCCTGTCTGTCTCAACTATTGGATCACTACAACAAGGTCCTAAATGCACTAGAAGACAAAAAGAATGCAGATGTAATATATACAGACTTTGCAAAAGCCTTCGACAAGTGTGACCATGGCGTAATAGCGCACAAAATGTGTACTAAAGGAATAACAGGAAAAGTCGGTCGATGGATCTACAATTTCCTCACTAACAGAACACAGAGAGTAGTCGTCAACAGAGTAAAGTCCGAGGCAGCTACGGTGAAAAGCTCTGTTCCACAAGGCACAGTACTCGCTCCCATCTTGTTCCTCATCCTCATATCCGACATAGACAAGGATGTCAGCCACAGCACCGTGTCTTCCTTTGCAGATGACACCCGAATCTGCATGACAGTGTCTTCCATTGCAGACACTGCAAAGCTCCAGGCGGACATCAACCAAATCTTTCAGTGGGCTGCAGAAAACAATATGAAGTTCAACGATGAGAAATTTCAATTACTCAGATATGGTAAACATGAGGAAATTAAATCTTCATCAGAGTACAAAACAAATTCTGGCCACAAAATAGAGCGAAACACCAACGTCAAAGACCTGGGAGTGATCATGTCGGAGGATCTCACCTTCAAGGACCATAACATTGTATCAATTGCATCTGCTAGAAAAATGACGGGATGGATAATGAGAACCTTCAAAACTAGGGAGGCCAAGCCCATGATGACACTCTTCAGGTCACTTGTTCTATCTAGGCTGGAATATTGCTGCACACTAACAGCACCTTTCAAGGCAGGTGAAATTGCCGACCTAGGAAATGTACAGAGAACTTTCACGGCGCGCATAACGGAGATAAAACACCTCAATTATTGGGAACGCTTGAGGTTCCTAAACCTGTATTCCCTGGAACGCAGGAGGGAGAGATACATGATTATATACACCTGGAAAATCCTAGAGGGACTAGTACCGAACTTGTACACGAAAATCACTCACTACGAAAGCAAAAGACTTGGCAGACGATGCACCATCCCCCCAATGAAAAGCAGGGGTGTCACTAGCACGTTAAGAGACCATACAATAAGTGTCAGGGGCCCGAGACTGTTCAACTGCCTCCCAGCACACATAAGGGGGATTACCAACAGACCCCTGGCAGTCTTCAAGCTGGCACTGGACAAGCACCTAAAGTCAGTTCCGGATCAGCCGGGCTGTGGCTCGTACGTTGGTTTGCGTGCAGCCAGCAGCAACAGCCTGGTTGATCAGGCTCTGATCCACCAGGAGGCCTGGTCACAGACCGGGCCGCGGGGGCGTTGACCCCCGGAACTCTCTCCAGGTAAACTCCAGGTACTAAAACACAAAGAAACAAGGTAACTAAAGATTGTCCTAGAAGTTGGCAACCTAAATCAGCTGCTCATTGCCGGCCTGATGTACTTGCTCCTGTAACTTCTTGTACCTTTACCAGGAAAACTCACAATCCTGAATCTGTCTCTGTGGCTAGACAGAAATCGGATATCGAGAAGAAGAAAGTTAAATGTACCTATTGTAACAGAAAACATGCTAGAGATTATTGCTATAAGTTAGAAAGAGATACGAGAAGCAGTCGTGCGGCTGGTGCCCCCACTCAAGTCATATCCTCTTCCAAGCAACAAAGGCACCAAAATCCTAATAATACCTCTGGTCCTACTGTTTCAGATAATATTACTCAGAACAGATGACTAGCGTCAGAAAGTGTATCTGACGAAAAGATTCGTTCAGTGATGAGTCCTTACTTTTTGAGAGGCAAATACTGACCACAGTATTTGCCAATACTGTGGTCAGAAAGATAGGAAGTAGAGGTAAAGTGAAGAATTTAGTCCATTGTGCAGTCTGAAACTGAGCGTGGAAAGGTAGTGAAGGACGTGTCGATCTTTTCTGAGAAGAACGAGAAGGTGGAGAAGTATCATCAGCAGGTAATTGTCATTGGCGTTTAGGCGTGGGACCAGAGTTGGTCCGACGTGGAACGGGCCGGCGATTCGAAAATTGCCGCACCGTAGAGGGAGAGGCCGGAAGCATAGTCAGAGAAGAGTGAAGGTTAGATAAATCGAAGGAGTCAGTCGAGGCCTCAGTACCTGAAGCGGGTGAGGAAACAACACCGGCGAGAGGTACAGAGGCATGAGGAGTGTCCGAAGAGTGGTCCAAAGACGAGGCGGGGTCAGAACGGGGTGCGGTATCAAGAAGGGGCCCAGGGGTAGCAGGTTCATGGACTAGGGCTGCCATGGTTAGGTTACTTCCTTCTTTTTGTTTTTAAGAAAAAAAAGAAAGAAGAAAAGAAAATAAAAATAAAAAAAAAAATAAAAAAAGGGGGGACCGGGGAGGGATAGTTCCTAGGAGGAATGAAAGGGCCTGAAATCTCCCTCCGTGCCCAAGAGGACCTCAGCACCGCAAGTAGCGCAAATGCAGCATGGAACCCGTGCCATACCCTACCCATCATGCCAGTAAACCGGCAATCCGGGATAGCAACCTCACATCTGCCGAGCTACCTCGGTGGACAAAAGAGAGGGCGGCCGGAAATCCACCACAAAGCATACCTCCTTCGGCCACCACCCCCGGAATCCGAAAGGTGGCTTCCAGAGATACACCCGTCGCCCGAGAGACACCCAAAGCCACCCTCCGGGATACGGGAGAGGGATCAGGACATCCCCAGGCAATCCAGATTCCACGGCAAACTACGCCACCGCCAAGAACCTCAACGGAATGGGATGGACCCCGGTACCCTTTCCCCTACCTAGGAACTAGCATGCCTGTGGGAAAAAAAAAAAAAAGTAAGGGCAAAAGGGAGGGGTGGGGAGGAGGAGGAGGAAAGGAAAAAGGGGAGGATGGGATAGGGAACGGGGGATTGGGGGGTAATTAGGTTCGGTCTGAGGAAGTAGACCGACAGGTCTAATTCCTTTGACCAAGAGCCTCTTCACCACGCCAAGGAGCCCCCCTTGAAGAGGTCGGAGGCCTAAGGAGTGGGCCTGGGCCAAAATATTATACCTCCAAGTTGTGTCATATCCCTTCTCAAGGTCAAAAAATATGGCAATAACTGAGTGATTATTCGCAAAGGCATTACGAACATACGTATCCAAGCATAGTAAGGGGTCTATGGTAGAACAACCCTTACGAAAGCCATATTGACTAGCGGAGAGACTGTTGTGTGTCTCTAAATACCACATTAAACGTCGATTTACGAGACGTTCTATCACTTTGCAAACTGCACTAGTAAGAGCGATGGGACGATAGTGGGAGGCATCATGTCCTGTAGTACCTGGTTTGCGGAAAGGGAGAACAATGGCAGATTTCCACAGCTGGGGAAGAACTCCTTGTGCCCAAATAAGATTGAAGAGGTGTAAGAGGACTACAAGGGCTGACTGATGTAAATGTTGTAGCATACGAATATGAATGTCGTCAGGCCCAGCTGCCGATGATCGGCAAGCTGAGAGCGTTGCCTCCAGTTCTTGAAGTGTAAAAGGCACATTATACTGTTCTTCTCTGAGAGAAGAAAAGTCCAAGGGTACTAACTCTCTGGCAGACTTTGAGGAAAGAAACGAGGGGCATAGATGGAGCCCACAGGAAATACGGACCAGATGTGTGCCAAGTTCAATGGCAACGTCGAGAGGGTTTGCTACATCAACAACAATGACCCATAGAACAGGAGCCGGGTCAAGAGAGTATTTACCACTCAATTTCCTCACTTTTTTCCAGACTGCACTCATAGAAGAAGCAGAGGTGATGGTGGAAACATAGTCTCGCCAGCAAGTGCGTTTAGCGTCACGGATGACACGGCGAGCGATCGCACGCTTCTGCTTGAAATCAAGAAGTCTCACAGCGGTTCTATTGTACCGGTACCTGCCCCATGCAGAGCGTTTCAAACGTACTGCACGAGCACAAGCAGGAGACCACCAAGGCACGCACTTCTGAGAATGCCTGCCTGAGGTTTGGGTTATAGAATGAGAAGCTGCGGTATAAATTGACGTCGAGAAGAGGTGTAGGAGCTCATCAATGGAGGATGAAGAAGGAACCTCACTAAAAGCAGTGAGTTGCGAGTAAAGATCCCAATTTGCCTGATCAAATTGCCAGCGAGGGCTACAGAAAGGTGGTGAATAGGAAGGAGAAGTAAGAATGATTGGAAAATGATCGCTGTCATTTAAGTCCGGTAGAACAGACCAGGTGAAGTCAAGTGCAGTGGAGGAAGAGCAGACAGATAGATCGATGCAAGAGAGAGTATGAGTACGAGGATCAAAATGGGTGGGAGTACCCATATTTAAAACATGGAGGGGGTGAGAGGCGAGAAAAGCCTCCAACTGGATGCCACGTGAGTCACAATGAGACCCCCCCAGAGGAAATGGTGGGCGTTAAAATCACCAAGTAACAGAAGTGGTGGTGGTAAGGATGAAACAAGAAAGGTTAAGTCTGGGATAGAAAATGCTCGAGAAGGAGAGAGATATAAAGAACATATTGTAAACCACTTATTCAAGTGGATACGGGCTGCAGTGTAATGCAGCGAGGTATGGACAAATAGTTGACAGTACGGAATATCATTACGTAGAAGAAGGGCACTTTCATTAAAGGTCCCATCTGAGAAAGGATCCGAAGAATACAATAAATTATAGCCTGAGATAGGTTGGAAAACAGCCGAGTGTAATTTTGGTTCTTGTAAGCAAGCACCAACAGGGGAAAACCTGGAAAGCAACATCTGAAGCTCACCCCGATTACCTCTGAGGCCGCAGATATTCCACTGTAAATAGGCCATGATTAGCGATGAAGAAAATACCAGGAATCCGTAGGGAAAGGCACCTACGGACTAGAGGGGTTAGAAAAGTCAACGTGTGGTGGCATTGGAAGACGTTCAAGCAGCGAAGGAAAGGAGCATTGCGAAGAATGGGATTGTGAAGATGGAGGAGAGGGAAGAGAAGGAACAGGAAGTGAATCAGTGTCCATTGAAGGTTTAGTCTCTGCAATATATTCTGAAATGGCTTCAAGCGTTTCTGAATTCAAAGATGTATGGGAGACCATATTGGAGATAGAAGGGGGAGGGTGAGTAAAGATTGGGACAGTAATGGACTGTACCAAAGTAGAGGGGGAGGAAAGAGTGTAAGGGACTGGAGATGAAGTGTGGGGGGGGGACAGAAGAGACAGAAACCTGGGAGGTGGCAGAAGAGGGAGAAACTTGGGAGGGGACGGGGGTGGAAGGCATAGTATGAGGAGGAGGGTGAATCTCCACACTTGTAATAGAGCCAGAGAGAGGGGAAGAACTAGGCCCAGAGACTGGAAAGGTAAAGTGTGGAGGTGGAAGAAGGGAAGGAAGGGGCAAAGAAGATTTGAGCAATGTGGATTTTTTGGACTTCTGAGAAGTAGAGGGGCGATTGGTATTAGGTGTCGTATGAGGTCTTGTCGATACTGGGGCTTGTGAGGAAGGACGCGAAGATGTAAGAACAGACTGAGTTGTAGTCGGGACGTCAGAGCCAAGGACAGCAAAAGGATTAGATGCCGGAGTGGCTCTGGGAGGGGTAACAACAGAGGAGGCTGCAGAAGATGGGACCCCAGAAGTGGGGGGATGTTTTGAAACACGAGAATAAGAAACACGGGGTAGTCTCCCTTGGAGGCGGAGATGAGTAACTGCCATAGCATAAGGGAGACCTTCTGCCTCTTTGAAGCAACGGATTTCACGTTCATTTAAGTAGACCTGGCAACGGCGGGAGTACGAAGGGTGAGCTTCATTACAATTAAGGCAAGATGGAGGTTGACTGCAAGATGTATTAGAATGGTCGTCGGCACCACAGACTGAGCATTCGGCCATAGATCTGCAATATTTCGCTGGGTGACCAAAACGCCAGCAATTTCTACACTGTTGCGGTGTAGGTATCACCTTTCGAACTTGTAACCAATGTCCCGCGACATATACAGAGGATGGGAGTTCTCGGCTGTCAAAAGTTAAACGAGCCACATTGCAAGGGTAACGTCTCCGCCCACGGGCAGGAAGGACATAAGTGTCTACTTTGAGGATTGGGAGATCCTGGAGTTCCAGCTGTTCAAGAATGTCATTGCCACATGACTGGAAATTCTGTTGGACTATGGTATGGGGCAGAATGACAGTACCACTGCAAGAATTCAGAGAAAGATGTTTTTCAATAGTGATAGGAGTAGTATCAATATTCGAAAGGAGAGAAAGATCATGAGCTTGGGTAGCATTCTGGACAGTGACGATGCATGTACCGCTCTTGAGAGCATGAAATGAAATATCTCTACCAACATGACGCAGGAGCGCTTTGCCAATACAGTGGACCCCCGCATAACGATATTATTTCAATCCAGAAGTCTGTTTGGGTGCCGTTATAGACCGAATTTGTTCCCATAAGAAATATTGTGAATTAGATTAGTCCATTTCAGACCCCTAAAAATATACCTACAAAAGCACTTACAAAAATAAACTTACATAATTGGTCGAGTTGGGAGCTGATTGTTATCCGGGGGTCCACTGTACTATGGTCAGAAAGGTAGGCAGAAGAAGTCGGTCTTAAAGTAAAGAATTTAGTCCATTGTGTGGTCCGAAACTGAGCGTGGAGAGGGAGTGCATGACGTGTCGGTCTTTTCCGAGTAGAATGGGAAGGTAACAAAGGAGCATCATCAGGAGATTGACGTTAGTGTTTAGGAGTAGGACCGGAGTTGGTCCGGTGTGAAATGTGCGGGCGATTCGAAAATTGCCGTACCATAGAGGGAGAAGCCGGAAGCATAGTCAAAGGAGAGCGGAGTTCAGACAAATCGAAGGAGTCAGTCGAAGCCCCGGTACCTGAAGCAGGTGAGGAAACAGCACCAGCAAGAGGTACAGGGGCATCAGGAGTGTCCGAAGAGTGGTCTAAAAACAAGGCAGGGTCAGAATGGGGTGCGGTATCAAGAAGGGGCCCGGGGGTAGTGGGCTCATGGATTGGGTTCTCCATGGTTAGGTTACTCCTTTGCTTTTTGTTTTTAAGAAAAAAAAGAAAGAAGGAGAGAAAATAAAAATAAAAAAAAGAATAAAAAAAGGGGGGAGCGGGGAGGAATAGTTCCCAGGAGGAAGGAAAGGGCCGGAAATCTCCCTCCGCGCCCAAGAGGACCTCAGCACCGCTAGTAGCGCAGATGCAGCATGGAACCCGTGCCATACCCTACCCTTCATGCCAGTAAACCAGCAATCCGGGATAGCAACCTCACATCTGCCGAGCTATTTCGGTGGACAAGAGAGGGCGGCTGGATATCCGCCACAAAGCATACCTCCTTCGGCCACCACCCCCAGAATCCGAAAGGTGGCTTCCAGAGATACACCCGTTGCCCGAAAGACACCCAAAGCTACTCCGGGGTACCGGAGAGGGATCGGGACATCCCCAGGCGATCCAGATTCCATGGCAAACTACGCCACCGCCAAGAACCTCGACGGAATGGGATGGACCCCGGTATCCTTTCCCCTACCTAGGAACTAGCACGCCTGTGGGAGAAATCCCAAAGGCCAAAAAGAGGAAGGGCAAAAGGGAGGGGTGGGGAGGAGGAGGAGGAAAGGAAAAAGGGGAGGATGGGATAGGGAGGGGGGGATTGGGGGGTAATTAGGTTAGGTCTGAGGAAGGAGACCGACAGGTCTGATTCCTCAGACCAAGAGCCTCTTCACCACAGCAAGGAGCCCCCCTTGAAGAGGACCATCTTGTACAGAGATTTTGATGAACTTTTTGCAGTTACAGTGTTTGACAGGAGAAACTCTGTTGATTCCCTCCTCACATCTCTTGCTCCTCCCTCGACCCAGTAGCGAGTGATCTAACTGAAGAAATAGTCACTTGCCAACCCCTTGGCTATGTTGGATCATCTGACCACAAAGGCTGTCTTTATAACACTGAGGATTCCAACAGAACGAGGTGAAGAATCTATACACACAACGTGGCTGTGGGAAAGAGGAAACTTGCTGGCCCTTTACTCTGAGCTCACCTTCTCTGATTGGAATGCTTTTCTCCAAGTGTCTCTTAACCAAATGAATGCTTTCATTGAATGCATCCTTAATCTCCAACAAAAACATCCCTCACCAGGGTCATTCCATGTCAAGTGGACCAGGGCTCCCCACCTCACCATCACAGATTTTTGATGGAACTTGGTGTGCTGGATCCACCATGTCCCAAACAACTGTGGTAAAGTTTTAGATCTGTCAATGAAATGGTTGGTGAGATAGAACCCTTTGTTTGACACCATACTGCAACCATGCACTATAACCCTATGAAATTTCGGTAATTTCGACAAAATAATTTCTCATTCTTTCTACCAAAATAAATGAAACTTTGCTATCTTACACAACTTCTTACACTTAATCCAATGGAACTATTATGGATTTACAATTTTTGAAACTGACATACTGATTGAACCTTAAAGTGGGGCAAATAAATCAATGCGCCAGTAAAATGTCAAAGTTTAGCCTTCTCTGGCTAGTGTATTAATAAAGATATTGCCATGAAATTTCATTTACTATTTTGTGACAAAACCTTGTTTACAATGAATGTTTTGTTCCTTTTAAATTTACATTCAAATTTTTGCATTTTTTTCTAAAAAGTAGAAAATAGGGTATTTTCCATGGGCTTTTTGAAAAAAAAAATGCATCTATTAGAAAGGGCATGTTTTAAACCATCTAAAAAAGTTGCTTCAGTTTTTCATCACACCCATATAATGCCCCAAAAAATAAGGGTCAGAGTTCAACAGGCTACTGTATGCTAATGTCATACATTATGTGCCAATAAATGAAGTTCTTATATTATTATTATTATTATAATCAAAAAGAAGCGCTAAGCCACAAGGACTATACAGCGCTGCAGGGCAGGAAGGAAGCGAGGGCATCAGGTGGCAAAAGGGAGATGGATGAGCAACAGGTTACGGATAACAGCGGGGCAGTGGATGGTGAAAGGGTAAAGGGCAGCAAGAGACTGAACCAGAAAGGGCTGAGGGGAGTGCAAAAAGTATCATCAGAGTTTGTGGAGTAAATCAGTCGTTGTCAAGAAGTCAATGAGAGAGTCAGGATTAAAGGAGGGTCCATCAGCAAGAAGGGAAGGTAAAGAGAGAGTAGGAGAACGAAGACGACGTTGGAGGTAAATTCTGCGTGCTCGCTGATAGAGAGGGCAGTCTAACAGAATGTGGCTAATCGATACTGGAACTTGACACTGCTCACAGAGAGGAACAGGGTGCCTCTCCATGAGATACCCATGAGTAAGACGAGTGTGGCCAATGCGAAGGCGGGAGAGAGTGGTCTCCCAACCTCGGCACTGATGACAAGAAGACGGCCAGTAACCTATGCTCGGTTTAATAGAATGAAGTTTGTTACCGAGCAGAGTTGACCAACGTTGTTGCCAACGGGTGCGAAGGTGGGTAGCTATTGCAGCAAAATAGTCCAGAAATGGAACACCTCGATAGGAAATTGGTAGGTCATATACTGCTGACCGCGCAGCAGTGTCTGCCTGTTCATTGCCCTGTACGTCGACATGACCAGGGACCCAACAAAAAACAATATCTTTATGTTTGGTAGAGATACGGCGTAGCCAAAGTTGGATACGGAGAACTAGGGGATGAGATGTATCAAATTTTCGTATAGCCTGTAGAGCACTAAGGGAGTCTGAGACTACTACAAATGATGACACAGGCATAGATGCGATACGAATAAGTGCTGCAAGAATGGCATACAGTTCAGCAGTAAAAATGCTAGCTGAAGATAGTAAATGCCCTCGTACGACGCTGTCCGGAAACACTGCTGCGAATCCGACGCCGTCTGAAGACTTAGAGCCATCTGTGTACACAGCGGTGGCATGAGAATGAGAGTGGAAGTGATCAAGAAAAAGAGAGCGGGAAGCCACCGTAGGCAGTTGAGCTTTCGAGCAAGGGAGTGAGAAAGAACAGACCCGAACAGCTGGAACTTCCCAGGGGGGTAGGGAAAAGTGAGATGCTACATGAACATATAAAGGTGGTAACTGAAGGGAAGACAAGAGTGAAAGTAGGCGAAGAGAAAAGGGACGGAGCAAACAGGGGCGGCGAACGAATAAAGAATGTCTACTAATATCGGTGACCATTCTATAAATGGAAGGATTGTGTAGATCGTGAGAGCGTACATAGTAACGAAGGCAATGGGCATCACGGCGATCAGACAAGGATGGAACATTTGCTTCTGTATAGAGGCTCTCAACAGGGGAAGAGCGAAAAGCACCAAGGCACAAACGTAAGCCTTGGTGATGGATAGAGTTAAGGCTAGAGAGAGTAGCAGGAGAGGCCGCGGAATAAATCTGGTCACCATAATCGAGTTTCGATAAAACGAGGGCTGAATGTAGGCGAAGCAGAGTTCGACGATCAGCTCCCCAGGAAAGATGAGCAAGGGTTTTAAGAAGGTTTAGCCGGCTGTGACAAGTTGCCTTCAGAGAGGTAATGTGAGGTTTCCAGGTTAACCGACGGTCAAAGAGAAGGCCTAGAAACCTGACTGTATCACGTTCGGGGATACGGGAGCCATAGAGATACAAAGGATGATCGGAGATAACAGAGCGTCTAGTGAAAGTAATTTGGTGAGTTTTGGTACTTGAAAATTTAAACCCATGTGTGGTGGCCCAAGTGGAAACACGGTCGACCGCATGCTGGAGAGAAACTGCAATAAGGTGACAGTCAGCGCCTGCACAAGCAATAGCGAAGTCATCAACATAGAGTGATGACCAAATATTGGGTGGAAGAACAGAGGCCAAATCATTTATAGCAAGGAGAAAAAGTGTTGTGCTTAGAACACATCCCTGAGGGACACCTTCAGCTTGGACGAAGTCCGGGGAAAGAACATTATTGACTCGAACACGGAAATGTCTGTCAGTTAAAAAGTTCTTAAGGAAGGATGGTAGATTGCCTCGGAGGCCTAAGGAATGGGCCTGGGCCAAAATATTATACCTCCAAGTTGTGTCATATGCCTTCTCAAGGTCAAAAAATATGGCAATAACTGAGTGATTATTCGCAAAGGCATTACGAACATACGTATCCAAGCGTAGTAAGGGGTCTATGGTAGAACGACCCTTACGAAAGCCATATTGACTAGCGGAGAGACTGTTGTGAGTCTCTAAATACCACATTAAACGTCGATTTACGAGGCGTTCCATCACTTTGCAAACTGCACTTGTAAGAGCGATGGGGCGATAGTGGGAGGCATCATGTCCTGTAGTACCCGGTTTGCGGAAAGGGAGAACAATGGCAGATTTCCACAGCTGGGGAAGAACTCCTTGTGCCCAAATAAGATTGAAGAGGTGTAAGAGGACTACAAGGGCTGACCGATGTAAATGTTGTAACATACGAATATGAATGTCATCAGGCCCAGCTGCCGATGATCGGCAAGCTGAGAGCGTTGCCTCCAGTTCTTGAAGTGTAAAAGGCACATTATACTGTTCTTCTCCGAGAGAAGAAAAGTCCAAGGGTACTAACTCTCTGGCAGACTTTGAGGAAAGAAACGAGGGGCATAGATGGAGCCCTCGGGAAATACGGACCAGATGTGTGCCAAGTTCAATGGCAACGTCGAGAGGGTTTGCTATATCAACACCAGTGACCCGTAGAACAGGAGCCGGGTCAGGAGAGTATTTACCACTCAATTTCCTCACTTTTTTCCAGACTGCACTCATAGAAGAAGCAGAGGTGATGGTGGAAACATAGTCTCGCCAACAAGTGCGTTTAGCTTCACGGATGACACGGCGAGCGATCGCACGCTTCTGCTTAAAATCAACAAGTCTCTCAGCGGTTCTATTGTACCGGTACCTGCCCCATGCAGCACGTTTCAAACGTACTGCACGAGCACAAGCAGGAGACCACCAAGGCACGCACTTCTGAGAATGCCTGCCTGAGGTTTGGGGTATAGAATGAGAAGCTGCGGTATAAACTGATGTCGAGAAGATGTGTAGGAGCTCATCAATGGAGGATGAAGAAGGAACCTCACTAAAAGCAGTGAGGTGTGAGTAAAGATCCCAATTTGCCCGATCAAATTGCCAGCGAGGGCTACGGGAAGGTGGTGAATAGGAAGGAGAAGTAAGAATGATCGGAAAATGATCGCTGTCATGTAAGTCTGGTAGAACAGACCAGGTGAAGTCTAGTGCAGTGGAGGAAGAGCAGACTGATAGATCGATGCAAGAGAGAGTATGAGTACGAGGATCAAAATGGGTGGGAGTACCCGTATTTAAAACATGGAGGGGGTGAGAGGCAAGAAAAGCCTCCAACTGAATGCCACGTGAGTCACAATGAGACCCCCCCCAGAGGAAATGGTGGGCATTAAAATCACCAAGTAACAGAAGTGGTGGTGGTAAGGATGAAACAAGAAAGGCAAAGTCTGGGATAGAAAATGCTCGAGAAGGAGAGAGATATAAAGAACATATTGTAAACCACTTATTCAAGTGGATACGGGCTGCAGTGTAATGCAGCGAGGTATGGACAAATAGTTGACAGTACGGAATATCATTGCGTAGAAGAAGGGCACTTTCATTAAAGGTCCCATCTGAGAAAGGATCCGAAGAATACAATAAATTATAGCCTGAGATAGGTTGGAAAACAGCCGAGTGTAATTTTGGTTCTTGTAAGCAAGCACCAACAGGGGAAAACCTGGAAAGCAACATCTGAAGCTCACCCCGATTACCCCTGAGGCCGCGGATATTCCACTGTAAATAGGCCATGATTGGCGATGAAGAAAATATCAGGAATCTGTAGGTAAAGGCACCTACGGACTAGAGGGGTTAGAAAAGTCAACGTGTGGTGGCATTGGAAGATGTTCAAGTAGCGAAGGAACGGAGCGTTGCGAAGAATGGGGTTGTGAAGATGGAGGAGAGGGAAGAGAAGGAACAGGAAGTGAATCAGTGTCCATTGAAGGTTTAGTCTCTGCAATATATTCTGAAATGGCTTCAAGTGTTTCTGAATTCAAAGATGTATGGGAAACCATATTGGAGATAGGAGGAGGAGGGTGAGTAAAGATTGGGACAGTAATGGACTGTACCAAAGTAGAGGGGGAGGGAAAAGTGTAAGGGACTGGAGATGAAGTGTGGGGGGGGACAGAAGAGGTAGAAACCTGGGAGGTGACAGAAGAGGGAGAAACTTGGGAGGGGACGGGGGTGGAAGGCATAGTACGAGGAGGAGGGTGAATCTCCACACTTGTAATAGAGCCAGAGAGAGGGGAAGAACTAGGTACAGAGACTGGAAAGGTAACGTGTGGAGGTGGAAGAAGGGAAGGAAGGGGCAAAGAAGATTTGAGCAATGTGGATTTTTTGGACTTCTGAGTAGAGGGGCGATTGGTATTAGGTGTCGTACGAGGTCTTGTCGATACTGGGGCTTGTGAGGAAGGACGCGAAGATGTGAGAACAGACTGAGTTGTAGTCGGGACGTCAGAGCCAAGGACAGCAAAAGGATTAGATGCCGTAATGGCTATGGGAGGGGTAACAACAGAGGAGGCTGCAGAAGATGGGACCCCAGAAGTGGGGGGATGTTTGGAAACACGAGAATAAGAAACACGGGGTAGTCTCCCTTGGAGGCGGAGATGAGTAACTGCCATAGCATAAGGGAGACCTTCTGCCTCTTTGAGGCAACGGATTTCACGTTCATTTAAGTAGACCTGGCAACGGCGGGAGTACGAAGGGTGAGCTTCATTACAATTAAGGCAAGATGGAGGTTGACTGCAAGATGTATTAGAATGGTTGTCGGCACCACAGACTGGGCATTCGGCCATAGATCTGCAATATTTCGCTGGGTGACCAAAACGCCAGCAATTTCTACATTGTTGCGGTGTAGGTATCACCTTTCGAACTTGTAACCGATGTCCCGCGACATATACAGAGGACGGGAGTTCTCGGCTGTCAAAAGTTAAACGAGCCACATTGCAAGGGTAACGTCTCCGCCCCCGGGCAGGAAGGACATAAGTGTCTACTTTGAGGATTGGGAGATCCTGGAGTTCCAGCTGTTCAAAAATGTCATTGCCACATGACTGGAAATTCTGTTGGACTATGGTATGGGGCAGAATGACAGTACCACTACAAGAATTGAGAGAAAGATGTTTTTCAATAGTGATAGGAGTAGTATCGATATTCGAAAGGAGAGAAAGATCATGAGCTTGGGTAGCATTCTGGACAGTGACGATGCGCGTACCGCTCTTGAGAGCGTGAAATGAAATATCTCTGCCAACATGACGCAGGAGCGCTTTGGCAATACTATGGTCAGAAAGGTAGGCAGAAGAAGAAGTTGGTCTTAAAGTAAAGAATTTAGTCCATTGTGTGGTCCGAAACTGAGCGTGGAGAGGGAGTGCTTGACGTGTCGGTCGTTTCCGAGTAGAATGGGAAGGTAACGACGGAGCATCATCAGGAGATTGACGTTGGCGTTTAGGAGTAGGACCGGAGTTGGTCCGGCATGAAATGGGTGGGCGATTTGAAAATTGCCGTACCGTAGAGGGAGAAGCCGGAAGCATAGTCAAAGGAGAGCGGAGTTCAGACAAATCGAAGGAGTCAGTCGAAGCCCCGGTACCTGAAGCGGGTGAGGAAACAGCACCAGCAAGAGGTACAGGGGCATCAGGAGTGTCCGAAGAGTGGTCTAAACACAAGGCAGGGTCAGAATGGGGTGCGGTATCAAGAAGGGGCCCGGGGGTAGTGGTTTCATGGACTAGGGCTGCCATGGTTAGGTTACTCCTTTGCTTTTTGTTTTTAAGAAAAAAAAAGAAAGAAGAAAAGAAAATAAAAACAAAAAAAAGAATAAAAAAAGGGGGGAGCGGGGAGGAATAGTTCCCAGGAGGAATGAAAGGGCCGGAAATCTCCCTCCGCGCCCAAGAGGACTCGACACCGCTAGTAGCGCAGATGCAGCATGGAACCCGTGCCATACCCTACCCTTCATGCCAGTAAACCAGCAATCCGGGATAGCAACCTCACATCTGCCGAGCTACCTCGGTGGACAAAAGAGAGGGCGGCCGGATATCCGCCACAAAGCATACCTCCTTCAGCCACCACCCCCGGAATCCGAAAGGTGGCTTCCAGAGATACACCCGTCGCCCAAAAGACACCCAAAGCTACTCCGGGATACCGGAGAGGGATCGGGACATCCCTAGGCAATCCAGATTCCACGGCAAACTACGCCACCGCCAAGAAACCTCAACGGAATGGGATCGACCCCGGTGTCCTTTCCCCTACCTAGGAACTAGCGCGCCTGTGGGAGAAATCACGAAGGCTAAAAAGAGGAAGGGCAAAAGGGAGGGGTGAGGAGGAGGAGGAGGAATGGAAAAAGGGGAGGATGGGGAGGATGGGATAGGGGAGGGGAGAATGGGGGGTAATTAGGTTCGGTCTGAGGAAGAAGACCGACAGGGCTAATTCCTCAGACCAAGAGCCTCTTCACCACGCCAAGGAGCCCCCCTTGAAGAGGTGAAGTTCTTATAACATGTGTCATTATTCATCATCTTTAGGTAAATTAATTATATAGACAATTTGATATTATTATTATGATTATTATTATAATCATGGGGGAGCACTAAACCCATAGGATTATACAGCACATGGGGGGGGGGGGGGAATGGGAGGCATTCAGGCTCAATTCAGGGAACTGGAGCACAGATCCAATTCCCTAGATCAAGAGCCCCTCACCAGCATTAAGGAACCTCCCTTGAGGGGGGGACAATTTGATAGCAAATTTCTAGTACAGAAACTATAGAATCTGCCAGTAACGGTGGTCCCACAACATGTATCCTTGAAACAGAAAAACCATCATCAGCATGTCACGACTTTTTTTTTTTTATTGCAAGAAAGTTGGATTTAAATTGGTACAAGACTTATCCACAGATGACAAAGCGCTACTTATTCGACGTTCAGAGGTAAATCTTATTGATGATCAAATTTGTTTGCATCATGAAGCAATACACCTCGAAAAATATGAAACAATGCAAAAGACATGATGTAATCCATTTGGAAAGCAAAATCATCATACAGGACTTTTGAGGGTCAATGTTGAAATGGTTGACAAATTGAACTGTGATTTATTTTATTATCACACTGGCCGATTCCCACCAAGGCAGGGTGGCCCGAAAAAGAAAAACTTTCACCATCATTCACTCCATCACTGTCTTGCCAGAAGGGTGCTTTACACTACAGTTTTTAAACTGCATCATTAACACCCCTCCTTCAGAGTGCAGGCACTGTACTTCCCATCTCCAGGACTCAAGTCCGGCCTGCCGGTTTCCCTGAACCCCTTCATAAATGTTACTTTGCTCACAACAGCAAAATCAAACCAGTTCAGAAAATTTTTTCTAAATGTAAAGCTGATGCTCAAATAGCAGACACTTTAATTGCCTTGTCCTCATCTTTGGATGATTTTGATATGGACAAGTCTGCCACAATTAATAAAAACTAGTCTGCCTTAGGTGAATCACCCTTGAAATTTTTGAAAGTGAGCAGTAGATAAAGTAGGCTATACAAGAGAAAAATTGAACAAGTGCACAATGTGATAATGCACAAAATGACTGCTGCTGCCGGCTTGGGAACCTAGACTAAGAAGCCCCATTATTGGCTTGGGAACCAAACAGATATCCCAGCAAGACTTTGGAACCTTAACAAAGAAACCCACCAGTGGCTGAGATTGCATGGCTATTGGGAGTGACCTCTGTGGTGATAGGGTTGCTGGTTTAATTGCTACCATGGACCAAAACAATTAAATACTTCTATGCTTTACTTGTATTATAAAAAAAAAGAAGTGCTAAACCTACAGGGTAGGGGACAGTGCAGGATTATATAGCAACAAGGGTGGAGTGAACAACAGAGGGAGAGTTAGAAAAAACTGAGTAGTGCTAAAGGAAGGATCATTAAAGATTGTGCAGTAAATCAGGTGCTGTCAAAAAAGTCAACGAAGGAGTCTGAATCAAAGGTGAGTACGTCATCAAGGAGGGAAGATAAAATAAGAGCGTTAGAGCGGTGACAACATTGAGGGTAAATTCTGCAAGCTCACTGATAGACTGGACAGTCCAACAGAATATGGCAAACTGAAACTGGAACCTGATAATTCTCACGAAGTGGAAGAGGGCACCTCTCCATAAGATACCCATGAATAAGATGTGTGTCCGATGTGAAGACAGGAGAGCGTAGTCTCCCAACCTCAGCATTGATGACAAGAAGATGGCCAGAAACCTAAACCTGGTTTGATAATATGTAATTTGTTATGTATCATATCAGACCAACATTGTTGCCAACAGTTATGGAGGTGGTCAGAAATTACAGGAAAACACACTGTGAATCGAACACCTCTATATGAAACTAGGAGGTCATGTACTGCTGACCATGCAGCAGTGTCTTGCCTGTTCATTGCCCTGTACATCAACATGACCGGGGACCCAACAGAAAACAATACCTTTGTTTTTGCTAGAGATGCGGTATAACCAAAGTTGCATACAAAAACCAGGGGATGAGGTGAATCAATTTTTTTTATAGCCTGCAAAGCACTAAGAGTGTCTGAAACTACCACAAACAGTGATACAGGTATAGATGCAATACATGTAATTGCTACGAGAACTGCATACAATTCAGCTGTAAAAATGCTAGCCAAGTCTAATAAAAGCTGTCTGGAAACACTGCTGCAAACCAAACACCATCAGAAGATTTAGAACCATCAGTGTACACCATGATGGCATGAGAATGAAACCGAAAGTGATTAAGAAAGAGAGAGAAGCAACTGTAGGTATCTGGGCTTTCGTGCATAGCAGTGGGAAGAACATATACGAACTGTCGGAACCTCTCAAGGGGGAAGGGAAAAGTTAAATGCTACTTGAACATATAAAGGGGGCAACTGAAGAGAAGACAAGAGTGAATGTAGCTGAAGGGAAAAGGGACAGAGTAAACAGGGGCAATGAACAAACAATGAACCTCTACTAGCATCCATTACTATCCTATACATGGAAGGATTGCGAAGGTCATGAGAGCGAACAAAATAGCAGAGGCAATGAGCATCACGGCAAGCGTTCAAAGATACTGATTATTATAATCAAAAAGGGCTAAACCCACAAAGTGTGCTGAAAAAAATGATCACATGACATGTCCAGCTTAAAAAGTTAACCATATTGCAGATTTTCACAGGGCATTGAAGGTACAGTAACCTGTTGAATTTTGACCCTTATTTTTTTTGGACATTTGCTAGTAGGTTGGTAGACAGCAACCACCCAAGGAGGTACTACCGTCCTGCCAAGTGAGTGTAAAATGAAAGCCTTTAATTGTTTTACATGATGGTAGGATTGCTGGTGTCTTTTGTCTGTCTCATAAATATGCAAGATTACAGGTACGTCTTGCTACTTCTACTTACAATTAGGTCACACTACACATACATGTACACGTTTATTTATACACACTCATCTGAGTTTTCTTTGATTTTATCTTAATAGTTCTTGTTCTTATTACTTTTCCTTTTATATACATGGGGAAGTGGAAGAAGAATCTTTCCTCCATAAGCCATGCGTGTTGTAAAAGTCAACTAAAATGCCAGGAACAATGGGCTAGTAACCCCTTTTCCTGTAATAATTACTAAAAAGAATAAAAAGAAAATTGTCAAAGTGGGATGTCTGAATGTGCGTGGATGTTGTGCAGTTGATAAGAAAGAGATGATTGTGGATGTTATGAATGAGAAGCTGGATGTCCTGGCTTTAAGTGAAACAAAGCTGAAGGGGGTGGGAAAGTTTCAGTGGAGAGGAATAAATGGGATTAGGTCAGGGGTTTCAAATAGAGTTAGAGCTAAAGAAGGAGTAGCAATAATGTTGAAGGATAAGCTATGGCAGGAAAAGAGGGACTATAAATGTATTAATTCAAGGATTATGTGGAGTAAAATAGAGGTTGGATGTGAAAAGTGGGTTATAGTCAGCATATATGCACCTGGAGAAGATAGAAGTGTTCAGGAGAGAGAGAGATTTTGGAAAATGTTGAGTGAATGCGTGGGGAGTTTTGAACCAAGTGTGAGAGTACTTGTGGTTGGAGATTTCAATGTTAAAGTGGGTAAAAATGTTGTGGAGGGAGTAGTAGGTGAATTTGGGATGCCAGGGGTAAATGAAAATGGGGAGCCTTTAATTGAGCTATGTGTAGAAAGAGGTATGGTAATAAGTAATACATATTTTATGAAAAAGAGGATAAATAAATATACAAGATATGATATAACATGTAATGAAAGTAGTTTATTAGACTATGTATTGGTGGATAAAAGGTTGATGGGTAGGCTCCAGGATGTATGCGTCATGGAGGGGCAACTGATATATCGGATCATTATTTAGTTGTAGCTACAGTTAGAGTAAGAGGTAGATGAGGCAAGAGGAAAATGACAACAAGTAAGAGGGAGGTGAAAGTGTATAAATTAAGGGAGGAGGAAGTTCGGGTGAGACATAAGCAACTATTGGCAGAAAGGTGGGATAGTGCAAGTATGAGTAGTGGGGGGGTTGAAGAAGGTTGGAATAATTTTAAAAATGCAGTATTAGAATGTGGGGCAGAAGCTTGTGGTTATAGGAGGGTGGGTGCAGGAGGAAAGAGGAGTGATTGGTGGAATGATGAAGCAAAGGGTGTGATAAAAGAGAAAAAGGTAGCTTACGAGAGGTTTTAACAAAGCAAGTGTGTTATACGAAGAGTAGAGTAAAAGAAAGGTGAAGAGAGAGTAGTGAGAGTGCAAAAGGAGAGCAGATGATAGAGTGGGAGAGGCACTGTCAAGAAATTTTAATGAAAATAAGAAAAAATTTTGGAGCGAGTTAAACAAGTTAAGAAAGCCTAGGGAACGAATGGATTTGTAAGTTAAAAACAGAGTAGGGGAGTTAGTAGATGGGGAGACGGAGGTATTGGGTAGATGGCGAGAATATTTTGAGGAACTTTTAACCCTTTCAGGGTCGGCAGGCCCTCTCCCAAACCT
The DNA here is from genome assembly GCF_038502225.1 of Cherax quadricarinatus. Taxonomy (NCBI): domain Eukaryota; kingdom Metazoa; phylum Arthropoda; class Malacostraca; order Decapoda; family Parastacidae; genus Cherax; species Cherax quadricarinatus. The sequence goes on from NC_091320.1 coordinate 17,775,178, forward strand.
GTTCTCAGGGTCGGTAAAAATTCGAGAAAAAAATTATTTTTTCTTATGAAAAGTTTTTTTTTTCTGAATTTTATAGGCTAAACAAAATTTTTTTACCATCAATACTTACTGAGATATGGAGGCATGAAGTTGACAGAAAATGACCGGCATACGGTAACATCGCCGAATGCCGGTCACCCGGTATTATTTTTTTAGGTACTATTTTCTATTATTTTTTAATTTTTTTTTCCAAGTAACTTTTATGGCCTGTGAGACCAATATGAGTACTATTTTGTATTTCTTTTTCTATACTACACAATAACTGCATAAACACTGTTGTCAGTATTTTGTTTATAAAACATATTTACACACACGAACAATGCAAAATGTTGTTTATTACTATTTTCCCATATTTTATATACATATATACAGTCACAGGACATGTTTTTAGAAGTTGTGCAGCCTGTGGAAGTCTTTGAAACATGGTGTCATGCACAGTGGTGTTTTACACTCCTCACACATAAAACGAGTGTCTCTGCGTCGTTGTGGGCGTTTTTGTATGTGCACAGACGTAAAACCTCTTCTGAGCCTTTCATAGGATTACAGTACATGGTCGTGGAATGGTGTCAAAGAGTTCTATCTCAGCAACAATTGACAGATCTAAAACTTTACCAAACTTATTTTGAGACATGTAAGATTCAGCACACCAAGTTTCACCAAAATTCAGGATGGTGAGGTAAGGCACTTTTCAAAAACAGACCACTTGACATAGAAGGACCCACCAGCCTTTCTTCTGCTGTCCTTGTAGAGCAGCTGCTACTGCTAAGTACAAGGCTTGGAGAAGGTATAAGAGGCATCACACTACAGGTCTCCCTCAACATTCGCGTTTTCCACTTTCATGGGCTTCAAACATTCGCGAATTCCCAGCCTCCCAATCATATTTAAAATGTGTCATTACATATGTTAGGAATTGTGGCAGTGGCAGAGTTTGTTTGGAGATAGGACATGACATGTATTCTAGAATGAATAAAATATGCCATTATGTCATGAGTGTTGTTGGTGATGTATAAGGGCCACAGAGCATAAGCCTTACATAGTGGTGGTGGAGGGAGGTGGCAGTAGAGACGGCGGTGTTGTCAGTTGCCCTATACAACTCCAACATCATTGGAGGAGTTAGGTTCGTGCTGTCCTTTTTCTATCGATTAATCGCTTAACTGACTTGCTACACTGTTAATGCTACACTATCATTAGCTGGCGCTATAGCCTTCATCAATTTGTGCTGCTTTAGTATCGTACACATCAGTCACTGAAGGCGGCACATTCTCCCCTCTCTCTTCCTCCTCCATTTTGGTACTCTGCTATGATTTCTTTCTTGAATTCTATAGTTTCTTCACCTTTACCAAAGGGCTGGCACTAATACAATATTTTACGACGTTTTCACGTGTTTTATGACTTCATGGTTCAATAGGTTAAGGAAGCAGTATTATATTATATTTCCCTACAATATATTGGGGCACCAAACATTCACTATTTTTCAACATTTGCTAGGCTCTGGATCCCCTAACCCTCGCGAATGTTGAGGGAGACCTGTATCGATAAGAGGAACCTGCACAGGCAAGCCAGTAGGCAAATGGGAAAAGTACAAAAGTGGACCATCTCTAGATGGTAGGCTAACAAAAAGGAAGCTGGCATCAGGGAGAATGGGCTCCACAACCTGATGGTTCTTGAAGGACTGACAAGGTTATTCACCTGACAAAATTATTCTGCTTCTAAATTGACAGGATAGGACCACCTCTAATTGCAGTCAGGAGAAAGCCGACCTCTTTGTGGCCAGGATGCAAGTTCCTGATCCAGCAGCAAAGGATCTCTTGGCTAGCTGCAAGAACTGTCAGAGTTGTCAGTGGTGACGATAAGGCAAGATGAAGTCTATTGTCTCCTTAAATTGTTGGGCATAAAAAAAAAATACTGTGGGCCCAGGTAAGTCAAGCCCAAGACTGCCAAGTAGATGTGCAGACCAGCTAGCAGCACCTCTAACTCGCACCTATCAGCGCTGCAAAACAGTGTAAATGTCCTTTTGTTGAAAGAGGCAAATGTAGTCCCTGTTCACAAAATGAGCAGAGCAGAAATCATCAGCTACAAGCCAATGTCACTCCTGGCAATCACTGGCAAAATTCTTGAGACAACCTCATGGCAGATGACAGTTTTTCAACTACCACTCACTTCTCTGTGATTGCCAATATGGCTTCAGAAAAGGTCACTTAGCTGCTGATCTGCTGTTAAGCCTCTCCATTATGTAGCACCTGTCTTTGGAAGAATCCAAGGTCAGCTGTTTAGTAGCACTGGACATTGCTGGGGCTTTCGACCTAGTATGGCACCAGGAACTCTTAGCAAAACTAACTGCAAGTACTAGGAGTTGCTGGCTCTGCCCTATGCCTCCTCAGCAGTTACCTCTTAAAGTAAACCTCTAAGAGTAGTTCTCAATGGAATAGAGTCAACAAGACACCCTATTGGAGAAAGTGTTCCACAGGAAAGTGTGCTTGGGCCCTTGTTATGGAATGTCTACTTCAATAACCTTCATCTCATCCCAGAATACCATGCATATGCAGGTGACTGTACTCTTGACTTACTTATCCAAGAGAGGAAATTGCCAGCAGCTCAAAGTTATATTATCCACCAGCTTACAGCTATAGCAGCCTGCAAAAAATGATGGCAGGTAACATTTGCTCCTGAGAAAGCACAAATGATGATGATCTCCATGCAGCATGATGATAATGCTGGAGCAGTGGTAAGAACGAGTGAGTGTGTGTTGGTACCTGGGGGATGAGGCCGATATCCTTGGGGTGAAATTCAACTCCAAACTAAACATGAAGAACCACGTTGGAAACCTTGCAAAAAAGGCGGCCAGGAAGCTCATTTTGACATATCTCATATCTACTTGACAGCCGAGGTGCAAGATTCTGTACGAAGCATACGTATGCTCACACCTTGAGTATGCTCCACTTTCTTAGATTGCCTGCCTGCCTCCCTCTTCCTCCTCCCCTCCCCTCTCCCAAACTCGTATGACTTTACAGAATAGACAACAGAGAATGATGGCTCATCTCTTGCCTGGACCCAGCCTGGATGCATCTGTCATGTCAGCAGAGCCTTTGACATAGGAAGGATGTGGGTGGCCTTACTGTTATGCACAAGGCCATCAGTGTCAAGGTACCACACCTGGCTCCACCCCGAGGACAGTGAGATGTGAGCTTCTACACAAGATGGGCAGCAAACATTACTTCATCTAAGATCATTTCCAGGATGACTCGAGTCTGGAACATGTTCGTACAGCATAAAGACATCAAATTAGTCAGCTGACCAATAAAAATCACTGGCCCACAGACGGCTTCAACTTCATCCTGTTCCATATCTGTATATGTCTTAATAAAAAGGCTTACAAATGAGCTGATATAGGTAACAGATCCTAGCTTGTAAATAAAGTTAGGAACCCTAAACCTAACCAGTGTAAAAAAAATGGGGGGAGAGATAGGGAGGGAGGAGACAGAGGAAGGGGGAAGAGGGGAGAGGGGGGAAGACTATAGTCCAAGCATGTTGTTGCAATCAGGAATTTCAGCTTCAGAAAGCCTATAGCTAGAAAGCTTGAGGAAGGATAAGAGATAATTCCTCGGATTCAAAGTCTCCTTCACTGCAAAAAGAAACCTTCCCTTGAAGGGTAAACAATTTTAATAAAATTAAATTCTGATCAGTCTTGACCTTGTAAGGATAATTGTCTCAAGATGCATACGAATAATCTTTATTTAGAGCCACTTAACAAAAGTTACAGACCATTTTCAGTAACAGTATAGATTGAACATTTTAAAATCTTTCGAGATAAATATAAAATTCTTTCAAGGTTACAAAAGTGCTTGAAAGATTTTGAGGACTTGTGGAACCTTAAGTAAGTGCCACTTGGGTTTTTTTTTTTTTTTTTTCTAGTTTCAGGCTTTTTCTACAAAACTATCCCTCTGGGTTTATTTAAAAGTTTGTCCTAGGTTTAATTAAGAATGAAAGTCACAAAACAAATTAATGGTACCAATAAAATATGGGGCAAGAAAAGGATCAAAGATCCATTGTGCTTATGGGGAATGTTTTAAACCCCTACTAAAAACTAGAGACAAATAATTTAACATAAATGTGGCAAAGCAAAGCCAAAACCAATGGGCATTACATATATTACATGAAGCTTGCTTCCCAATACAAGTCTTAAAAACAACAGCAGTCGTCTCTCAAAAATACATCCCATGCTGCTTGATCTAATTGCAGTGTTTTATTAATGGATCTTAATGAAGCATTTTTTCCCCAGTTAATTACAAACCAGAAAAAATTAAGCAGCAACAAGAGCAAAGTTGTTATAAAAAGAGAAGTCATTCCTCTTTTGATCAGCATGAGAAATATTGAAAAGTTTACAACAAATTCTTGGTTACCAAGTTATTTTCATTTTGGAGTATGGTTTATTAAGAGCATGGCATCCATTACAATGCTGTAAGTCTACATTAATTTCATACATATACTGCCTGAAGAAGAGATGAAATCAAAACCCTCTAGTAACAGAGGAATAAATTAATATATTTGCAATTTAGTGAGAAGATAAGGCAGCACATAATTAACAGCATTTTAATTGCTGTTAACAAAATATGAATACAGATAGTATTAAAATATTAAGCCCTGACCATCCCATGAAGGAACAGATAAAACTGAAGCACAAATACCTAATTTAAAATATATATCAACATGGGTAATTATAAGAAACGCCAGACAGTATTTACATAGATAATTATTTAAGCATTTAACGAAACAGCAAAACAGTACTGCTAAATTTTGTAGATTATTTACCTAAAACAAAAAGAGGACTTGTGGCTTCAGTAGTAAAAGAATAAAATGAGAGTTTAGGTGAGCCGGTTACCATTTCTTCTTGTGTTCATCCATGCTGACACCTCCAGGACCCAGAGAAATAAGCATCAACAGACCTCCAATAACAGACAACGTCTGGAAAACAATAAGATACATCAGCTTAAGTCTCTCTCTCTCTTAACTCTGTTGTTTACTACCAATCAGATACTTTATGATTGTCAAATAACTGGCTAATTTGCATTTCACATTCCCAGAATTGTGCAGCATTTTCTTAATGTATTGGCTATTATAACTCACTGTTTTTTAATATGAGAAAATTTATAAACACACGGGTCATATAGTGGCTAGGTACTGGGAGGAATTCAGGTTCAACCCAAGGAAGGGGATGCCAAGCCCAACTTCTTGGATAAAAAGCCCGCTCATCTTGAGCCAGAGTCATAACTGCACAAAATTGGCATCAGAATTAAACTTTTTAGATATGCCTACACATAAATACCATCTCTTTCTTATACATAATTCTATAAACTTAAGTATTCTTACCCTGAACATTGATTAATGCTTGCAATTGCTATATATTAAAATATAATGATCAGGAGCAGACAAGTGTTTTGAACCTTTCACTTTAACCCTCTCAGGGTTGAGAGGCCCTCTCCTAAACTCTTTCTCAGTCAAAAATTTTTTGGAAAAAAAAAAAAAAAAAAAAAAAAAAAAAAAAAAAAAAAAAAAAAAAAATCTTATGAAATGATAGAGAATCTTTTCCCAATCACAATGACACCAAAAGTATGAAATTTGATGGAAAACTTATGGAATTACGCTCTCGCGAAGCTAGCGGTCTCAACAATGTTTACACATTGGCGATTTTGCCCACTTTGAGCCCTATTCTTGGCCAATTCCAGTGTACTAGTCGACAAAAATCTTACTTATTTCGCTAGAACTCCATTTTATCTATCGAATGAGTACAAGAAACCACCCATTCACGAATTTCAACTATCCAATAAAGTGGTTAGAAATTGGCAATTTTGCCAATTTCACACAAATTTCAGAAGATGCCAATTTCCAAATAGGGTCCAGAATAAACAAGACAGACATTCCTGGCACTAAAATAACAAGTTCTCTGTTAGTCACATTCCCAGGCCCCTCTTACATTTCTTTTGCTTTCCTCTTGGAATTTTTATTCTCACAAAAAATGGAAGATTTACTGTTATGCAGACTACTGCATTAGTGTAGAAATGGTATAAATAATATTGGTGCACTTGTGAAAGAATATTAGACTCGCCAGTTGGTGTGTATTGGACGCCTAGCATGATTTGTTTACTTTTGAACTTTGGTAAAAATCGAACATTTCTGCTACTTTGAGCTCAATTTCAAGGTACTTTTCATTGTGAAACCAATCTAAATCATCTCAATTACTGTAATATGTCTTCCATTTTATAAAATAAGACTAAGAAAACTAGAATGCAACCATAAATACCATACGAAAATACAGTGCAAATTCGCTGTTTTAATCCAAAACCACTGTCAAAGTTTTTTTTTTCTCATTATACACTGTGCTGCAGGATTTTTTTTATACTGTGCACACTGACCACAGATCCAATCTTTCATATGTAGGCCTGCCAGCTTTCTCTCGCTAGATTTGAAGGCGCTAGAATTTAGGCGTTCTAGTACATCAATAACCCTGGTGCATAAGCCGTATTAGTACGTCCGAAACCATTAATTTCAGTGAATATCAATATAAAATTTCATGACTAGAGTTAATAAAGGTTACTTGAAACTTATTCAAACAGAAGACTAATGTTTTGTTGGTCTTATTCTGGAGGTTCCTAGTACAAATGTAGAGAAATTTTTTTTTATAAAATAGTTTCAAAATAGGGAGCAAGGGGCTAGTAACTCCTTCTCCTGTATATATTACTAAATGTAAAAGGAGAAACTTTCATTTTTCCTTTTGAGCCACCCTGCCTCGGTGGGATACGGCCGGTGTGTTGAAAGAAGAAAAGTTTCAAAATAGGAGGAGGTTGGTAGACAGCAGCCACCCAGGGAAGTACTACTGTCCTGCCAAATAAGTGTAAGACAGAAACCGGTATTTGTGTCTTTCGGTCTCAAACACACAAGATAACAGGTATATCTTGCTACTTTTACTTACAATTAGGTTACACATGTATGTGCACGTTTATGTATGTGCACGTTTATGTATACACACTCATCTGAATTTTCTTTGGTTATTCATAATAGTTCTCGTTCTTATTATTTTCTTTTCATATCCATGGGGTAGCAGAATAAGAACCTTTGCTCCGTAAGCCATGAGTGTTGTAAAAGTCAACTAAAATGCCAGGAGCAAGGGGCTATTAATCTCTTTTCCCATACAGCTTACTTAAAATAAAAAAGAAGAAAACCTTTAAGTTGGGATGTGTGAATGTTCATGGATGTAGTGAGGATGACAAGAAAGATTCTCTATAAGGATTACAATGCTGAGTTTACAGAATTTGGTTATTGTGTGGTTTACATGTGGTAAAATAATAATTACAGAGTGTACCACTAGAACACCTAGCATGGCTAGGCATTTCGGGCAGACTTAGATTAAATCTTAAGTTTAAAATATTACAAAATTATGAGGTAAGTTGGTATTATGGCTAAGTGACTAAATACTAGTTTGTGAGTTTAGCAATGTGAATGCTTTTGTTTTGGCACAATACATAGTTTCAGTATTGGAGTATCACAGGCCAACTTATGACTAGTTAAGATTCATTATTTTAAGATTGAGATTAATATTTCTGTTTATGGTCAAATGGGTGAGCGAGTGTAAGTGTGAACCACCAGGTGGTATTCGTGTAATTAGTTGACAGGGTGTATCAGGGAGATAAGATGTTTTCTGATGGTAGTTTTGAAGGTGATGAATGTGTCTGCAGTTCTAGAGTTTTCAGGTAGGGTGTTCCAGATTTTAGGGCCTTTGACATACATTGAATTTTTGTAAAGCTTTAGTCGGACACGGGAAATGTCAGAGATGTTTGTGTCCGGTGTTATGCCTGTGGGTTCTGTCACAACTATCAAGAAAGCGTTTTAGGTCAAGGTTAATATTGGAATTTAAGGTCCTGTAGATGTAGATTGCACAGTAGTAAGTGTGGATGTACTGAACAGGGAGTAAGTTTAGATCTATGAAGAGTGGGGAGGTGTGTTGCCAGGGATGGGATTTAGTGATTATTCTTACTGCGGCTTTTTGTTATGTTATTATTGGCTTTAGGCGTGTTGCTGCAGTTGAACCCCAAGCACAGATAGCATAGGTGAGGTATGGATATATAAGTGAATGGTATAGTGTGAGAAGGGCAGTTTCCAGCACGTAGTATCGTATCTTGGAGAGGATCCCAACCGTTTTGAGTACTTTTTTGGTTATGTGTTGGATATGGGTGCTGAAATTCATGTTGTTGTCGAGGTATAGGCCTAGGAATTTGCCCTCATTATGTCTGGCAATTAGAGTGTTGTCGATCTTAATGTTAATTTGCGCATCTCCTGCTCTGCTACCAAACATAATGTAGTAGGTTTTGTCAGTGTTAAGCATAAGTTTATTGGCTGTCATCCAAGCTGATATTTTGATCAGCTCCTCGTTAACAATAGTGTTGAGGGTGGCAAGATTAGGGCGAGAGATGACATAAGTCGTGTCGTCAGCAAAGAGAATGGGGTTCAGGTGTTGAGATACGTTTGGAAGATCATTGATGTATATGAGGAAGAGCAGGGGACCAAGGACACTTCCCTGTGGAACTCCAGTATCAAGTGGCCGTGTTGTTGATGCTGTGTCTTTAATGGTGACATACTGATACCTATTAGTAAGGTAAGATTTGAAATATGCAAGCGCATGGCCTCTTATACCATAATGGTCAAGTTTGTGGAGTAGGATGCTGTGGTCTACTGTGTCAAAAGCTTTTCTTAGGTCAATAAAAATTCCTAGTGGATATTCTTTATTTTCCAATGCTGTGTAAAGCAGATCTAGCATTTTTATGATTGCATCGTTATTGCTTTTATTTTTCCTGAATCCAAATTGGCAGGGGTCGAGTATGTTTTGTGCCGTTATAAATGAATATAGTCTCCTGTGCACGAGTTTCTCAAAGATTCTGGATAGCAATGGCCTACAGTTGTTTAAATCTGTAGGGTCACCACCTTTATGTACTGGTGTAACCCTTGCCGTCTTGAGTAGTTTCGGGAAGGTGCTAGTTTCTAGTGACTTGTTAAGAAGTAATGAGATAGCATTTGAGAGGACATGGGCCGTGGACTGTGAAGGTTATGAATGAAAAGCTGAATGTCATGGCTCTAACTGAAACAAAGCTGAAGGGGGTAGGAGTTTCAGGGGAGAGAAATAAATGGGATTAGATAAGTGTTTCTAATAGAGTTAGAGCTAAGGAAGGAGTAGCAATAATGTTGAAGGATAAGTTATGGCAGGAAAAGAGGGAATATAAATGTATAAATTCAAGGATTATGTGGAGTAAAATAAGGGTGGGATGAAAAAAGTGGGTTATAGTTAAGTGTTTATGCACCTGGAGAAGAGAGAAGTGTAGAGAGATTTTTGGGAGATGCTGAGTGAGTGAATGGGAAGTTTTGAACCAAGTGAGAGAGTACTTGTGGTTGGGGACCTAAATGCTAAAGTGGGTAAAACTGTTGTGGAGAGTAGTAGTAGCTAAGTTTGGGGTGCCAGGGGAAAATGAAAATGGGGAGCTTTTAATTTGAATTATGTATAGAAAGAGGTTTGATAATAAGTAATACATATTTTAAGGAAGAGGATAAATAAGTACACCAGATATGATATAGCATGTAATGAAAGTAGTTTGTTAGATCATGTAGTGGTGGATAAAAGGTTGATGGGTAGACTTCAGATGAGCCTATTTATAGAGGGGCAGCAGATATATCAGATCATTATTTAATTGTAGCTACAGTTAGAGTAAGAGGTAAATGGGAAAAAGGAAAAAACAGCAACAGCAAGTAAGAGGTGAAAGTTTATAAACCAAGTTAGGGTTATTATTGAAAGTTAGGGCGAGATATAAGCAACTATTGGGAGAAAGGTGGGCTAATGAAAGTATAGCTAGTATGGGGGTTGAAGAGGGGTGGGATAGTTTTAAAAAGGCCATGTTAGAATGCAGAGCAGAAGTTTGTAGTTAGAGGAAGGTGGGTGCAGGAAGAAAGAAGTAATTGGTGGAATGAGGTAAAGGGTTTGATAAAACAGAAAAAGGTTGGGTATGAGAGACTTTTAGAGAAGAAGTGATATAAAAAGGGTGGAGTATATAGAGTAAAAGAGGTGAAAAGAGTGGTGAGGGAGTGCACAAGTGTAAATGACAGAGTGGGTGAGGTGCTGTCAACAAATTTTGCCGAGAAAAAAAATTTTGGAGCGAGATAAATAGGTCCTTGTCCTTGGAGGCAAAGAGGGGAATGTATGAGAGTATAGTTTTACCAACGCTCTTATATGGGTGTGAAGCATGGGTGATGAATGTTGCAGCAAGGAGAAGGCTGGAGGCAGTGGAGATGTCATGTCTGAGAGCAATGTGTGGTGTGAATATAATGCAGAGAATTCGTAGTTTGGAAGTTAGGAGGAGGTGCGGGATTACCAAAACTGTTGTCCAGAGGGCTGAGGAAGGGTTGTTGAGGTGGTTCGGACATGTGGAGAGAATGGAGCGAAACAGAATAACTTCAAGAGTGTATCAGTCTGTAGTGGAAGGAAGGCGGGGTAGGGGTCGGCCTAGGAAAGGTTGGAGGGAGGGGGTAAAGGAGGTTTTGTGTGCGAGGGGCTTGGACTTCCAGCAGGCATGCGTGAGCGTGTTTGATAGGAGTGAATGGAGACAAATGGTTTTTAATACTTGACGTGCTGTTGGAGTGTGAGCAAAGTAACATTTATGAAGGGGTTCAGGGAAACCGGCAGGCCGGACTTGAGTCCTGGAGATGGGAAGTACAGTGCCTGCACTCTGAAGGAGGGGTGTTAATGTTGCAGTTTAAAAACTGTAGTGTAAAGCACCCTTCTGGCAAGACAGTGACGGAGTGAATGATGGTGAAAGTTTTTCTTTTTCGGGCCACCCTGCCTTGGTGGGAATCGGCCAGTGTGATAATAAATAAAAAAATAAATAGGTTAAAGCCTAGGGAATGAATTGATTCAACAGTTAAAAACAGAACAGCAAAGTTAGTATATATAGAGTTAGAGGTATTGTGAAGATGGCAGGAATTTTTTGAGGAACTATTAAATGTTGAAGAGAGGGAGGCAGTAATTTCATGCACTGGCCAGGGAAGTACAACATCTTTTAGGAGTGAAGAACTGATGCAAGTGTGGGGGAAGGTGCACAAGGCATTAGGTAGAATGAAAGGAGAAGGGGGGAGGGGGAGGGGGAGGGGGAGGGATGGAAGCAGCTGGAACTGATGGGATCATGACAAATATTAAAAGCAGGGGATGATACAGTGGAGTGGTTGGTACTTTTGTTCAATAAATATTTGAAAGAGGGGAAGGTACCTAGAGACTGGTAGAGAGCGTGTATAATTGCTTTATATAAGGGAAAGGGGGACAAGAGATATTGTAAAAAATTATAGGGGAGCAAGTTTACCAAGTTCTCCATGGGAAAGAAGAGCAGAATTCTTCCTCTATAAGCCATGCTTGTCATAAGAGGCAACTAAAATGCTGGGAGCAAGGTGCTAGTAACCCCTTCTCCTGTATAAATTACTAAATTTAAGAAGAGAAACTTTCATTTTTCTTTTTTGGGCCACCCTGCTTTGTTGGGATGCAGCCAGTTTGTTGAATGAAAGAAGTTTACCAAGCATGCCAGGTAAAGTGTATGGTAGGGTTATTATTGAAAGAATTAAGAGGTAAGACAGAGCAGGATTGCGGATAAACTAGGAGACTTTAGAATGGGTAGGGGATGTGTAGATCAAGTATTTACATTGAAGCATATAGGTGAAGAATATTTAGATAAAGGTAGGGATGTTTTCATTGCATTTATGGATTTAGAAAAGGCATATGATAGGGTGGATAGGAGAACAATGTGGCAGATGTTGCAAGTGTATGGAATAGGTAGCAAGTTACTAATGCAGTGAAGAGTTTCTAGGAGGATTGTGAGGCTCAAGTTAGGGTGTGTAGGAGAGAGGGAGATTACTTCCCAGTAAAAGAAGGCCTAAGACAGGGATGTGTAATGTCAACATGGTTGTTTAACATTTATAGATGGAGTTGTAAAAGAAATCAATGCTAGGGTGTTAGGAAAAGGGGTGGGATTAAATTATGGAGAATCAAATACATAACTGGAGTTGTTACAGTTACTTTTTGCTGATGACATTGTGCTTTTGAGAGATTCTAAAGCGAAGTTGCAAAGGTTAGTGGATAAGTTTGGGAGGGTGTGTAAAGACAGAAGATAGCTCAAAGTGAACATAGATGAGAGTAAGGTGATGAAGGTATCATTGGAGAGAGTGAGTAAGGAGGATGTTAATGTGTTCAGATATTTGGGAGTAGATCTGTCAGCAGATAGGTTTATGAAGGACATTGTTAACCATAGAATTTATAAAGGAAAAAAAAGTGAGTGGTGCATTGAGGTATCTGTGAAGACAAAAAATGTTATCTATGGAAGCAAGGAAGAGGAATGTAAGAGAATACAGTGGACCCCCAGTATTCGATGGCATCGGTATCCAATAAATCCGGTATTCGATGCATTTTAACGCAAAAATTTTGCCTCGGTATCCAATCAAAAACCCGGTATTCGATGCGATTCGTACGAGACGTGTCCACGTGTGGCCTGAACTGCCCTGTGTGTGCCAGTGTTTACAAGCCAGGCAGTGTGCGCGCATCTAAGGATACATTCGGTACATTCCATATTATCACTGTTTTTGGTGTTTGTTTCTGCAAAATAAGTCACCATGGGCCCCAAGAAAGCTTTAGTGCCAACCCTGTGGTAAAAAGGGCGAGAATTAGTATGGAAATTAAAAAAGATTTTGAAGGGTTTGGGGCTAACCCTGAGAAGCCTATGCCAGTTGTGGAATCCATTGTGCCTACTTCAAAAATTAAGGAAATGTGTGCAAAGTGGGTTGAACTGCAAACTTTTATGGATGACAATCACCCTAACACAGCTATTGCAAGCCGTGCTGGTGACTATTACAATAGCAATGTTGTGGCCCATTTTAGACAAATCTTAAAGGAATGGGAGGTACAGAGCTCTATGGACAGATTTGTTGTGCGACAGAGGTCCAGTGACTCAAGCTGGTCCTAGTGGCATTAAAAGAAGAAGGGAAGTAACCCCAGAAAAGGACTTGCTACCTCAAGTCCTAATGGAAGGGGATTCCCCTTCTAAACAGTAACAACTTCGACACTCTCCCCTCCTCCCATCCCATCAATCATCACCAGATCTTCATTAAAGGTAAGTGTCAATTATTCTATTGTTATTGTAATTATTCTATTGCATTAAACTTAATATTTCATGTGGTAAATTTTTTTTCATACTTATGGGTGTCTTGCACGGATTAATTTTATTTCCATTATTTCTTATGGGGAAAATTGATTCGCTTTTCGACATTTTCAGTATTCGATGATTATTATTATTATAATCAAAAAGAAGCGCTAAGCCACAAGGGCTATACAGCGCTGCAGGGTAGGGAAGGAAGCAAGGGAATTGGATGGCAGAAGGGAGGGGGGATGATCAGCAGGTTACAGAAAACAGCGGGGCAGGGGATAGTACGGGGGTAGAGGGTAGCAAGAGATACAAGTAGAAAGGGCTGAAAGTATCAGAATTTGTGAAGTAAGTCAGTCGTTGTCAAAAAGTCAATGAGAGAGTCCGGATGAAAGGTGGGTCCATCAGCGAGAAGGGAAGGTAAAGAGAGAGCAGCGGGGCGAAGACGACGACAGAGGTAAATTCTGCGTGCTCGTTGATAAAGTGGGCAGTCCAACAGAATGTGGCTGACTGATAATGGAGCTTGGCAATTCTCACAGAGAGGAGCAAGACGCCTCTCCATGAGATATCCATGAGTAAGACGAGTATGGCCAATGCGAAGACGGGAGAGAGTAGTCTCCCAACCTCGACACTGGTGATAAGAAGACGGCCAGTAACCTATACTCGGTTTAATAGACTGAAGTTTGTTGCCGAGCATAGTAGACCAACGTTGTTGCCAACGGGTGTGAAGGTGGGAAGATATTACAGCAAAATAGTCCGTACATGGAATACCTCTATAAGAAACTGGTAGGTCATGTACTGCTGACCGCGCAGCAGTGTCTGCCTGTTCATTGCCCTGTACGTCAACATGACCAGGGACCCAACAAAAAACAATATCTTTATGCTTAGTAAAGATGCGGCGTAGCCAAAGTTGGATACGGAGGACTAAGGGGTGAGGTGTATCAAATTTTTGTATAGCCTGTAAAGCACTAAGGGAGTCTGAGACAACCACAAATGATGACACAGGCATAGATGCAATACGGATAAGTGCTGTAAGGATGGCATATAATTCAGCAGTAAAAATACTAGCTGAAGATAGTAAATGCCCTTGTACGACGCTGTCCGGAAACACTGCTGCGAATCCTACGCCGTCAGAAGACTTAGAGCCATCTGTGTACACAGCAATGGCATGAGAATGAGAGTGAAAGTGGTCAAGAAAAAGAGAGCGGGAAGCGACCGTAGACAGTTGGGCTTTCGAGCAAGGGAGGGAGAAAGAACAGACTCGAACAGCTGGAACTTCCCAGGGGGGTAGGGAAAAGTGAGATGCTACATGTACATAGAAAGGTGGTAGTTGAAGAGAAGACAAGAGCGAATGAAGGCGAAGAGAGAAGGGACGGAGTAAGCAGGGGCGGCGAACAAATAAAGAATGTCTACTAATATCAGTGACCATTCTATAAATGGAAGGATTGCGGAGATCATGAGAGCGTACATAGTAGCGCAGGCAATGGGCATCACGGCGATCGGATAAGGATGGAACGTTCGCTTCTGCATAGAGGCTTTCGACAGGGGAAGAGCGAAAAGCACCAAGGCATAAACGTAATCCTTGGTGATGAATGGGGTTAAGGCTAGAGAGAGTAGCAGGAGATGCCGCTGAATAGATCTGGTCACCATAATCAAGTTTCGATAAAATAAGGGTGGAATGTAGGTGAAGGAGGGTTCGACGATCAGCTCCCCACGAAAGATGAGCAAGGGTTTTAAGAAGGTTCAGCCGGCTGTGACAAGTTGCCTTCAGAGAGGTAATGTGAGGTTTCCAGGATAACCTACGATCAAAGAGGAGGCCCAGAAACTTGACTGTATCACGTTCAGGGATACGTGAGCCATAGAGGTACAAAGGATGATCAGAGATGACAGAGCGTCTAGTGAAAGTGATTTGGTGGGTTTTAGTGCTGGAAAATTTAAACCCATGTGTGGTGGCCCAATTGGAAACACGGTCGACTGCATGCTGGAGAGAAACTGTAAGGAGGTGACAGTCAGCGCCTGCACAGGCAATAGCGAAGTCATCAACATAGAGTGATGACCAAATATTTGATGGAAGACTAGAGGCCAAATCATTAATAGCAAGGAGAAAAAGTGTTGTGCTCAGAACACATCCCTGGGGGACACCTTCAGCTTGGACAAAGTCCGGGGAGAGCACATTATTAACCCGAACACGGAAATGCCTGTCAGTTAAAAAGTTCTTAAGGAAGGATGGTAGATTGCCTCGAAGGCCTAAGGAGTGGACTTGGGCTAAAATATTATACCTCCAAGTTGTGTCATATGCCTTCTCAAGGTCAAAAAATATGGCAATAACTGAGTGGTTATTCGCAAAGGCATTACGAACATACGTATCCAAGCGCAGTAAGGGGTCTATGGTAGAACGTCCCTTACGAAAGCCATATTGACGAGTGGAGAGACTGTTGTGTGTCTCTAAATACCACACTAAACGTCTATTTACTAGACGTTCCATTACTTTGCAAACTGCACTGGTAAGAGCAATGGGACGATAGTGGGAGGTTTCATGTCCCGTAGTGCCTGGTTTGCGGAAAGGGAGAACAATGGCGGATTTCCACAGCTGTGGAAGAACTCCTTGTGACCAAATAAGATTGTAAAGGCGTAATAGGACTGCAAGGGCTGACTGATGTAAATGTTGTAGCATACGAATATGAATGTCGTCGGGCCCAGCTGCCGATGATCGACAAGCTGAGAGTGTTGCCTCCAGTTCTTGAAGTGTAAAAGGCACATTATACTGTTCTTCTCTGAGAGAAGAAAAGTCCAAGGGTGCTAACTCTCTGGCAGACTTTGAGGAAAGAAATGAGGGGCATAGATGGAGTCCCTGAGAAATACGGACCAGATGATTGCCAATTTCATTGGCAACATCTAGTGGGTTTGCTATATCAACACCGGCAACTCGCAGAACAGGAGCCGGGTCAGGAGAATATTTACCACTCAGTTTTCGTACTTTTTTCCAGACTGCACTCATAGAGGAAGCAGAGGTGATGGTGGAGACATAATCTCGCCAGCAAGTGCGTTTAGCGTCACGGATGACACGGCGAGCGATCGCACGCTTCTGTTTAAAGTCAAGGAGTCGCTCTGTGGTTCTATTGTACCGGTACCTGCCCCATGCAGCGCGTTTCAAACGTACTGCACGAGCACAAGCAGGAGACCACCAAGGCACGCATTTCTGAGAATGCCTGCCCGAAGTTTGGGGTATAGAATGAGAAGCTGCGGTGAAAACGGAGGACGAGAAGAGGTGTAAAAGCTCATCGATGGAGGACGAAGAAGGAACCTCTTTAAAAACAGTCAGGTGTGAGTAAAGGTTCCAATTTGCCCGATTAAATTGCCAGCGTGGGGTGCGAAGAGGTGGCGAATATGAAGGGGAAGAAAGAATGATTGGGAAATGATCACTGTCATGTAAGTCCGGGAGAACAGACCAAGTAAAGTCTAATGCGGCGGAGGAAGAGCAAACTGAGAGATCGATGCAAGAGAGAGTATGAGTCCGAGGATCAAAATGGGTGTGAGTACCTGTATTTAAAACATGGAGGGGGTGGGTGGCAAGAAAAGCCTCTAACTGAATTCCACGGGAATCACAGTGAGACCCTCCCCAGAGGAAATGGTGGGCATTAAAATCACCAAGTAACAGAATCGGTGGCGGTAATGACGAAACAAGGAAGGCAAAATCCGGAATAGATAATGCCCGAGAAGGAGAGAGATATAAAGAACAGAGCGTATACCACCTATGTAAGTGGATACGGGCTGCTGTGTAATGCAGCGAAGTATGAATAAATAGTTGATGGTACGGAATATCAGTGCGGAGAAGAAGGGCACTTTCATTAAAGGTCCCATCAGGAAAAGGATCTGAAGAATACAACAAATTATAGCCTGAGATGTGAGAAATAACAGCAGAGTGTAATTTTGGTTCCTGTAAGCAAACACCAACAGGGGCAAACTGGGAGAGTAACATCTGAAGCTCACCCCGATTACCCCTGAGGCCGCGTATATTCCACTGTAAAAAGGCCATGATTGGCAATGATAAAGATACTTGAAATCCGCAGGTAAGGGTTCCTACGGACTAGAAGGGTTAGAAAAGTCCACATGCGGAGGCAGTGGAAAATGTTCAAGCAGCGAAGGAACGGTGCGCTGTGAAGAAAGGAGTTGCGCAGATGGAGCAGAGGAGAGAGAAAGAGCGGAAGGTGGATCAGTGTCCATTGATGGTTTGGTCTCTGCAATATATTCAGAGATTGCTTCAAGTGTTTCGGAATTCAGAGATGTCGTATGGGAGACAATATTGGGAATGGTAGGGGGAGGATGAGTAAAGATTGGAACTGTATTGGACTGTACCAAGGTAGGGGGGGGCGAAAGGGTGGAGGGAACTGGAGAAGCGTGGCAGGGGACAGAAGAGACAGGAACCTGGGAGGTGGCAGAAGAGGAAGAAACTTGGGAGGGAACAGGGGAGGAAGGTACATTACGAGGAGGAGGGTGAACCTCTGCACTTGTAACCGAGCCAGTGAGAGGGGAAGAACTAGGGACAGAGACAGGGAGGGTAAAATGAGGAGGTGGAAGATGGGTAGGAGGTGTTACCGGACCTTTTTTTGACTTTTGAGAAGTAGAGGGACGATTGGGAAGAGGTGTCGTACGAGGTCTCGTCGATACTGAGGCTTGTAAGAGAGAACTCGAAGAAGCGAGATTAGACTGAGGCGTTGAAGTAGGGACGTCTGAGCCGAGGACAGCAAAAGGATTAGATACAGGAGTGATTATGGGAGAGGTAACCACAGAGGTGGGTGTAGAAGATGGGATACCAGAAGTGGGGGGACGTTTTGAAACACGGGAATAAGAAACACGTGGGAGTCTCCCTTGGAGGCGGAGATGAGAAACTGCCATGGCATAAGGGAGACCTTCTGTCTCTTTGAGGTAACGGATTTCCCGCTCGTTTAAATAGACCTGACAACGGCGAGAGTACGAAGGGTGAGCCTCATGACAGTTAAGGCAAGAGGGAGATCGATTGCAAGACGTATTAGAATGGTCATCGGCACCACAGACTGGGCATTCGGCGATAGATCTGCAATATTTCGCTGGATGGCCAAATCGCCAGCAATTTCTACACTGTTGTGGTGTAGGGATCACCTTTCGAACTTGTAACCGATGTCCTGCTATATAAACGGAGGATGGGAGTTCTCGGCTGTCAAAAGTTAAACGAGCCACATTGCTAGGGTATCGTCTCCGCCCACGGGCAGGAAGAACGTAAGTGTCTACCTTGAGGATTGGGAGATCTTGGAGTTCCAGCTGTTCGAGAATGTCGGTGCCACATGTCTGGAAATTTTGTTGAACTATGGTATGGGGCAGAATAACGGTACCACTACAAGAATTGAGGGAATGATGTTTTTCAAGGGTGACAGGAACAGTATCTATATGGGAAAGACGAGAGAGCTCACGAGCCTGGGTAGCATTCTGTACGGTAATGATGCGCGTACCACTCTTAAGAGCATGAAAAGAAATATCTTTACCAACATGGCGTAGGAGTGCCTTGCCAATACTATGGTCAGAAAGATAGGCAGTAGAGGAAGTTGGTCGTAAAGTGAAGAATTTAGTCCACTGTTCAGTCTGAAACTGAGCGTGGAAAGGTAGTGAAGGACGTGTCAATCGTTTCTGAGAAGAACGAGAAGGTGAAGGTGGAGAAGTATCATCAGCAGGTAATTGTCGTTGACGTTTAGGCGTGGGACCAGAGTTGGTCCGACGTGGAACGGGTCGGCGATTTGAAAATTGCCGCACCGTAGAGGGAGAGGCCGGAAGCATAGTCAGAGGAGAGCGAAGGTCTGATAAATCGAAGGAGTCAGTCGAGGCCTCAGTACCTGAAGCGGGTGAGGAAACAGCACCGGCAATAGGTACAGAGGCATGAGGAATGTCTGAAGAGTGGTCCAAAGACGAGGCGGGGTCAGAACGGGGTGCGGTATCAAGAAGGGGCCCGGGGGTACTAGGTTCATGGACTAGGGCTGCCATGGTTAGGTTACTTCTTTCTTTTTGTTTTTAAGAAAAAAAAAGAAAGAAGAAAAGAAAATAAAAACAAAAAAAAGAAAAAAAAAAGGGGGGACCGGGGAGGGATAGTTCCTAGGAGGAATGAAAGGGCCAGAAATCTCCCTCCGCGCCCAAGAGGACTCGACACCGCTAGTAGCGCAGATGCAGCATGGAACCCGTGCCATACCCTACCCTTCATGCCAGTAAACCAGCAATCTGGGATAGCAACCTCACATCTGCCGAGCTACCTCGGTGGACAAAAGAGAGGGCGGCCGGATATCCGCCACAAAGCATACCTCCTTCAGCCACCACCCCCGGAATCCGAAAGGTGGCTTCCAGAGATACACCCGTCGCCCAAAAGACACCCAAAGCTACTCCGGGATACCGGAGAGGGATCGGGACATCCCTAGGCAATCCAGATTCCACGGCAAACTACGCCACCGCCAAGAAACCTCAACGGAATGGGATGGACCCCGGTGTCCTTTCCCCTACCTAGGAACTAGCGCGCCTGTGGGAGAAATCACGAAGGCTAAAAAGAGGAAGGGCAAAAGGGAGGGGTGAGGAGGAGGAGGAGGAATGGAAAAAGGGGAGGATGGGGAGGATGGGATAGGGGAGGGGAGAATGGGGGGTAATTAGGTTCGGTCTGAGGAAGAAGACCGACAGGGCTAATTCCTCAGACCAAGAGCCTCTTCACCACGCCAAGGAGCCCCCCTTGAAGAGGAGTATTCGATGAGCTCTCAGGAACGGATTAATATCGAATACCGGGGGTCCACTGTATAATGGTACCAACACTCTTATATGGGTGTGAAGCATGGGTTGTGAATGCTGCAGTGAGGAGGAGGCTGGAGGCAGTGGAGATGTTGTGTCTAAGGGCAATGTGTTGTGTAAATATTATACAGAGAATTTGTAGTGTGGAAATTAGGACGTGTGGAGTTATAAAAAAGAAGTGTTATTTAGAGGGCTGAAGAGGGGTTATTGAGGTTGTCAGGACATTTAGAGAGGATGGAGCAAAATGGAATGACTTGGAGGTGTGTATAAATTGGTAGTGGACTGGAGGAGGGTCAGGGGTCATCCTAGGAAAGGATAGAGGGAGGGGGTTAAAAGAGGTAGTGTGTGCAAGGGGCCTGGATATGTAGAAGGCACGTGTGAGTGTTAAATAAGAGTGAATGGAGAAGAGTGGTTTTTGGGACCTGATGAGTTGAAGTGTGAGCAGGGTAATACTTTGTGAAGGGATTCAGGGAAACCAGGTAGCTGGACTTAATTCCTGGAGGTGGGAAGTACAATGCCTGCACTTTAAAGGAGGGGTTTGGGATATTGGCTGTTTACCTGGAGTTTACCTGGAGAGAGTTCCGGGGGTCAACACCCCCGCGGCCCGGTCTGTGACCAGGCCTCCTGGTGGATCAGAGCCTGATCAACCAGGCTGTTGCTGCTGGCTGCACGCAAACCAACGTACGAGCCACAGCCTGGCTGATCCGGAACTGACTTTAGGTGCTTGTCCAGTGCCAGCTTGAAGACTGCCAGGGGTCTGTTGGTAATCCCCCTTATGTGTGCTGGGAGGCAGTTGAACAGTCTTGGGCCCCTGACACTTATTGTATGGTCTCTTAACGTGCTAGTGACACCCCTGCTTTTCATTGGGGGGATGGTGCATCGTCTGCCAAGTCTTTTGCTTTCGTAGCGAGTGATTTTCGTGTGCAAGTTCGATACTAGTCCCTCTAGGATTTTCCAGGTGTATATAATCATGTATCTCTCCCTCCTGCATTCCAGGGAATACAGGTTTAGGAACCTCAAGCGCTCCCAATAATTGAGGCGTTTTATCTCCGTTATGCACGCCGTGAAAGTTCTCTGTACATTTTCTAGGTCGGCAATTTCACCTGCCTTGAAAGGTGCTGTTATTGTGCAGCAATATTCCAGCCTAGATAGAACAAGTGACCTGAAGAGTGTCATCATGGGCTTGGCCTCCCTAGTTTTGAAGGTTCTCATTATCCATCCTGTCATTTTTCTAGCAGATGCGATTGATACAATGTTATGGTCCTTGAAGGTGAGATCCTCCGACATGATCACTCCCTAAATGTTTGGAGCGACATCTAAAATATTATATCTGGGCACCCCTGCAAAGACAGTGATTATGTGTGAATGATAAGAACATAAGAAAGAAGGAACACTGCAGCAGGCCTACTGACCCATGCAGAGCAGGTCCATCCCCCCCCCCCCCCAGGATTAGCCCAATGACCCACCCAGTCTGGTCACCTAAACTCAAGGATGGAGCACTGCACCAGACCCAGCAGCACAAGCTAGTCAGGTCCAACTCACACCCACCCACACCCACTCATGTATTTATCTAACCTATTTTTAAAACTACACAACGTTTTAGCCTGAATAACTGTACTTGGGAGTTTGTTCCACTCATCCACAACTCTATTACCAAACTAATGCTTTCCTATATCCTTCCTGAATCTGAATTTTTCCAACTTGAATCCACTGCTGCGAGTCCTGTCTTGGCTGGAAATTTTCAGCATGCTATTTACATCCCCTTTGTTTATTCCTGCTTTCCATTTATACACCTCGATCATATCCCCCCTAATTCTACGCCTTTCGAGAGAGTGCAGATTCAGGGTCCTCAGGCTATCCTCATAGGGAAGATTTCTGATACATGGGATCATCTTTGTCATCCTCCTCTGTACGTTATCCAGAGCATTTATATCCATTCTGTAATACGGTGACCAGAACTGAGCAGCATAGTCTAAATGAGGCCTAACCAAGGATATATAGAATTGAAGAACACCTGAGGACTTCTATTATTTATACTTCTAGTTATGAAGCCAAAAATTCTGTTAGCTTTATTGCGAACACTAATGCACTGTTTTCTTGGTTTTAGATTACTGCTAACCAGAACTCCTAAATCCTTTTTGCAATCAGTAGTATTAAGATCTACATTATTTAGTTTATATGTGGCATGGTTACTTAACTCTCCAACATTTAGAACTTGTCATTTGTCAATATTAAACTGCATCTGCCACTTCTCCAACCATTGCATCAGTCTATTCAAATCCTCCTGGAGTGTTCTAGTGTCCTCATTAGAATGAATTGGATGGCCTATTTTGGTGTCATCAGCAAATTTGCTTATGTCGCTATTTATTCCCTCATCTATGTCGTTTATGTAAATTGTGAACAACAACGGGCCCAACACTGACCCCTGAGGAACACCGCTTGTGGCATGCCCCCATTCTATTTTCTCCCCATTTATGCAAACTCTCTGCTGTCTATTTGTCACCCATGCCTCTACCCAGGAAAAAATTTCTCCTCCTATTCCGTGTGCCTTAAGTTTCCTCAATAGCCTCTGGTGTGGAACTCTATCGAAAGCCTTACTGAAGTCCATATACACATCATATTCATTACCATGATCTACCTTCTCAAACACCTTAGTGAAAAAATTTAGTAAATTCGTAAGACAGGAATGCCCCTTTGTAAAACTGTGTTGAGATTTATTAATCTGTGCCTGTCAAGATGGCTACGAATTGCTTCGGCAATTATTGATTCCATAAATTTTCCCACTATGGAGGCAAGGCTTATTGGTCTATAGTTTGAAGCCAAGGACCTGTCACCTGCCTTGTAAATAGGAATTACATTTGCCATTTTCCACTTATCAGGCACTATGCCAGTTTGTAGTGATATGTTAAAAAGATTAGCCGAAGGTATGCTAAGTTCCTCTTTACATTCTTTTAACACCCTTGCAAACAGTTCATCAAGGCCTGGCGATTTGTTTGGTTTTAGTTTCTCTATTGGTCTGAGGACCATGTCACTAGTTACCGCAATCGTACATAGTTTATTATGAAGATTGAGACACTTATGCAGCATATGGGAATCTTTATTCAGGAAACGTTTCGCCACACAGTGGCTTCATCAGTCCAATACAAAGAGGAAGGCGTAAGGAGAGGAGGAGAATGAGGTAATCAGTCCCTCAACCTGGAGTCGATGTGTTCAGTCCATCAATCTTGTAGAATGTGATTGATGGACTGAACACATCGACTCCAGGTTGAGGGACTGATTACCTCATTCTCCTCCTCTCCTTACGCCTTCCTCTTTGTATTGGACTGATGAAGCCACTGTGTGGCGAAACGTTTCCTGAATAAAGATTCCCATATGCTGCATAAGTGTCTCAATCTTCAACTTGTCGGTTTTTCAAACCATTCATCACATAGTTTATTATCATCCTGTTCTACATAATCTATTATTTCAGGAATATCGCTAGTATTTTCCTGGGTGAAAACTGAGAGGAAGCAGGTATTTAGAATTTCACACATATCCTTATCACTGTCAGTGATCTGACCAGAGTTACTCTTAAGTGGGCCAATCTTGTCCCTAATCTTACTTCTGTATACCTGAAACAATCCTTTTGGGTTAGTCTTTGAATCGGTGAAAGTTTTTCTTTTTTGGGTCACCCTGACTTGGTGGGAGATGGCCACGTGTAGTAATAATAAAAATAATAATAATAATAATAATACTGCTTTCCTAAATGCTAAAGTCGCAATCTGCAGAATGTTAAGAATATACTATTTAAACACTGTGGGGCATACACTTTATACATACGAAGGATTTTTTTTACGAGCTCTCTTTCTGTCCCACTCTCATTACTCTCGACCTACTCTAGCCTTCTAACATTATTTTTATAAAAATATTACAAAACTTTTTCCAGAAATCAAATTTTACTTTTAACCCTTTGAGGGTCAACAGGCCCTCTCCGAAACTCATTCTCAGGGTCGGCCAAATTTCAAAAAAAAAAAAAAAAAATTATTTTTTCTTATGAAAAAATAGTTTTTTTTTTCTAAACATTATAGGCTAAACAAAAAAATTTTAACGTCAATACTTACCGAGATATGGAGGCGTGAAATTTGCCAAAATTGAACAACATATGGTAACATCGCCGACTGCCATCACCCGGTATTTTTCTATTTACTTTTTTATGTACTATTTTCAATTATTTTTCAATTTTTCTTTTTCTGAGTAACTTTTATGGCCTCTGAGGCCAACATGATCAGTATTTTGTAAGTTATTTCTTTTTCAATACTACACAATAAGGGCATAAACACTGTTGTCATTATTTTGTTTACAGAAAATATTTACACAAACAAACGATATGAAATGTTGTTTATTACTATTTTTCTATATTTTATATACACATATACAGTCACGGGGAATGTTTCTAGAAGTTCTGAAGCCTGTGGAACTCTTTGAAACATGGTGTCATGCACAGTGGAGTTTTACACTCCTCACACATAAAACGAGTGTCTCTGCGTTGTTGTGTGCGTTTTTTTGTATGTGCACAGACGTAACACCTCTTCTGAGCCTTTTTCTTCAAAGCAGTAGCAGGCAGTTTTACCAGGAAGTGATCACCATGCTTCAGACGAGCAGGTAGTTGTTGAAAATTTGGTGGGCGGTCAATTGCAGGTGCTGTTCCTTGGTACTTGAATACTATTTGTCTGATGACAGAAACAGAATTCGCCGTACTGTGGTTTGTTTCTGGTGCTCATCTTATACATATTATAAGCATTGAGCATGGAAATGTCCAGAAGATGGAAAAACAGTTTGATGTACCACTTATAACTCTTGCGAACACAATCAGCAAACCCAATCTGCATGTCACATTTGTCCACTGAATGCATGTTGAAGGTGTAATCAATCACAGCTGCAAGTTTTAGAATGGGTTCATTTCTCTCTCTATGCTGCCTGCCACTGTCTGCCATTTCATTAGGGTGAATTGATGACAACAGTGTGACATCTTGTTTGTCATGCCACCGAAATGCCATGATGTCATTGGCAGCAAACGCCTGCACCTCACCTCTACGAGTGCCAGCGTCAAACCTGGGCATATGTTTCCGATTTGCACGCACTGTGCCACACACATCTGTCATGTTCACTCGCAAAAAATCACTGAGTGAGGGGCTTGTGTACCAGTTATCTGTATATAATATATGCCCCTTACCAAGGTATGGTTCTATCATTGTTCGAACCACATCACCTGAGATGCCCAATAACCTCCTGGTATTTTGCAATGTATAACTTCCAGTGTACACAATAATATCCAATACCAGACCACTGTAACAATCACAAAGCACAAACAACTTTATACCAAAGCATTTCCTCTTGCTTGGTATGTACTGCTTGAAAGAGAATCTTCCTTTGAACAGAATCAAAGACTCGTCAATTACAAGCTTCCTGAAGGGATAAAAATGCGTACTGAATTTCTGTTTCAGATACACAAACACATTCCTAATCTTATATAACCTGTCAGTTCTGTCAGGCCTGGTTATCTGAGAAGTGAAGCATACGTAACATTAGCACAAATCGATTCACTGGCATTATATCACTGAAACCTGGTGTTGCAATCAGGGGGTCTGTTGACCAGCATGATTTCACTTTGTGCTTATACACATGTGGCATAAGCATTATTGTGGCAAAGAAAAGATACATCTCAGCCACAGTTGCCTCCTTCCACTGGTGTAGACGTGATTTTGGTGAAAGTAATGTGTTTCCCATGGTGTACTCGTAGTATGTGTTGCTTTCCATGACAATACTTTTCATCAGTGGTTCGTCAAAGAATAACTCGAAACATTCCAGTTCAGTGGCATTGTTCCCAAGTGCACAAGATGGCCGTATTCCACTTTGGCTGTCATCAAACTGGTGGGGATTTGGAACAAAATTGACAGCTTCCTGCCAATCCCAGGTGCGGTCTGCTGGTGGGTACTGGACAATGACAGGTGGCTGTGGTTGTGGAGGTTGTGGTTGTGGAGGCTGGTGTGGTGGGTGAGTGGGGGATGGTGGCCTTTGTTCTAGATCAGCTGAGGCAGCGGCGTGGGTGGCAGCGTGGGTGGCAGCATGGCCCACTGCTGGTGCCTCACCGCCGGCACCACTACCACCACGCACATTTTCCATCCCAATTGCAACAGTATCTTCATCATTTTCACTGTGTTCCTGTTGTACAGCCACGGGATGTACTCCGAGATACACTGCTTCCCCTTGGTATAACATATGGCACACTACCAGAGCGCATATATCGTCGTATATACTGACGCTTCACTGGGGAATACTGCACTTCACTATCACTACTGGAACTAGTTTGAAGAGCTTGTAGTTCATATTCACTATCACTATCATCACCCATGCTCTCATCTGAGTCTGGGATTTGGGAAAATAGAAGTTTCCTCTTGGGTTCTGGAACAACTGAACGTGAACAAGAGGCCCCAGCACCAGAGGTGGAAGGCTGAGGGTCGTCTGGGTTTTCCTCACTATTACCGATATTATGGTCATTAGTTTCGGTCAAAACCTCACTAAAACCACGAAACTCATCTTCACTGGCACTTCCATCACTATTAGAACTGTCACTGGGGAACAAAAGTGCCCCAATTCGCCGAGGAGTGAGGATCTTCTTACCGCGAGGCATGGTGGACATTGTTTACTAAGAGGGCATTCCCACAATGCACCACTGGGTCCCAGATTTTTTTCTACCGCGCACACCGACCATGCAAACCCATTCTCTCCCACCTAGGCCTACCAGCCTTTTCGCGCGAGATTTGAGGCCGCTAGAATTTATGCGTACTAGTATGTCAAAAACCCCTACGCGTAAGACGTACTAGTACGACCAAAACCCTCAAAGGGTTAATAATAACAATAACAAAACAATAACAATAACAACAACAATAATAATAATAATAATAATAATAATAATAATAACAACAACAACAGAGAAAAAAGTTAGCTTATGAGAGGTTTTTACAAAGCAGAAGTGTTATAAGAAGAGCAGAGTATATGGAGAGTAAAAGAAAGGTGAAGAGAGTGGTGAGAGTGCAAAAGGAGGGCAGATGATAGAGTGGGAGAGGCACTGTCAAGAAATTTTAATGAAAATAAGAAAAAATTTTGGAGTGAGTTAAACAAGTTAAGGAAGCCTAGAGAACGAATGGATTTGTCAGTTAAAAACAGAGTAGGGGAGTTAGTAGATGGGGAGATGGAGGTTTTGGGTAGATGGCGAGAATATTTTGAGGAACTTTTAAATGTCGACGAAGAAAGGAAGGCGGTAATTTCATGCACTGGCCAGGGAGGTATACCATCTTTTAGGAGTGAAGAAGAACAGGATGCAAGTGTGGGGGAGGTGCACGAGGCATTACATAGAATGAAAGGGGGGAAAGCAGCTGGAACTGATGGGATCGTGACAGAAATGTTAAAAGCAGGGGGGGGGGGGATATAGTGTTGGAGTGGTTGGTATTTTTGTTTAATAAATGTTTCATGTGAAAGAGGGGAAGGTACCTAGGGATTGGCGGACAGCATGTATAGTCCCTTTTTATAAAGGGAAGCGGGACAAGAGAGATTGTAAAAATTATAGAGGAATAAGTTTACCGAGTATACCAGGAAAAGTGTACGGTAGGGTTATAATTGAAAGAATTAGAGGCAAGACAGAATGAAGGATTGCATATGAGCAGGAAGGTTTTAGAGTGGGTAGGGGATGTGTAGATCAAGTGTTTACATTGAAGCATATATGTGAACAGTATTTAGAAAAATGTAGGGAAGTTTTTATTGCATTTATGGATTTAGAAAAGGCATATGATAGAGTGGATAGAGGAGCAATGTGGCAGATGTTGCAAGTATATGGAATAGGTGGTAAGTTACTAAATGCTGCAAAGAGTTTTTATAAGGATACTGAGGCTCAGGTTAAGGTGTATAGAAGAGAGGGAGACTACTTCCCAGTAAAAGTAGGTCTTAGACAGGGATGTGTAATGTCACCATGGTCGTTTAATATATTTATAGATGGGGTTGTAAAAGTAGTAAATGCTAGGGTGTTCGGGAGAGGGGTGGGATTAAATTATGGGGAATCAAATGCAGAATGGGAACTGGCACAGTTGCTTTTTGCTGATACTGTGCTTATGGGAGATTCTAAAGAAAAACTGCAAAGGTTAGTGGACAAGTTTGGGAGTGTGTGTAAAGGTAGAAAGTTGAAAGTGAACATAGAGAAGAGTAAGGTGATGAGGGTATCAAATAATTTAGATAAAGAAAAATTGGATATCAAACTGGGAAGGAGGAGTATGGAAGAAGTGAATGTTTTCAGATACTTGGGAGTTGACGTGTCGGCGGATGGATTTATGAAGGATGAGGTTAATCATAGAATTGATGAGGGAAAAAAGGTGAGTGGTGCATTGAGGTATATGTTGAGTCAAAAAACGTTATCTATGGAGGCAAAGAAGGGAATGTATGAAAGTATAGTAGTACCAACACTCTTATATGGGTGTGAAGCTTGGGTGGTAAATGCAGCAGCGAGGAGACGGTTGGAGGCAGTGGAGATGTCCTGTCTAAGGGCAATGTGTGGTGTAAATATTATGCAGAAAATTCGGAATGTGGAAATTAGGAAAAGGTGTGGAGTTAATAAAAGTATTAGTCAGAGGGCAGAAGAGGGGTTGTTGAGTTGGTTTGGTCATTTAGAGAGAATGGATCAAAGTAGAATGACATGGAAAGCATATAAATCTATAAGGGAAGGAAGGCGGGGTAGGGGTCGTCCTCGAAAGGGTTGGAGAGAGAGGGTAAAGGAGGTTTTGTGGGCAAGAGGCTTGGACATCCAGCAAGCGTGCGTGAGCGTGTTAGATAGGAGTGAATGGAGACGAATGGTACTTGGGACCTGACGATCTGTCGGAGTGTGAGCAGGGTAATATTTAGTGAAGGGACTCAGGGAAACCGGTTATTTTCATATAGTCGGACTTGAGTCCTGGAAATGGGAAGTACAATGCCTGCACTTTAAAGGAGGGGTTTGGGATATTGGCAGTTTGGAGGGATATGTTGTGTATCTTTACATGTGTATGCTTCTAAACTGTTGTATTCTGAGCACCTCTGCAAAAACAGTGATAATGTGCGAGTGTGGTGAAAGTGTTGAATGATGATGAAAGTATTTTCTTTTTGGGGATTCTCTTTCTTTTTTGGGTCACCCTGCCTCAGTGGGAGACGGCCAACTTGAAAAAAAAAAAAAAAAAAAAATTTATATATATATTTATATACAGTGGACCCCCAGTTAACGAACTTTTTTAATTCCAGTAGTATGTTCAGGTGCCAGTACTGACCGAATTTTTTCCCATAAGGAATATTGTGAAGTAGATTAGTCCATTTCAGACCCCCAAACATACACGTACAAACGCACTTACATAAATACACTTACATAATTGGTCGCATTTGGAGGTGATCGTTAAGCGGGGGTCCACTGTGTGTGTGTGTGTGTGTGTGTAATAATATATATATATATATATATATATATATATATATATATATATATATATATATATATATATATATATATATATATATATATATATATATATATATATATATATATATATATATATATATATATTATTTTTTTTTTCCAACAAGTCGGTCGTCTCCCACCGAGGCAGGGTGACCCAAAAAAGAAAGAAAATCCCCAAAAAGAAAATACTTTCATCATCATTCAACACTTTCACCACACTCACACATTATCACTGCTTTTGCAGAGGTGCTCAGAATACAACAGCTTAGAAGCATATACGTATAAAGATACACAACATATCCCTCCAAACTGCCAATATCCCAAACCCCTCCTTTAAAGTGCAGGCACTGTACCTCCCATTTCCAGGACTCAAGTCCGACTATATGAAAATAACCGGTTTCCCTGAATCCCTTCACTAAGTATTACCCTGCTCACACTCCAACAGATCGTCAGGTCCCAAGTATCATTTGTCTCCATTCACTCCTTTCTAACACGCTCATGCACGCTTGCTGGAAGTCCAAGCCCCTCGCCCACAAAACCTCCTTTACCCCCTCTTTCCAACCCTTTCGAGGACGACCCCTACCCCTCTTTCCTTCCCCTATAGATTTATATGCTTTCCATGTCATTCTACTTTGATCCATTCTCTCTAAATGACCAAACCACCTCAACAACCCCTCTTCTGCCCTCTGACTAATGCTTTTATTAACTCCACACCTTCTCCTAATTTCCACACTCCGATTTTCTGCATAATATTTACACCACACATTGCCCTTAGACAGGACATCTCCACTGCCTCCAACCGTCTCCTCGCTGCTGCATTTACCACCCAAGCTTCACATCCATATAAGAGTGTTGGTACTACTATACTTTCATACATTCCCTTCTTTGCCTCCATAGATAACGTTTTTTGACTCCACATATACCTCAACGCACCACTCACCTTTTTTCCCTCATCAATTCTATGATTAACCTCATCCTTCATAAATCCATCCGCCGACACGTCAACTCCCAAGTATCTGAAAACATTCACTTCTTCCATACTCCTCCTTCCCAGTTTGATATCCAATTTTTCCTTATCTAAATTATTTGATACCCTCATCACCTTACTCTTTTCTATGTTCACTTTCAACTTTCTACCTTTACACACACTCTCAAACTCATCCACTAACCTTTGCAATTTTTCTTTAGAATCTCCCATAAGCACAGTATCATCAGCAAAAAGTAACTGTCAATTCCCATTTTGAATTTGATTCCCCATAATTTAATCCCACCCCTCTCCCGAACACCCTAGCATTTACTTCTTTTACAATCCCATCTATAAATATATTAAACAACCATGGTGACATTACACATCCCTGTCTAAGACCTACTTTTACCGGGAAGTATTCTCCCTCTCTTCTACACACCCTAACCTGAGCCTCACTATCCTCATAAAAGCTCTTTACAGCATTTAGTAACTTACCACCTATTCCATATACTTGCAACATCTGCCACATTGCTCCTCTATCCACTCTATCATATGCCTTTTCTAAATCCATAAATGCAATAAAAACTTCCCTACCTTTATCTAAATACTGTTCACATATATGCTTCAATGTAAACACTTGATCTACACATCCCCTACCCACTCTGAAGCCTCCCTGCTCGTCCGCAATTCTACATTCTGACTTACCTCTAATTCTTTCAATTATAACCCTACCGTATACTTTTCCTGGTATACTCAGTAAACTTATTCCTCTATAATTTTTACAATCTCTTTTGTCCCCTTTCCCTTTATATAAAGGGACTATACATGCTCTCCGCCAATCCCTAGGTACCTTCCCCTCTTTCATACATTTATTAAACAAAAGTACCAACCACTCCAACACTATATCCCCCCCTGCTTTTAACATTTCTGTCATGATCCGATCAGTTCCAGCTGCTTTACCCCCTTTCATTCTACGTAATGCCTCACGTACCTCCACCACACTTACATTCTGCTCTTCTTCACTCCTAAAAGATGGTATACCTCCCTGGCCAGTGCATGAAATTACCGCCTCCCTTTCTTCCTTAACATTTAAAAGTTCCTCAAAATATTCTTGCCATCTACCTAATACCTCCCTCTCCCCATCTACTAACTCCCCTACTCTGTTTTTAACTGAAAAATCCATACTTTCCCTAGGCTTTCTTAACTTGTTTAACTCACTCCAAAATTTTTTCTTATTTTCATTAAAATTTCTTGACAGTGCCTCTCCCACTCTTTCATCTGCTCTCCTTTTGCACTCTCTCACCACTCTCTTCACCTTTCTTTTACTCTCCATATACTCTGCTCTTCTTATAACACTTCTGCTTTGTAAAAACCTCTCGTAAGCTACCTTTTTCTCTTTTATCACACCCTTTACTTCATCATTCCACCAATCACTCCTCTTTCCTCCTGCCCCCACCCTCCTATAACCACAAACTTCTGCTCCACATTCTAATACTGCATTTTTAAAACTATTCCAACCCTCTTCAACCCCCCCACTACTCATCTTTGCACTAGCCCACCTTTCTGCCAATAGTCGCTTATATCTCGCCCGAACTTCCTCCTCCCTTAGTTTATACACTTTCACCTCCCTCTTACTTGTTGTTGCCACCTTCCTCTTTTCCCATCTACCTCTTACTCTAACTGTAGCTACAACTAAATAATGATCCGATATATCAGTTGCCCCTCTATAAACATGTACATCCTGGAGCCTACCCATCAACCTTTTATCCACCAATACATAATCTAACAAACTACTTTCATTACGTGCTACATCATACCTTGTATATTTATTTATCCTCTTTTTCATAAAATATGTATTACTTATTACCAAATTTCTTTCTACACACAGCTCAATTAAAGGCTCCCCATTTACATTTACCCCTGGCACCCCAAATTTACCTACTACTCCCTCCATAACATTTTTACCCACTTTAGCATTGAAATCCCCAACCACCATTACTCTCACACTTGATTCAAAACTCCCCACGCATTCACTCAACATTTCCCAGAATCTCTCTCTCTCCTCTACACTTCTCTCTTCTCCAGGTGCATACACGCTTACTATAACCCACTTTTCACATCCAATCTTTATTTTACTCCACATAATCCTTGAATTTATACATTTGTAGTCCCTCTTTTCCTGCCATAGCTTATCCTTCAACATTATTGCTACTCCTTCTTTAGCTCTAACTCTATTTGAAACCCCTGACCTAATCCCATTTATTCCTCTCCATTGAAACTCTCCCACCCCCTTCAGCTTTGTTTCACTTAAAGCCAGGAGATCCAGTTTCTTCTCATTCATAACATCCACAATCATCTCTTTCTTATCATTTGCACAACATCCACGCACATTCAGACTTCCCACTTTGACAATTTTCTTCTTCTTATTCTTTTTAGTAATCTTTACAGGAAAAGGGGTTACTAGTCCATTGTT
>NC_091320.1:17810673-17940673 GCF_038502225.1 Cherax quadricarinatus
ACATGCAAGATTTCAGGTATGTCTTGCTACTTCTTCTTACACTTAGGTCACACTACACATCCATGTACAAGTGTGTGTATTATTATATATATATATATATATATATATATATAGTTTGGAAGTTAGGAGGAGGTGCGGGATTACCAAAACTGTTGTCCAGAGGGCTGAGGAAGGGTTGTTGAGGTGGTTCGGACATGTAGAGAGAATGGAGCGAAACAGAATGACTTCAAGAGTGTATCAGTCTGTAGTGGAAGGAAGGCGGGGTAGGGGTCGGCCTAGGAAGGGTTGGAGGGAGGGGGTAAAGGAGGTTTTGTGTGCGAGGGGCTTGGACTTCCAGCAGGCATGCTTGAGCGTGTTTGATAGGAGTGAATGGAGACAAATGGTTTTTAATACTTGACGTGCTGTTGGAGTGTGAGCAAAGTAACATTTATGAAGGGATTCAGGGAAACCGGCAGGCCGGACTTGAGTCCTGGAGATGGGAAGTACAGTGCCTGCACTCTGAAGGAGGGGTGTTAATGTTGCAGTTTAAAAACTGTAGTGTAAAGCACCCTTCTGGCAAGACAGTGATGGAGTGAATGATGGTGAAAGTTTTTCTTTTTCGGGCCACCCTGCCTTGGTGGGAATCGGCCGGTGTGATAATAAAAAAAATAAAAAAAAATAAATATATATATATATATATATATATATATTATATATATTATATATATTATATATATATATATATATTATATATATATATATATATATATATATATATATATATATATATATATATATATACATATACATATACACACACATACATACATACATACACCCCACTGGGTTTTCTTCTATTTTCTTACTAGTTCTTGTTCTTGTTTATTTCCCATTACCTCCATGGGGAAGTGGATCAGAATTCTACCTCAGTAAGCCACGCGTGTTGTAAGAGGCGACTAAAATGCCAGGAGCAAGGGGCTAGTGTGAGGGAAAAGTAGGTTGTAAGTGTGGTTAGGGTTGCTCAGGCAACCAGGAACAATTAGCGAGTTGCATCGCGCACCCCCCCCCCCCGTCTGGCGGGCTGGGGCGAAACTAGTTCCTTGCGTCTGATTTGTTTCAATTTCTACTCCTGGTAGTATTGACCCTACCTGGTGTGGGTTGAAGTTTGACGAGTCACTTCACCTCCACTCTTCTGATCAGGTAAGGTGGTCAACCAGGAGTATTACTGTTCATTGCTTTCTTTTGTTTGCTGGTTACCAGTAATGATTTTGGCATTTACCACTCCTTTTCATTCTTAAATGTTATATTATCATAGCCATTAGTAACCAGTTTATTTCTTATTACCAGCTCTGTTCTTGGCGTGGTCATCCAGGATAAACGCCAGATAAAGGAGCAAGACACTTGTTAATTGGACTTATTAACAGTATTCGACTACTATCGGCCCTTATTCTACTTGTGGTGCTCCAACCAAGTGGTAGAGGAAATTCCAAAACATCGGACTGTTACCATCCGCCCAGGATAACCCACATCTTTAACATCGGAGATCTGTCCAGGGCCTTGCCTACTCCTGCCCAACTACAGCACCAGAACCAAAGGCCATTTTTATTATATTTAAATTT
This sequence comes from Cherax quadricarinatus, assembly GCF_038502225.1. NCBI lineage: Eukaryota > Metazoa > Arthropoda > Malacostraca > Decapoda > Parastacidae > Cherax > Cherax quadricarinatus. The sequence goes on from NC_091320.1 coordinate 17,812,272, forward strand.
TAAGTAAAATCCTCAAAAGTCATTATTCTTATTTTTCCTAGAGTCGTTTCTTTATTTATTTATTTTTCCATTAGTTTTATGTTCAGATGGAAGGCATTCCACTGACAATGGCGACCTTGCCAGGATGCGACTCTTGAAGCAACATCGTCCTGATGGTTCAACTGGTTGTGAGTATAACATTTAAGATAGAAAAGGGCGAGTTAGTTGAGGTGTCAAGTCATTACTGGTAGTCTGGTTGACTTACCGTTGTTTGGTTCTAAGGTTCGGTTTAGAAGTTTACCTATTTGTTGGACCTGGGGAACTTTGATAACCCCTCATGCGTGAACCGTGTGTATTTAGCTTAGTGAAGGCTATTGAGCCCACAAGTGTATTATTCCAGGGAGAAATATTTAGTTCATTTTCTTCTTTGGGAAGTTTAAAGTGTGCGGACTGTGTCCCTCTTTCATAACAGACGTTCCTGTTAGTTTATTAGTCATGTTTGGTGTGTAATATTTCTTTTTACAAGATGGATTCCTTAGATTTCTGGTTGAAAGCTGGAAAGGAAATGAGATTTACTGGACAGAGCCTTGATAGTTATATTACTGCTAAAATGGCTATTGAAAAGAAAGAGGAACAGGAAAGACTAGCTCGAGAGGAGAAAAAGGAACAGGAAAGGATAGCTAGAGAAGATAAAGTTCAGGCGATAGAGGTAGCTTTCAAAATGAAGGAAATTGAAGAACAGGCTAAGCAGAGGGAGTTAGAACAGTTAAGGTTGGAATTAGAGGCAAAGAGGATAGAACTATCTAAGCAGAAAATAGATGAAGGGGTTTTAGAAAACCTTTCCCAAGAACCTAAGATGCCACAGATACCACCTTTCACAGAACAAGATGACATCTCGGCATATATTGCCAGATTCGAGAGTACTGCCACTCTGTGACTGGCCATCAGATTCTGGGGCTACTAGGCTTGGCTTACTACTGTCAGGTTCAGCATTAAATGTCTATTCCACCCTACCCTCTGATGTTATTGCTAATTATAGCCTGCTGAAGAAAGCTATACTTCAGGCTTTCAAGAAAACCATTCATCATTACAGGTCAGAGTTTAGACATATTAAAATAACTCTGAATCAAAATTATATGCAATTCTTAACAACACTTATCAGATTATTTGATTCGTGGATTGATAGTGCTGAGGTAGACCATGATTTCGAATCTTTACGAGACCTGATGGTAAGAGATCAATTCCTTTCTTCTGTAAACTCTGATTTACGAATATTCATTAAAGAAACATTCATACGGCTGCGGAAATGGCATAAGCTGCTGATATATATGCGTGTGCTCATAATAACTACCCTAAAGAGCGTAGCAGATATAAGTCTGTTGTGCCTATGTAATCTGAGGGATCCAAACCCTCCGTACCGAAGAATTCCACGGCCTTCACAGTAAAGTGTTTCAACTGTAATGAATGGGGCCATAGACGGCCCGACTGTCCAAAGAAAAAAGGTGAAAATATCGTTAAGTGTTTCACTGAATCTAACATCAACGCACCTTTTAGTGAAGGCACAGTCAATGGCATGAATGTGTCAACAATTCTTAGAGACCCTGGATGTTCCTGTATTGTTATCTTGAGTAAGCTTTACCCTAACCTAGATTCATCACGTTGTAAGACCACTAAATTAACTGACTATTTAGGAAGAAGCGATTCTTTTCCAACAGTCAGATGTTTCATAAGGTGCAAATGGTTCTCAGGATGGGTAGATGCAGTAGTTGACCCGATAACCTCATGTTCTGTTTTGGTTGGGAACATAAAAGGGGCTACTTTACCATCTAAAAAAGACTGATAGCTCCAAAAGTGATTCAGTTGGATAACTTAAATCAGAGAGCTGATAGTTACGAAACTCCGGGAACCCCGTTAGTAAGTCCGTCACCAAAACCGGAAAACGCAGAAACCAATGAAAAACTGAGTGTGACAAAATCTTTTCCACAACAGGACACGATTAACGCCCTTACCAGAGCTCAGTCTAAGGTAAAACCTATCAACCCATTAGTTCTTTCCAAAAGAAAACCTATTGAACTGTCTCACATTGATTTAGAGGGTCTTCAAAAGACTTGTCCTTCCTTAGAGGAAATTCGTAAGTTAGGTTTAAATGGCAACGTGATACAAAGAAAGAAATTTTCTTTCAAGTTTGAGTTTAAACATGATCTTCTGTACAAGACTAGTGTCAGCGGATAAACCCACAATGTGGGTCGAAATCTGTTAGTCATTCCGAGGGATTGCCGGGAAACTATTTTAAAGATTTCTCATGATCTACCAGTCTCTGGCCATTTTTCGCACAGGAAAACCTATAATAAGATCAAAGACCTATATTTCTGGCCTAGTATGTCCTGTGACATCTACAAGTACTGTAGATCATGTCACGTATGTCAACTTTCCTCACAAAAGGGTAGAACTAAGAGTTCCTATGGTACATATGCCAATTTTCTCAGTTCTTTTTGCAAGAGTTGTAGTAGATATAGTTGGTCCTATCACTCCGCGCTCATCAGGTCATAAATATATTTTAACTATGATTGACTATGCATCCAGCTTCCCAGAGGCGGTACCCTTAAAATCCATTACGTCCACAGAAGTTGCAGAAGCCTTATTTTCTATTTTTTCACGTGTAGGTATACCTAGTGAAATTCTGTCGGATCAAGGGACACAATTCACTTCAGATTTAATGGAACAGGTTTATCAACTTGTGGGTGTTAAACCTCTTTTCACTACACCTTACCATCCAATGTGTAACGGAAGAGTGGAGCGACAACATGCCATCCTAAAGTCAATATTAAAGAAACTATGTCTTCTTAAACCAACTGATTGGCATAAATTTCTACCATGTTTTCTTTTTGCAATGCGTGAGATTCCAAGTGATTTCCTTGGTTATTTCCCTTTTGAATTGCTTTATGGGAGACACACTCGTGGACCACTATTTATCTTGAATGAACTATGGTCCAAAGATATTAAACCTGAGGTTCAAAACAGCTATCAGTTTCTTTTAGATCTGAGAGACAGGTTGGAAGAAACCGCAGATTTGGTCGTTAAAAACCCAAAGATGTCTATGTAAACCTACAAGACCTATTTTGACCATAAAAGCTCCAAGCGTAAGTTTAACATTGGTTATGAAGTTTTAGTTCTGCCTGACAAATCCAACAAATTGCTAATTACCTGGCACGGACCGTATAAAGTAGTGAAGGTCTGCAATAAGGTACATTATCTCTTGGATGTCAAGGGTAAGGAAAGAATGTATCATGTCAATATTTTGAAACGGTACCACCATAGAGAAGTTAATCTCTGTTTAAACTCCTTTGATGAAGATACTACATCTTACAGCGTAGTTACAAGTGGTGATTCGTACGAATGTAAAGTTTGTATTATAGATAGCGAGTCTCTTACAGAATCGAAGGAACTACTGGATATCTTAACGGATGATCCTTCACCGAAGAACTCAGATGTCAACATAAACAACAAACTATCAAATAAACAAAAGTCTCAAGTAAGTGCCTTAGTAAATACATTTTCTGACGTATTCACAGAGATCCCAGGACTTACCACTACTGTTGTACACAAGATTGAATTGTCAGATCATGAACCAGTAAGGCGGAAAATCTACCCTGTTCCCGTTCACTTACAGAAAACATTTGATAATGAAGTTGACAAACTATTAAACTTAAATATCATAGAACCTTCTAGATCAGCTTTCTGTTCACCAGTTGTTATGGTTAAGAAACCAGACAATTCTTACAGACTGGCACAAGATTTTCGTTATTTAAATACTATCACTAAATGGGATGCAGAACCCATGCCAGTAATCGATCATGACTTGTATAAATTCCATGACTGTAAATTCTTCTCGGAGTTAGACATCTCACAAGCATACCATCAAGTGCCATTACACCCAGACTCGAAACTATACACTGCTTTCCCTACTCATAGAGGTCTAATGCAATATCACAAAATGCCTTTTGGCTTGGTTACTGCGTGTGCCATGTATATTAGGCTTATGAGAATAGTCCTTTCTGATCTCAAGAATGTCTCAGTGTATTTTGATAATATTTATATCATGACATGTCTGGGAAGACCATCTAACTACATTGTCGCTCGTTTTGAAAAGACTAAGAACTCATGGCCTTACAGTCAAGCCACAGAAGTGCTTTCTTGGATATCCTGAGGTACAATACTCGGGTTCATTATCTCTGACAACAATTTATCACCTCTTCCTAATAAGACTAAAGCCATTTTAGAAAGTACATTCCCTGCTACAAAAAATTTGTTAAGAAGTTTCCTTGGATCTGTAAATTTCTACAGAAGTCTTGTACCAAATTTAAGTAGTTTGACTTCAGTTCTCACAAACTATTTAAAAAGGGTGTCAAGGAACCTCTTAGTTGTTCTGAAGAAGCCATCCAAAGCTTTGAAGAAATTAAAAGGATATTTTCCAACCTCCCTGTCCTAAAATTACCTGATATTAATAAAATACTTTGTCTCCGAACAGATGCCTCCCATTCTGGACTCAGGGCTGTACTACTACAGTATTATGAGGAGACTCCTTTCCCAGTATCTTTCGCCAGTAAGAAGCTTCTGCCCAGAGAAGAAAAATACTCCACTGTTGAGAAAGAATGTTACGCATTAGTCTGGGGTATAAGTAGATTCAAATACTACCTATACGGAAAACCCTTTGTGCTTGAAACAGATCACAAGCCACTGATGATGGAGAACTTTAAAGGCTCAAACAGCAGACTCTCGAGATGGGCTTTAGCTATTCAGCCCTATAAGTTTAAAGTTGTATATATATCTGGCTCTGAAAATCACTTTTCAGATTGGTTGAGCAGAGGTTGTACATAGTTCTTTTCCCTCTGTTAATTTACTTATTGACTCTGTCCTTAAGTTTTGGAAGGGGGTATTGTGAGGGATAAGTAGGTTGTAAGTGTGGTTAGGGTTGTTCAGGCAACCAGGAACAATTAGCGAGTTGCGTCACGCACCCCCCCCCCCTCTGGTGGGCTGGGGCGAAACTAGTTCCTTGTGTCTGATTTGTTTCAATTTCTACTCCTGGTAGTATTGACCTTACCTGGTGTGGGTTGAAGTTTGACGAGTCACTTCACCTCCACTCTTCTGATCAGGTAAGGTGGTCAACCAGGAGTATTACTGTTCGTTGCTTTCTTTTGTTTGCTGGTTACCAGTAATGATTTTGGCATTTACCACTCCTTTTCATTCTTAAATGTTATATTATCATAGCCATTAGTAACCAGTTTATTTCTTATTACCAGCTCTGTTCTTGGCGTGGTCATCCAGGATAGACGCCAGATAAAGGAGCAAGACACTTGTTAATTGGACTTATTATCAGTATTCGACTACTATCGGCCCTTATTTATTCTACTTGTGGTGCTCCAACCAAGTGGTAGAGGAGATTCCAAAACATCGGACTGTTACCATCCGCCCAGGATAACCCACATCTTTAAAATCAGAAATCTGTCCAGGGCCCTACCTCCTACTGCCCAAGTACAGCACCAGAACCAAAGGCCATTTTTATTATATTTAAATTTTAAGTAAAATCCTCAAAAGTCATTATTCTTATTTCTCCTAGAGTCGTTTCTTTATTTATTTATTTTTCCATTAGTTTTGTATTCAGATGGAAGGCATTCCACTGACACTAGTACATAACCCCTTCTCCTGTATATTTATTATTTATTTTATTATCACACCGGCCGATTCCCACCAAGGCAGGGTGGCCCGAAAAAGAAAAACTTTCACCATCATTCACTCCATCACTGTCTTGCCAGAAGGGTGCTTTACACTACAGTTTTTAAACTGCAACATTAACACCCCTCCTTCAGAGTGCAGGCACTGTACTTCCCATCTCCAGGACTCAAGTCCGGCCTGCCGGTTTCCCTGAATCCCTTCATAAATGTTACTTTGCTCACACTCCAACAGCACGTCAAGTATTAAAAACCATTTGTCTCCATTCACTCCTATCAAACACGCTCACGCATGCCTGCTGGAAGTCCAAGCCCCTTCCTTTACCCCCTCCCTCCAACCCTTCCTAGGCCGACCCCTACCCCGCCTTCCTTCCACTACAGACTGATACACTCTTGAAGTCATTCTGTTTCGCTCCATTCTCTCTACATGTCCGAACCACCTCAACAACCCTTCCTCAGCCCTCTGGACAACAGTTTTGGTAATCCCGCACCTCCTCCTAACTTCCAAACTACGAATTCTCTGCATTATATTCACACCACACATTGCCCTCAGACATGACATCTCCACTGCCTCCAGCCTTCTCCTCGCTGCAACATTCATCACCCACGCTTCACACCCATATAAGAGCGTTGGTAAAACTATACTCTCATACATTCCCCTCTTTGCCTCCAAGGACAAAGTTCTTTGTCTCCACAGACTCCTAAGTGCACCACTCACTCTTTTTCCCTCATCAATTCTATGATTCACCTCATCTTTCATAGACCCATCCGCTGACACGTCCACTCCCAAATATCTGAATACGTTCACCTCCTCCATACTCTCTCCCTCCAATCTGATATTCAATCTTTCATCACCTAATCTTTTTGTTATCCTCATAACCTTACTCTTTCCTGTATTCACCTTTAATTTTCTTCCACACCCTACCAAATTCATCCACCAATCTTTGCAACTTCTCTTCAGAATCTCCCAAGAGCACAGTGTCATCAGCAAAGAGCAGCTGTGACAACTCCCACTTTGTGTGTGATTCTTTATCTTTTAACTCCACGCCTCTTGTCAAGACCCTCGCATTTACTTCTCTTACAACCCCATCTATAAATATATTAGACAACCACGGTGACATCACACATCCTTGTAAGGCCTACTTTTACTGGGAAATAATTTCCCTCTTTCCTACATACTCTAACTTGAGCCTCACTATCCTCGTAAAAACTCTTCACTGCTTTCAGTAACCTACCTCCTACACCATACACTTGCAACATCTGCCACATTGCCCCCCTATCCACCCTGTCATACGCCTTTTCCAAATCCATAAATGCCACAAAGACCTCTTTAGCCTTATCTAAATACTGTTCACTTATATGTTTCACTGTAAACACCTGGTCCACACACCCCCTACCTTTCCTAAAGCCTCCTTGTTCATCTGCTATCCTATTCTCCGTCTTACTCTTAATTCTTTCAATTATAACTCTACCATACACTTTACCAGGTACACTCAACAGACTTATCCCCCTATAATTTTTGCACTCTCTTTTATCCCCTTTGCCTTTATACAAAGGAACTATGCATGCTCTCTGCCAATCCCTAGGTACCTTACCCTCTTCCATACATTTATTAAATAATTGCACCAACCACTCCAAAACTATATCCCCACCTGCTTTTAACATTTCTATCTTTATCCCATCAATCCCGGCTGCCTTACCCCCTTTCATTTTACCTACTGCCTCACGAACTTCCCCCACACTCACAACTGGCTCTTCCTCACTCCTACAAGATGTTATTCCTCCTTGCCCTATACACGAAATCACAGCTTCCCTATCTTCATCAACATTTAACAATTCCTCAAAATATTCCTTCCATCTTCCCAATACCTCTAACTCTCCATTTAATAACTCTCCTCTCCTATTTTTAACTGACAAATCCATTTGTTCTCTAGGCTTTCTTAACTTGTTAATCTCACTCCAAAACTTTTTCTTATTTTCAACAAAATTTGTTGATAACATCTCACCCACTCTCTCATTTGCTCTCTTTTTACATTGCTTCACCACTCTCTTAACTTCTCTCTTTTTCTCCATATACTCTTCCCTCCTTGCATCACTTCTACTTTGTAAAAACTTCTCATATGCTAACTTTTTCTCCCTTACTACTCTCTTTACATCATCATTCCACCAATCGCTCCTCTTCCCTCCTGCACCCACTTTCCTGTAACCACAAACTTCTGCTGAACTCTCTAACACTACATTTTTAAACCTACCCCATACCTCTTCGACCCCATTGCCTATGCTCTCATTAGCCCATCTATCCTCCAATAGCTGTTTATATCTTACCCTAACTGCCTCCTCTTTTAGTTTATAAACCTTCACCTCTCTCTTCCCTGATGCTTCTATTCTCCTTGTATCCCATCTACCTTTTACTCTCAGTGTAGCTACAACTAGAAAGTGATCTGATATATCTGTGGCCCCTCTATAAACATGTACATCCTGAAGTCTACTCAACAGTCTTTTATCTACCAATACATAATCCAACAAACTACTGTCATTTCGCCCTACATCATATCGTGTATACTTATTTATCCTCTTTTTCTTAGCCCTTTCAGGGTCCCCAGGCCCTCTCCCAGACTTGTTCACAGGGTCACCCAAATTTAAAAAAAAAAAAAAAAAAAAAAAAAAAATCTTATGAAAAGATAGAGAATTTTTTTCCCGATCATAATGACACCAAAAGTATGAAATTTGATGGAAAACTTAAGGAATTATGCTCTCGTGAAGTTAGCGGTCACGATGATGTTTACGCATCGGCAATTTTGCCCACTTTGAGCCCTATTTTTGGCCAATTCCAGTGTACTAGTCGACAAAAATCATAACTATTTAGCTAGAACTATTTTTTCTATCGAATGAGTACAAGAAACCACCCATTTACCGATTTCAACTATCCAATACAGTGGTCAGAATTTAGCAATTCCAATACAGTGGTCAGAATTTAGCAATTTTGCCAATTTCACACAAATTTCAAAAGATGCCCATTTCCAAATAGGGTCCAGAATAAACAAGAAAGGCACTCCTGGCACTAAAATAACATTTCCTCTGTTCATTAGTCACGTCTCCATGCCCCTCTTACATTCTTTTGCTTTCCTCTTGGAATTTTTATTCTCACAAAAAAATGGAAGGTTTACTGTTATGCAGACTACTGCATTAGTGTAGAAATGGTATAAATAATACAGTGGACCCCCGGTTAACGATTTTAATCCGTGCAAGAGGGCTCATCGTTATGCGAAATAATCGTTATGCGAATGAATTTTCCCCATAAGAAATAATGGAAATCAAATTAATCCGTGCAAGACGCCCAAAAGTATGAAAAAAAATTTTTTTTACCACATGAAATGTTAATTTTAATACACACAAACTGAAAAAGGCATGCACAATTAAATGACACTTACTTTTATTGAAGATCTGGTGATGATTGATGGGATGGGAGGAGGGGAGAGCATTATCTTCTTACTGTTTAGAAGGGGAATCCCCTTCCATTACGACTTGAGGTAGCAAGTCCTTTTCCGGGGTTACTTCCCTTCTTCTTTTAATGCCACTAGGACCAGCTTGAGAGTCACTGGACCTCTGTCGCACAACAAATCTGTCCATAGAGCTCTGTACCTCCCGTTCCTTTACGATTTGTCTAAAATGGGCCACAACATTGTCATTGAAATAGTCACCAGCACGGCTTGCAACAGCTGTGTCAGGGTGATTTTCATCTATAAAGGTTTGCAGTTCAACCCACTGTGCACACATTTCCTTAATCTTTGAAGTAGGCACAATGGATTCCACAACTGGCATAGGCTTCTCAGGGTTAGCCCCAAACCCTTCAAAATCTTTCTTAATTTCCATACTAATTCTCACCCTTTTTACCACAGGGTTGGCACTAGAAGCTTTCTTGGGGCCCATGGTCACTTATTTTCCAGAAACAGCACCGAAAATACTGTAATAATACGAAATATTCCGAGTGTATGCTTGGATGTTACCGCGGAGGCTGGCTGGTAAACAATGGGACGGAGCGGCACATGTGAGGCTGGCTGAGGGCACATTGGACGCGTCTCGGACGAAAATCGGTATGCGGGGCAAAAATTTTGCGATAAAAGTAATCGTTATGCGGAAAAATCGCTATGCGATGCCATCGTTATGCGGGGGTCCACTGTATTGGTGCACTTGTGAAAGAATATTAGACTCACCAGTTGGCGTGTATTGGACGCCTAGCATGATGTGTTTACTTTTGAACTTTGGTAAAAATTGAACATTTCTGCTACTTTGAGCCCAATTTCAAGGTACTTCTCATTGTAAAACCAGTCAAAATCATCTAAATTTATGTAACATGTCTTCCATTCTATAAAATGAGACCAGGAAAACTAGAATACTGTACAACAATAAATACCATACGAAAATACAGTGCAAAGTCGCTGTTTTAATCCAAAAACACGGTCAAAAATTTTTTTTTCTCATTACGCACTGTGTGCTGCAGGATTTTTTTTATACTGTGAACACTGACCACAGACTCGTTCTTTCATATGTAGGCCTACCAGCTTTCTCTCACTAGATTTGAGGGCGCTAGAATTTAGGCGTACTAGTACGTCAAAAACCCTGGTGCGTAAGCCGTACTAGTATATCCGAAACCCTGAAAGGGTTAACTAAAACAATAATGTCGGTAATTTTGTATTTTGTTATTCCTGAGTGTCTGTTTTTTTCAAGAACTCGCACACCAAGCCATAAATGTAACAACAATGATGAAACGTAACAGTACATGTATATACTTAATTAAGAGTGACAGTATTATCATCAAAATCACAAGTACTAGAAATGTGCTTTCAACTGAGACTTTAAAGTATGAACAGATTCCTTACATACATGCAAACTGGATTATAGTACAGGAGTAAGATTGTATCGCTTCACCCTGGAAGAATATTCCCAAGAAAAAATAATCTTCAGAATCATTGGGGATGTTTCATACTTTGTGACTGTCAGGTTGATCATTGTGTAATACAGCCTTTCCTCACTTAACCCTTTCAGGGTCCGTCCCGTAGATCTACGGCTTTATGGTGAGTGTCCAAACCGTAGATCTACGCCATGAGCTCAGCTCACTCTGATAAACTGTGAGTGGTACATTTGGGCCTAGATATGAGAGAATACATCTATGTGGTATGTGTGCACCACATAAAACAGATCCTGCAGCACACTGTGTATAATGAGAGAAAAAAAATGAAATCATGATTTTTTGATTAAAACAGCAACTTTGCAGTGTTTTTTCGTATGTTTTTTATAGTTGTATTTGCGATTTCTTGGTCTCATTTGATAGAATGGAAGACATATTACAGAAATAGAGATGATTTTGATTGGTTTTAGCACTGGAAATGGCTTGAAACTGAGCTCAAAGTAGCGGAAATGTTAAATTTTTGCCGATATTCAAGAGTAAACAAACGACCTCACACGTCTAATACACGTCAGCTGGTGGGTCTAATATACATTCACAAATATGGTGATGATATTTATACAATTATTACAGTATTGCATAGCAGTAAATCTTCTATTTTTTGGTGTGAATAAAAATTCATTATGTGAATAAAAAATCAAAATGGAATTTATTTGTAAAGCCTCAAAACATGACTAATGAACAGAGGAAATGTTAGTTTAGTGCCAGGAATGCCTACATTGTTTATTCTGGACCCTATTTTGAAATTGGAATATTTTGAACTTTGTGTTAAATTGGCCAAATTAACAATTTCCGATCACTTTATTTTGTAGTTGAAACAGTTGACTTGGCGATTTCTTGTGCTCAATCGATAGAATAGAAGTAATACTAGTGAAATAGCTAATAATTTGGTTGATTGGAATAATGTAATTGGCCTAAAATGGGAGTCAAAGTCGGCAAAATCGCCGATTCGTAAATATCGCTGACACATCAAAATTCGCGAGAGCATAATTTCGTCAATTTTCCACCAAATTTCGTACTTTTTGTTTTATTACCTTCACAAAAAGATTCTCTACGATTTCATAAGAAAAAATAAATTTTTTTTTTGAAAATTCTTGGACACTGGTGCGTGACTCCATATTTGGGCCTTGGACCCTGAAAGGGTTAATGACAGAGTTAGGGACCTAAGACCCCGTTGGTAAACGAATTCGTTGCTAATCGAGGAATCACCCCTTACTGGCATTTCAAGTGTCACCACCCAAAATTAAAACATTCAGTTTTATGTTTGCTGGAAAACTCCTTTCAATCTATTTATTATTAACTGTAATACAACATGAAATAGGTCAATGACTTACTTCCAAGATATTCCAGGAAATGCGTGCATAGCCGATTACTTTGGATTTTTTTTTTTTTTTTTTTTTTTTTTTTTTGAGAAAATTGCACTTTTCTCAGTCTTTGCATAGGGTAACATTGATCTTCTATAGTTACCCTTCAGGCGTGTAACATTTTCTGTAATGGTTACGGTCATTTTTTTTTTTATCCCTCCCTGCCCTCCACCCTTCAATACCTCTCTATATAATGTCAGTTTTTATTAATTTGGGCATTTTTATCATGCTTCTACATTACTTATGTTATATCTAATATTAGTCTGGAATAAATATGATAGGTAGATAACCTTTATTGATAATAATAGTATAATTATACAATATTTTATAGTGCCATGAGCTTACAAGTCCATAAGTCATGGTGAACCACGAGTTACTTAACCCTTTGACTGTTTTTGACGTATAAATACGTCTTACGAGCCAATGTTTCTGACGTATATATACTCAATAATTCTAGTGGCTTCAAATCAAGCGGGAGAAAGCTGGTAGGCCCACATGCGAGAGAATGGGTCTGTGTGGTCAGTGTGCACCACATAAAAAAAATCCTGCAGCACACATTGCGTAATGAGAAAAAAAAACTTAGATCGTTTTTTGGAATAAAACGCCGACTTTGAGGTGTATTTTCGTATAGTATTTATCATTGTATTCGCGTTTTCATGGTCTTAGGTGATAAAATGGAAAACATATTACAGAAATAGAGATGATTTTCATTACTTTGATGGTGAAAATGACCTTGAAACTGAGCTCAAAGTAGCGGAAATGTTCGACTTTTACCAATGTTCAGGAGTAAATAAATCACACCACACGTCCAATACACGTCAACTGGGGAGTCTAATATTCTTTCACTAGTGCACTGATATTATTTATACCATTTTTACAATAATGCAGTAGTCTGCATAACAGTAAATTTTGTATTTTTTTGTATGAATAAAAAATCAAAATAGAAAGCAATAATAATATAAGAGGGGCCTAGAGATGTGACTAATGAACAGAGCATATGTTATTTTAGTGCCACGAATGTCTACCTTGTTTATTCTGGACCCTATTTTGAAATTGGCATCTTTTTTAGTTTGCGTGAAATTGGCCAAATTGCCAATTTCTGACCACCATACTGGGTAGTCCAAATTAGTAAATGGGAGGTTTCTTGTACTCAGTTGATAGATAAAATGGAGTTCTAAAGAAATAGCTATGAGTTTGGTCAACTGGAACAATGGAATTGGCTGAAAATAGGGCTCAAAGTCAGCGAAATCGCCGATACTCATATGTCGCCGAGACCGCTAACTTCGCGGGAGCATAATTCCATGTTTTCGACCAAATTTCGAACTTTTGGTGTCATTACCATCGGGAAAAGATTCTCTATCATTTCATAAGAAAAAATAATTTTTTTTTTTTTTCAAAAATTGAGCGACATGGAATGACAGTTTCAGAAAGGGGCCTGAAACAGTCAAAGGGTTAAAGACTCTGCTCGTGCCGTCTCCCTCTCTCTCGTACAGCCCAGCACACCCTCCAATACCTCTCCATATACAGTGGACCCCCGCATACTGTTGGCATCACATAACGTTAAATCCGCATAGCGATACATTTTATCACTAAAATTTTGCCTCGCATAGCGCTAAAAAACTCGCTCAACACTATTCGTCCGAGACGCGTCTATGTGAGGCCTCAGCCAGCCTCACATGTTCCGCCGGTGGCATTGTTTACAAGCCAGCCTCCGCGGTAACATCCAAGCATACAATCGGAACATTTCGTATTATTAGAGCATTTTTGGTGATTTTATCTGCAAAATAAGTGACCATGGGCCCCAAGAAAGCTTCTAGTGCCAACCCTGTGGTAAAAAGGGTGAGAAATATTATCGAAATACTGTGGTACCATGGTCAACTGCCGATGCTGCTGCTGCTGTAGCACTGTCAGCTGCTGCTGCTGCTGCTGCTGCTGCTGTACCACTGTCAGCTGCTGCTGCTGCTGCTGCTGTACCACTGTCAGCTGCTGCTGTAGCACCGTCTGCTGCTGCTGTAGCACCGTCTGCTGCTGCTGTAGCACCGTCTGCTGCTGCTGTAGCACCGTCTGCTGCTGCTGTAGCACCGTCTGCTGCTGCTGTAGCACCGTCTGCTGCTGCTGTAGCACCGTCTGCTGCTGCTGTAGCACCGTCTGCTGCTGCTGTAGCACCGTCTGCTGCTGCTGTAGCACCGTCTGCTGCTGCTGCTGTTGTAGCACTGCCAGCTGCTGCTGTAGCACTGTCAGCTGCTGCTGTAGCACTGTCAGCTGCTGCTGCTGTAGCACCGTCAGCTGCTGCTGTAGCACTGTCAGCTGCTGCTGCTGTAGCACCGTCAGCTGCTGCTGCTGTAGCACCGTCAGCTGCTGCTGCTGTAGCACCGTCAGCTGCTGCTGCTGTAGCACCGTCAGCTGCTGCTGCTGTACCACCGTCAGCTGCTGCTGCACCACCGTCAGCTGCTGCTGCTGCTGTACCACCGTCAGCTGCTGCTGTACCACCGTCAGCTGCTGCTGTACCACCGTCAGCTGCTGCTGTAGCACCGTCTGCTGCTGCTGTAGCACCGTCTGCTGCTGCTGTAGCACTGTCAGCTGCTGCTGCTGCTGCTGTAGCACCGCCAGCTGCTGCTGCTGCACCACCGTCAGCTGCTGCTGCTGCTGCTGTAGTACCGTCAGCTGCTGCTGTAGCACTGTCAGCTGCTGCTGCTGCTGTAGCACCGTTGTTGGTGTGGCTTATTGAGAATACCAAGAAACAATTAACCCCAGAGAACCATCCACCCAGGATAACCCACAAAAATCAGTGTCATCGAAGACTAACTTATTTCCATTGGGGTCCTTAACCCTTTGAGGGTTTTCGTCGTACTAGTACGTCTTACGCGTAGGGGTTTTTGACGTACTAGTACGCATAAATTCTAGCGGCCTCAAATCTCGCGCGAAAAGGCTGGTAGGCCTAGGTGTGAGAGAATGGGTCTGCGTGGTCGGTGTGCGCGGTAGAAAAAAAATCTGGGACCCAGTGGTGCATTGTGGGAATGCCCTCTTAGTAAACAATGTCCACCATGCCTCGCGGTAAGAAGCTCCTCACTCCTCGGCGAATTGGGACACTTTTGTTCCCCAGTGACAGTTCTAATAGTGATGGAAGTGCCAGTGAAGATGAGTTTCGTGGTTTTAGCGAGGTTTTGACCGAAATTAATGACCATAATATCGGTAATAGTGAAGAAAACCCAGACGACCCTCAGCCTTCCACCTCTGGTGCTGGGCCCTCGTGTTCACGTTCAGTTGTTCCAGAACCCAAGAGGAAACTTCTATCGTCCCAAATCCCAGACTCAGATGAGAGCATGGGTGATGATAGTGATAGTGAATATGAACTACAAGCTCTTCAAACTAGTTCCAGTAGTGATAGTGAAGTGCAATATTCCCCAGTGAAGCGTCAGTATATACGACGATATATGCGCTCTGGTAGTGTGCCATATGTTATACCAAGGGGAAGGAGTGTATCTCGGAGTACATCCCGTGGCTGTACAACAGGAACAGACAGTGAAAATGATGAAGATACTGTTGCAATTGGGATGGAAAATGTGCGTGGTGGTAGTGGTGCCGGCGGTGAGGCACCAGCAGTGGGCCATGCTGCCACCCACGCTGCCACCCACGCCGCTGCCTCAGCTGATCTAGAACAAAGGCCACCATCCCCCACCACACCAGCCTCCACAACCACAACCTCCACAACCACAACCACCTGTCATTGTCCAGTACCCACCAGCAGACCGCACCTGGGATTGGCAGGAAGCTGTCAATTTTGTTCCAAATCCCCACCAGTTTGATGGCAGCCAAAGTGGAATACGGCCATCTTGTGCACTTGGGAACAATGCCACTGAACTGGAATGTTTCGAGTTATTCTTTGACGAACCACTGATGAAAAGTATTGTCATGGAAAGCAACACATACTACGAGTACACCATGGCAAACACATTACTTTCACCAAAATCACGTCTACACCAGTGGAAGGAGGCAACTGTGGCTAAGATGTATCTTTTCTTTGCCACAATAATGCTTATGCCACATGTGTATAAGCACAAAGTGAAATCATACTGGTCAACAGACCCCCTGATTGCAACACCAGGTTTCAGTGATATAATGCCAGTGAATCGATTTGTGCTAATGTTACGTATGCTTCACTTCTCAGATAAAACCAGGCCTGACAGAACTGACAGGTTATATAAGATTAGGAATGTGTTTGTGTATCTGAAACAGAAATTCAGTACGCATTTTTATCCCTTCAGGAAGCTTGTAATTGACAAGTCTTTGATTCTGTTCAAAGGAAGACTCTCTTTCAAGCAGTACATACCAAGCAAGAGGAAATGCTTTGGTATAAAGTTGTTTGTGCTTTGTGATTGTTACAGTGGTCTGGTATTGGATATTATTGTGTACACTGGAAGTTATACATTGCAAAATACCAGGAAGTTATTGGGCATCTCAGGTGATGTGGTTCGAACAATGATAGAACCATACCTTGGTAAGGGGCATATATTATATACAGATAACTGGTACACAAGCCCCTCACTCAGTGATTTTTTGCGAGTGAACATGACAGATGTGTGTGGCACAGTGCGTGCAAATCGAAAACATATGCCCAGGTTTGACACTGGCACTCGTAGAGGTGAGGTGCAGGCGTTTGCTGCCAATGACATCATGGCATTTCGGTGGCATGACAAACGAGATGTCACACTGTTGTCATCAATTCACCCTAATGAAATGGCAAACAGTGGCAGGCAGCATAGAGAGAGAAATGAACCCATTCTAAAACCTGCAGCTGTGATTGATTACACCTTCAACATGCATTCAGTGGACAAATGTGACATGCAGATTGGGTTTGCTGATTGTGTTCGCAAGAGTTATAAGTGGTACATCAAACTGTTTTTCCATCTTCTGGACATTTCCATGCTCAATGCTTATAATATGTATAAGATGAGCACCAGAAACAAACCACAGTACGGCGAATTCTGTTTGTCTGTCATCAGACAAATAGTATTCAAGTACCAAGGAACAGCACCTGCAATTGACCGCCCACCAAATTATCAACAACTACCTGCTCGTCTGAAGCATGGTGATCACTTCCTGGTAAAACTGCCTGCTACTGCTTTGAAGAAAAAGGCTCAGAAGAGGTGTTACGTCTGTGCACATACAAAAAAAACGCACACAAGAACGCAGAGACACTCGTTTTATGTGTGAGGAGTGCAAACCTCCACTGTGCATGACACCATGTTTCAAAGAGTTCCACAGGCTTCAGAACTTCTAGAAACATTCCCTGTGACTGTATATGTGTATATAAAATATAGAAAAATAGTAATAAACAACATTTCATATCGTTTGTTTGTGTAAATATTTTCTGTAAACAAAATAATGACAACAGTGTTTATGCCCTTATTGTGTAGTATTGAAAAAGAAATAACTTACAAAATACTGATCATGTTGGCCTCAGAGGCCATAAAAGTTACTCAGAAAAAGAAAAACTGAAAAATAATTGAAAATAGTACATAAAAAAGTAAATAGAAAAATACCGGGTGACGGCAGTCGGCGATGTTACCATATGTTGTTCAATTTTGGCAAATTTCACACCTCCATATCTCGGTAAGTGTTGACGTTAAAATTTTTTTGTTTAGCCTATAATGTTTAGAAAAACATACTCTATTTTTTCATAAGAAAAAATAATTTTTGTTTTTTTTGAAATTTGGCCGACCCTGAGAACGAGTTTCGGAGAGGGCCTGTCGACCCTCAAAGGGTTAATCTTGTCTCCCAGGATGCAACCCACACCAGTCGACTAACACCCAGGTGAACAGGGAAAAATGCCTGGAACTAGTGCTCATATTGGTGAATTTAAAGCCAGCAAAGGTTGGTTTGAGAGATTTAAGAATCGTAGTGGCATACACAGTGTGATAAGGCCTGTTCTGGAAGAAAATACCAAACAGGACCTACAGTACTCAGGAGGAAAAGGCACTCCCAGGACACAGTGTCTCATCAGTCATTGCTGCATCTTCAATAAAGGTAAGTGTCATTTATTCTTCATTTAGTAGAGTAGTACATGCACAATATATACTGTGCATGTACTACTCTACTATTGTGCATGTATCCTTCTCTGTGTGTAGGAAAATGTACATTTCATGTGGTAAAAAAATTTTTTTCATACTTTTGGGTGTCTTGCATGGATTAATTTGATTTCCATTATTTCTTATGGGGAAAATTCATTCGGATAACGATAATTTCGCATAACAATGAGCTCTCAGGAACAGATTAATATCGTTATGTGGGGATCCACTGTACTGTATGTCAGTTTTTATTAATTTGGGCATTTTTACCATGCTTCTGCTACCTAATTATTATGGCTTAAAATCCTCTTGATGCTTTCACTGCCTCTTTCACTATCTTTATCCTTCAAGATAGTGGAAATGGTAGAATGCGCCAGCTTCAACTCATCGGCTATCACTTGCACTTTCTTACCAGCTTCATATTTATAATCTTCATTTTCACCTCAAGATTGAGACCCTTCCTTTGTTTCTTGGTGCTTCCTTCAAGATCTTCCTTTTCACCGACATCTTGTACTATGGGATGCACAAAAGTGAAAATTTGTACAAATATCTGGTCTTGGAGACAGTGAAAGGTAATGTACCGAGTGGCTGGAGGAAGGAGTCCAAGATACTTAATGCTGAGACATCGCACTGCCTGTTTCCATGACCCAAGTTCTCGTATGGCATAAAATAGACTAGTGGAACCTGAATGATTAAACTCAGTGAACATGTCGATAATAATAATAATAATAATAATAGCTCTGGAGCAGTTTGAATGTCATACTTATGTTGTACAGGTTTGGTAGCTGACACTTAAACCACTCCAGAGCAATTATTATTACATATTACCATCCACATACAGTGGACCCTCAGTTAACAATATTAATCCATTCCAGAGAGCTTGTCCTTAACCGATTTTATCATTTTCCGAAATAATGGAAATCCAATTAAACCGTTCCAGACACCCAAAAGTATTAAAAAAATATTTTTTTTTACATGAAATGTACATTTCCTTACACAGAAAACAATGAGACATGCAGAATAAATACATAAATACAAAAATATCACTTACCTATATTGAAGAGAACTGATGAGTGATGAGACACTGTTTCTCTTGAACACACTGGGATTTTCAGAGTGATACACGAGTAAAGGCTTCATTTTGCAATCCCCACTAGCATTACAACAAAACATGAGAGTTAGCCTGTCTTTCATAGGCTTGTGTCCTGGGAATGCCTTTTCCTCCTAAGTAATGTAGGTCCTGTTTGGCATTTTCTTCCAGAACAGGCCTGTTTCGTCACAACTGAACACTTGTTGGGGTTGGAATTTTTCAGCTTTGCCATGCCTTATCACACTGTGTATGCCACTACAATTCTTAAATCTCTCAAACCAACCTTTGCTGGCCTTAAATTCACCGACATGAGCACTAGTTCCAGGCATTTTTTTCCTGTTCACTTGGGCGTTAGTGGAATGGTGTGGGTCGCATCCTGGGGGACAAGATTAACCCTTTGACTGTTTCAGGCCCCTCTCTGAAACTGTCATTCTATGTCGCTCAATTTTTGAAAAAAAAAAAAAAATTATTTTTTCTTATGAAATGATAGAGAATTGTTTCCCGATGGTAATGACACCAAAAGTTCGAAATTTGGTCGAAAACTCGTGGAATTATGCTCCCGCGAAGTTAGCGGTCTCGGCGACATATGCGTATCAGCGATTTCGCCGACTTTGAGCCCAATTTTCAGCCAATTCCATTGTTCCAGTTGACCAAACTCATAGCTATTTCTTTAGAACTCCATTTTATCTATCAGCTGAGTACAAGAAACCTCCCATTTACTAATTTGGACTACCCAATATGGTGGTCAGAAATTGGCAATTTGGCCAATTTCACGCAAAATAAAAAAGATGCCAATTTCAAAATAGGGTCCAGAATAAACAAGGTAGACATTCGTGGCACTAAAATAACATATGCTCTGTTCATTAGTCACATCTCTAGGCCCCTCTTATATTATTATTGCTTTCTATTTTGATTTTTTATTCATACAAAAAAATACAAAATTTACTGTTATGCAGACGACTGCATTATTGTAAAAATGGTATAAATAATATCAGTGCACTAGTGAAAGAATATTAGACTCCCCAGTTGACGTGTATTGGACGTGTGGTGTGATTTATTTACTCTTGAACATTGGTAAAAATCGAACATTTCCGCTACTTTGAGCTCAGTTTCAAGGTCGTTTTCTTCGTAAAAGTAATGAAAATCATCTCTATTTCTGTAATATGTTTTCCATTTTATCACCTAAGACCATGAAAACGCGAATACAATGATAAATACTATACGAAAATACACCTCAAAGTCGGCGTTTTATTCCAAAAATACGATCAGAGTTTTTTTTTTCTCATTACGCAATGTGTGCTGCAGGATTTTTTTTATGTGGTGCACACTGACCACACAGATCCATTCTCTCACATGTGGGCCTACCAGCTTTCTCCCACTTGATTTGAAGCCACTAGAATTATTGAGTATATATACGTCAGAAACATTGGCTCGTAAGACGTATTTATACGTCGAAAACAGTCAAAGGGTTAAAGACCCCAATGGAAATAAGTTACAGTCCTCGATGACATACCGATTTTCTTGGGTTATCCTGGGTGGCTAACCCTCTGCGGTTAATTGTTTCTCGGTTAATTGTTTCTCGTTAAGCCACACCAACAACAGTCTCTCCACATCTTCGAATAGTATTCGCAATCTCTGTTTTGTAAACATATTTGCACCATTCGCAACAACAGCTTCCTTGATTGCCTTTTCCTTGACCAAGATAGTAGTGATGGTTGAATGGGGTTTATTATATAACCTGGCCAACTCGGAGACACACACTCCACTTTCGTATTTTGCGAAGATCTCTTTCTTCAATTTCTTACTGTCTTTACCACAAGCCTGGCACTAGAAGCTTTCTTTGGGCCCATGGTGGCTTATTTAGCAGTTACAAGCACTAAAAAAATGGAATAATACAAAATGTATCACATGTACGCATGGAATCGTCTGCAGTAGCTTTGTAAATAATGGCACACTGGCCACATTGTAGTGTAGATGAATGGTTCAGAGAACCGACACAGATAAATTAGACACGTGCAACTCTTGGGTATCTTTATTGAGGAAACGTTTCGCCACACAGTGGCTTCATCAGTCCATACAAAGGAGAATGGTGAATAACAGGAGTAATTTGAGGTAATCAGTCCCTCAGCCTTGAGTCGATGTGGTCAGTCCATCAATCTTGAAAAGAATACAGCATATCTGCAGAGAAGTAACTTATATACCGTAGGCAGGAGAGATGCAGCAATAGTAGGTGGTATCACATTTGACCAATGTGGAAGTAGGTCGTGCCCAAGGATTAGGCAAGCGAAACGTTTCCTCAATAAAGACATCCAAGAGTTGCACGTGTCTAATTTATCAACGTGTCAGTTCTCTGAACCATTCATCTACAATCCTGTCTGACACTGCAACTTCTTGTGATCTTAATACTTGGGATTTCTTCACTTGACTAACCTTTGAGCACGACCTACTTCCACATTGGTCAAATGTGATACCACCTACGACTGCTGCACCTCTCCTGCCTACGGTACATAAGCTACTTCTCTGCAGATATGCTGTATTCTTTTCAAAATTGATGGACTGACCACATTGACTCAAGGCTGAGGGACTGATTACCTCAAACTCCTCCTGTTATTCACCATTCTCCTTTGTATGGACTGATGAAGCCACTGTGGCAAAACATTTCCTCAATAAAGATACCCAAGAGTTGCACGTGTCTGATTTATCCACACTGGAGTGGCCGGGTGGGCTGGGCAGCTCAGGCCACCCAGACACGTTCTGGATGAATGTCCTTAACCGAGTTTTTTATCATTAGTCGAGCCAATGTTCCGACACAAAAACGTATCGGTATCCTATTTTATCGCTATCCGATGGCATCGTTAACTGAGGGTACACTGTATCTTATTCACTGAGTTTAATCATTTATTAAGCTGCCACGCAACACACAATGTAATAATAATAATTAATAACCATCACTCTGGAGTGCTTTAACCCTCTGACTGTTTCGATCGTATATATATACATCTTACGAGGTACCGTATTTGAAGTATATTTTTTTTTTTCCATCAAACCGGCCGTATCCCACCAAGGCAGGGTGGCCCAAAAAGAAAAACAAAAGTTTCTTTTTAAATTTAGTAATTTATACAAGAGAAGGGGTTACTAGCCCCTTGCTCCTGAAGTATATATATGTATACTCAAATTCTAGCGGCTTCAAATCAAGAAGGAGAAAGCTGGTAGGCCCACATATGAGAGAATGGGTCTGTGTGGTCAGTGTGCACCATATAAAAAAAATCCTGCAGCACGCAGTGCACAATGAGAAAAAAAACTAGACTTTTTTTTTTAATTAAAAATGCCGACTTTGTGGTCTATTTTCGTATAGTATTTATGGTTGTATTCTGGTTTTCTTGGTCTCATTTGATAGGATGGAAAACATATTATAGAAATAGAGGCGAGTTTGATTGGTTTTACTATAAAAAGAACCTGGAAATGGAGCTTAAAGTAGGGGAAATGTTTCATTTTTGCCGATGTTCAAAAGTAAACAAATGATGTCATTTTCCAATAAATGTCCAAGTAGCCATTCTAATATGCAGTCATGAATGGGTTGACATTATTTGTACAATTATTACAGTATTGCAGTAGTCTGCATAACAGAAAATCTTTTATTTTTTGTTTGAATAAAAATTCAAAATAGAAAGCAAGAGTAATAGAGGGGCCTGGAGACATGGCTGATGAACAAAGAAAATGTTATTTTAGAGCCAAGAATGTCTGCATTGTTCATTCTGGACCCTATTTTGAAATTGTCATTTTTTAATTTTCGTGAAATTGGCCAAATTGCAAATTTCTGACCACGTTATTGGGTAGTTGAAATTGGTAAATGGGCAGTTTCTTGTACTCAATCGATAGAAAAAAATGGAGTTCTAAAGAAACAGCTGTGAGTTTGGTTGACTAGAACAATGGAATTGGCTGAAAATAGGGCTCAAAGTGGGCGAAATAGCCGATTTGTAAGTATCGCCAAGGTCGCTAACTTTGCGAGAGCGTAATTCCGTCAGTTTTCCATCAAATTTCCTTTTTTGGTGTCATTACAATTGGGAAAAGATTCTCTATCATTTCATCAGGAAAAATAATTATTTTTTTTTAAATTTTGCGACACCAGTAGACACCTCAGGATTGGGGGTTGCGACAGTCAAGGGGTTATATGTCACCTACCAAACCTACATGAAATACGTATGACATTTAAAGCACCCAAGTGATTATCATCATTATCATCGCCATCGACATACCTTGTTCACCGAATTTAAAAATTTCTTAAGCTACCACGAGACAGAAAAACGTCAACACAGATGAACACACCAGCTAACCCCTTTACTGTGTACAATGGAACCTCATTTTTTGGCAGTAATCTGTTCCAGAAGGTCGGCCTAAATTCCAAGCAATATTTCCGATAAGATTTAATGTAAATATAATTAATTCGTTCCAAACACCCTTAAACAAAAAATATATTTTTTAAAGACAATTATAATTTTACATACACAAAACAATGAGAACTAAATAAAACAAATAAATGAACATTTAAATCACTATTACATACCTTTATTTAAGACACTTGTTGGCTAATGAAAGACTGGGGAGGAGGAGAGAGGGAAGACTGATTATTTGGAAGGGGAATCCCCCTCCATAAAGACTTGAGGAATCAAAGCCCTCTCTGAGGCTTTGGTAAACATGTCTTTTATAGGCTTGTGTCCTAGCAGTGCCTTTTCCTCCTGCATGATATAGGTCCTCTTTGGCATTTTTTTTTTCCCAAGAAAATCGCATTTGTTTCAGAGTTTTTCTTACTGCACTAGTAATCTAGTGTAGTTAGCCTCTCCAAAACTCCATTTTCTCTTATACCTCAGAAGGGAAAGCACGGGAAGCTATGGTCAGAGGGATAATTACTTTACCTCGGGAGTGACGGTAACCACTTGCCATATGACATTTTATTCATACTAGAGTATGTTGTTTATATTGTATGTTGTTTATATTGTTTATTACGTCATATTAGATCAATTGTGATATAGTATAAGTAAGCCTCAGATTCATATTAGCATAATACTGAATAATATTCTGTTCCTGAATAATAATACTGAATATTCTCTCGAGATCCGCATGCAACTGCCTTGCCTTTTCACAAATGATCATCTCTGAAATACTATCTCCTGCTCCAGCAACCATACACCACTCATATTTTTCAATGACTTCTTTCTTAAATCCCATAGTGTTTCTCACTTTCTTTACCTAAGGGCTAGCACTCTTAAGTTTCTTTGGGCCCATGGTAGCTTATTTCACAGTCGCACTTAGTAAAGGAGCACAAAAACCAATGGATTTTAAAGAAATGTTTGGATGAATGTGTGGAGTATATGCTCACTTGCCGACAGACACAGGGAAACTGACTCGCCAAAGCACAGCATCCCAGCGGGAGAGGCCGGCTAACAAGTCTAATGCAGCCGATTTACGAGGCACTAGTCGAAATACGGAGCAAAATTTCTGCCCCAAAACCGGCCTAAATATGAATCGGCCAATAAACAAAGCGGCCGAAAAATGAGGATCCACTGCACTTCTTTTGAACTTCTTCCATTTTCCTTCCCCCCCCCCCTTCTCTTCCAAGTGCTGCTGCGCTTGGAAGAGGAAAATGGAAAGAGGAAAATGGAAAGAGGAAAATGGAAGGAGTACAAAAGAAGTTCACAGTAAAGGGATTAGCTGGTGTGTTCGTCTGTGTTTACGTTTTCGGTCTCTAATGGCAGCTTAATTGAAAAATGATTCAACTCATTGAACAGGGTATGTTGAAGGTGGTAATAATAATAATAATAATAATAATAATAATAATAATAATAATAATAATAATTTATAAAGATAACGATTTATTTCTTGTAATAACAACAATTGTTCTGGAGTGCTTTATATGTCAGCTACCAAACCTATACAAAATATGTATGACATTTAAAGCACCCCAGAGTGAATAATTACAATTACAGTGGACCCCTGCCTTACAATATTAATCCGTTCCTGAGAGCTCATCGTGAGCCGAAATTACTGTAAGGCGAATTAATTTTCCCCATAAGAAATAATGGAAATCAAATTAATCTGTGCAAGACACCCAAAAGTCTGAAAAAAAAAAAAAAAAAATTTTACCACATGATATATTAATTTTAATACACAAACTTAAGAAGACATGCACAATTAATACTCTACTAAGAATAGAATACATGACACTTATCTTTATTGAAGATCTGGTGATTGATGGGATGGGAGGAGGGGAGTGTGTGGAAGTTTTTTTTTTTTTTTTTTTTTTTCCCCCCAACAAGTCGGCCATCTCCCACCGAGGCAGGGTGACCCCAAAAAGAAAGAAAATCCCCAAAAAGAAAATACTTTCATCATTATTCAACACTTTCACCTCACTCACACATAATCACTGTTTTTGCAGAGGTGCTCAGAACACAACAGTTCAGAAGCATATACGTATAAAGATACACAACATATCCCTCCAAACTGCTAATAGCCCAAAACCCCTCCTTTAGAGTGCAGGCATTGTACTTCCCATTTCCAGGACTCAAGTCCGGGCTATATAAAAATAACCGGTTTCCCTGAATCCCTTCACTAAATATTATCCTGCTCACACTCCAACAGATCATCAAGTCCCAAGTACCATTCGTCTCCATTCACTCCTATCTAACACGCTCATGCACGCCTCCTGGAAGTCCAAGCCCCTCGCTCACGAAACCTCCCTTACCCCTGCCTTCCAACCTTTTCGAGGACGACCCCTACCCCGCCTTCCTTCCTTCCTTCTACAGATTTAAATGCTCTCCATGTCATTCTACTTTGATCCATTCTCTCTAAATGACCAAACCACCTCAACAACCCCTCTCCAGCCCTCTGACTTATACTTTTATTAACTCCACACCTCCTAATTTCCACACCCCGAATTTTCTGTATAATATTTACACCACACATTGCCCTTAGACAGGACATTTCCACTGCCTCCAAGCACCTCCTTGCTGCTGCATTCACAACCCAAGCTTCACACCCATATAAGAGTGTTGGTACTACTATACTTTCATACATTCCCTTCTTTGCCTCCATAGATAACGTTTTTTGACTCCACATATACCTCAATGCACCACTCACCTTTTTTCCCCTCATCAATTCTAGGATTAACCTCATCCTTCATAAATCCATCCGCCGACACGTCAACTCCCAAGTATCTGAAAACATTCACTTCTCCCATACACCTCCTCCCCAATTTGATATCCAATTTTTCTTTATCTAAATCATTTGATACCCTCATCACCTTATTCTTTTCTATGTTCACTTTCAACTTTCTACCTTTACACACACTCCTAAACTCATCCACTAACCTTTGCAATTTTTCTTTAGAATCTCCCATAAGCACAGTATCATCAGCAAAAAGTAACTGTCAATTCCCATTTTGTATTTGATTCCCCATAATTTAATCCCACCCCTCTCCCGAACACCCTAGCATTTACTTCTTTTACAACCCCATCTATAAATATATTAAACAACCATGGTGACATTACACATCCCTGTATAAGACCTACTTTTACTGCGAAGTATTCTCCCTCTCTTCTACACACCCTAACCTGAGCCTCACTATCCTCATAAAAACTCTTTGCAGCATTTAGTAACTTACCACCTATTCCATGTACTTGCAACATCTGCCACATTGCTCCCCTATCCACTATCATATGCCTTTTCTAAATACATAAATGCAATGAAAACTTCCCTACCTTTGTCTAAATACTGTTCACATATATGCTTCAATGTAAACATTTGATCTACACATCCCCTACCCACTCTGAAACCACCTTGCTCATCTGCAATCCTACACACTGTCTTGCCTCTAATTCTTTCAATAATAACCCTAACGTACACTTTTCCTGGTATACTCGATAAACTCATTCCTCTATAATTTTTACAATCTCTTTTGTCCCCCTTCGCTTTATATAAAGGGACTATAAATGCTCTCCGCCAATCCCTAGGTACCTTCCCCTCTTTCATGCATTTATTAAACATAAGTACCAACCACTCCAACACTATATCCCCCCCTGCTTTTAACATTTGTCATCATCCCATCAGTTCCAGCTGCTTTACCTCCTTTCATTCTACGTAATGCCTCACGTACCTCCCCCACACTTACATCCTGCTCTTCTTCACTCCTTAAAGATGGTATACCTCCCTGGCCAGTGCATGAAATTACCGCCTCCCTTTCTTCTTCAACACTTAAAAGTTCCTCAAAATATTCTCGCCATCTACCTAATACCTCCCTCTCCCCATCTACTAACTCCCCTACTCTGTTTTTAACTTACAAATCCATACGTTCCCTAGGCTTTCTTAACTTGTTTAACTCGCTCCAAATTTTTTTCTTATTTTCATTAAAATTTCTTGACAGTGCCTCTCCCACTATTATCTGCTCTCCTTTTGCACTCTCTCACCACTCTCTTCACCTTTCTTTTACTTTCCATATACTCTGCTCTTCTTATAACACTTCTGCTTTGTAAAAACCTCTCATAAGCTAACTTTTTCTCTTTTATCACACCCTTTACTTCATCATTCCACCAATCACTCCTCTTTCCTCCTGCCCCCACCCTCCTATCACCACAAACTTCTGCCCCACATTCTAATACTGCATTTTTAAAACTCATCCAACCCTCTTCAACCCCCCCACTAATCTTTGCACTAGCCCACCTTACTGCCAATAGTTGCTTATATCTCACCCGAACTTCCTCCTCCCTTAGTTTATACACTTTCACTTCCCTCCTACTTGTTGCTGCCACCTTCCTCTTGTCCCATCTACCTCTTACTCTAACTGTAGCTACAACTAAATAATGATCCAATATATCAGTTGCCCCTCAATAAACATGTACATCCTGGAGCCTACCCATTAACCTTTTATCCACCAATACATAATCTAACAAACTACTTTCATTACGAGTTACATCATACCTAGTATATTTATTTATCCTCTTTTTCATAAATATGTATTACTTATTACCAAATCTTTCTACACATAGCTCAATTAAAGGCTCCCCATTTACATTTACCCCTGGCACCCCAAATTTACCTACTACTCCCCTTCCATTAGGACTTGAGGCAACAAGTCCTTTTGCGGGGTCACTTCCCTTCTTTTAATGCCACTAGGACCAGAATGTAGGACAGAATGTAGGATTGCAGATGAGCAAGGAGGTTTCAGAGTGGGTAGGGGATGTGTAGATCAAGTGTTTACATTGAAGCATATATGTGAACAGTATTTAGATAAAGGTAGGGAAGTTTTTATTGCATTTATGGATTTAGAAAAGGCATATGATAGAGTGGATAGAGGAGCAATGTGGCAGATGTTGCAAGTATATGGAATAGGTGGTAAGTTATTAAATGCTGTAAAGAGTTTTTATGAGGATAGTGAGGCTCAGGTTAGGGTGTGTAGAAGAGAGGGAGACTACTTCCCGGTAAAAGTAGGTCTTAGACAGGGATGTGTAATGTCACCATGGTTGTTTAATATATTTATAGATGGGGTTGTAAAGGAAGTAAATGCTAGGGTGTTCGGGAGAGGGGTGGGATTAAATTTTGGGGAATCAAATTCAAAATGGGAATTGACACAGTTACTTTTTGCTGATGATACTGGGCTTATGGGAGATTCTAAAGAAAAATTGCAAAGGTTAGTGGATGAGTTTGGGAATGTGTGTAAAGGTAGAAAGTTGAAAGTGAACATAGAAAAGAGTAAGGTGATGAGGGTGTCAAATGATTTAGATAAAGAAAAATTGGATATCAAATTGGGGAGGAGGAGTATGGAAGAAGTGAATGTTTTCAGATACTTGGGAGTTGAAGTGTCGGCGGATGGATTTATGAAGGATGAGGTTAATCATAGAATTGATGAGGGAAAAAAGGTGAGTGGTGCGTTGAGGTATATGTGGAGTCAAAAAACGTTATCTATGGAGGCAAAGAAGGGAATGTATGAAAGTATAGTAGTACCAACACTCTTATATGGGTGTGAAGCTTGGGTGGTAAATGCAGCAGCGAGGAGACGGTTGGAGGCAGTGGAGATGTCCTGTTTAAGGGCAATGTGTGGTGTAAATATTATGCAGAAAATTCGGAGTGTGGAAATTAGGAAAAGGTGTGGAGTTAATAAAAGTATTACTCAGAGGGCAGAAGAGGGGTTGTTGAGTTGGTTTGGTCATTTAGAGAGAATGGATCAAAGTAGAATGACATGGAAAGCATATAAATCTATAGGGGAAGGAAGGCGGGGTAGGGGTCGTCCTCGAAAGGGTTGGAGAGAGGGGGTAAAGGAGGTTTTGTGGGCAAGGGGCTTGGACTTCCAGCAAGCGTGTGCGAGCGTGTTAGATAGGAGTGAATGGAGACGAATGGTACTTGGGACCTGACGATCTGTTGGAGTGTGAGCAGGGTAATATTTAGTGAAGGGATTCAGGGAAACCGGTTATTTTCATATAGTCGGACTTGAGTCCTGGAAATGGGAAGTACAATGCCTGCATTTTAAAGGAGGGGTTTGGGATATTGGCAATTTGGAGGGATATGTTGTGTATCTTTATATGTGTATGCTTCTAAACTGTTGTATTCTGAGCACCTCTGCAAAAACAGTGATAATGTGCAAGTGTGGTGAAAGTGTTGAATGATGAAAGTATTTTCTTTTTGGGGATTTTCTTTCTTTTTTGGGTCACCCTGCCTCGGTGGGAGACGGCCGACTTGTTGGGGAGGGGGGGGGGGAGGACCAGTTTGAGTCACTGGACCTCTGTCGCACAACAAACCTGTCCATAGAGGTCTGTACCTCCTGTTCCTTTAAGATTTGCCTAAAATGGGCCACAACATTGTCATTGTAATAGTCACCAGCACGGCTTGCAATAGCTGTGTTAGGATGCTTTTCATCCATAAAGGTTTGCAGTTCAACCCACTTTGCACACATTTCCTTTATCTTTGAAGTAGGCACAATGTATTCCACAACTGGCACAGGCTTCTCAGGGTTAGCCCCAAACCCTTCAAAATCTTTCTTAATTTCCATACTAATTCTCACCCTTTTTACCACAGGGTTGGCACTAGAAGCTTTCTTGGGGCCCATGGTGACTTATTTTGCAACTACAAGCACAAAAAACACTGGGATAAGGTGAAATGTACTGAATGTATGCGTGGATTCAACCGAACTGGCTGGCTTGTAAACACTGGCGCTGAGGCCACACATGGGACGCGTCTCGGACGAATCGTGCGAGACGAGTTTTTAAGCGGGAGGCGAGGCAAAATTTTTGCATTCAAATGCATCGTATGGCGGATTTAACATAACACGATGCCATCATAAGGCGGGGGTCCACTGTATATTTTATTATTATTACCATCAACATATCTTATTCACCAAGTTTAATCATTTCTTAATTAAGCTGCCACAAGAGAGAGGGAATGTAAACAGAGATGAACACACCAGCTAACCCCTTTACTGTGAACTACTTTTGTACTTCTTCCATTTTCCTCTCTTTCCTCTCCCAAGTGCTGCTGCACTTCTATCTTGTACTATGGGGTGCACAATCAAGTACAGTGGTCCCTCGTTTTTCGTAATTAATCCGTTCCTGGAGCCGTTACTATAAACGAAATTTACGATTTATGAATCAATTTTCCCATTAAGAAATAATGTAAATACAATTAATCCATTCCTGACACCCAGAAGTATTAAAACAAAAAATTTTTACATGAAATATACATGTAGTACATACACAATGCAATGGGAAATGATAAATGAAACATTAACAGCATAACACTTACCTTTACTGGAGATTCTTCTTAGTGTATGGGAGACTGGAGGAGGAGAGAGAGTGAATTGTTTATAGTTTGGAAGGGGAATCCCCTTCCAGCAACATCTCGGGTACCAATTGCTTTTCTGGGGTTGCTTGTTTTCTGTTTCTTAATGCCACTAGGGCCACCTTGACAGTCAATGGAGTCCTGTCTCACAAAATAACTGTGGAGAGAGCTCTGTTTCTGGCGTCTCTAACACTTCCCTAAAATGGCCCAAGACTTTGTCACTGTACATGTTGCCAATATGGCTTGCAACAACCTTGTTAGGGTGATGTTTCTCCATAAGCTTTCCATCTTACCCCACATAGTAAAAATCTCTAATTTTTGAAGAAGGCACCTTCTTCCATCTCTCTTCCTCCTCCTCTGCAGCAAGATTCTGAGCTGCGATGTGTTGCTCTTCCTGCTGAAGCTCTTGCAGCTCATCAGTGGCGAGCTCTTCATTGTGGTCTTCCACCAATTCTTCCACATCCTCCAAACTCGCATCCAACCCCATGGAACTCCCCAGTGCCACAATTGATTTTACAACAGACATAGGCTCATCAGGGTCAGTCCCAAACCCTTCAAAATCCCTCTTGTCGACACAATCTGGCCACAATTTTCTCCAGGCAGAGTTCTAAGTCCTGGTAGTCACTCCCTCCCAAGCCATACCTATAAGGGTTATGCAATGGAGGATGCTGAAGTGTTCTCTCCAAAATTCCCTAAGGGTCAAGTAAGTGTCTGTGGTCACAGTCAAGCACCTGTGAAACATTGCTTTTGTGTAGAGTTTTTTAAAGTTTGCAATGGCCTGCTGGTCCATGGGCTGGAGGAGAGGAGTGGTATTCGGGGGCAAGAACTTTACTGTGATGAACCCAAACTCCTCGAAAATTAGGTCATCCAAGTTTGGAGGATGAGCAGGTGCATTGTCCATTACTAGCAGGCACTTGAGATCCAATTTCTTTTCCAGGAGATACTCCTTCACACTAGGGCCAAACACTTCATTGAACCACTCGACGAAAATTTCCCTCGTGACCCATGCCTTACTATTAGATTTCCAAAACACACACAATTTACTCTTCATAACATTGTTTTTCCTGAACACTCTGGGATTTTCTGAATGGTACACTAATAATGGCTTCACTTTGAAATCCCCACTAGCATTAGCACAGAACATTAGCGTCAGCCTGTCTTTCACAGGCTTGTGTCCTGGCACTGCCTTTTCCTCGTGTAATGAAGGTCCTTTCCGGCATTTTCTTCCAAAACAGGCCTGTTTCGTCACAATTGAACACTTGTCCAGGTTTCAGTCCTTCAGCCTCTATGTACTCCTGGAATTCATGCACATATTTTTCAGCCGCCTTGTGGTCCTAACTGGCGGCCTCACCATGCCTTACCACACTGTGTATGCCAGTACAGTTCTTAAATCTCTCAAACCAGCCTTTGCTGGCCTTAAATTCACTCACATCACCACTATTTGCAGGCAATTTCTTTACCAAATCTTCATGCAACTGCCTAGCCTTTTCACAAATAATCGAAGTCATAAGAGTATCTCCTGCTAATTGTTTCTCATTTATCCACACCAATAACAACTTCTCAACCTCTTCGAGTACTGGTGATCTCATTTTTGTCAGCATAGTTACTCCCTTTGCAACAACAGCGTCCTTGATTTCTTTTTTCTTAGCCACTATGGAATATAAGGTTGTGTAGGGTTTCTCATACATCCTGGACAGTTCGGCCACACTTTTACCACTTTCATATTGTTCAATGATGGTTTTCTTAAATTCAATCGTATTTCTCACCTTCTTTACCGCAGGCTTGGCACTAGGAGCTTTCTTTGGAGCCATGGTAGCTTATTTAGTACTTGCAAGCACTAAATGGAATATTATGAAATATTTCGCTGGAGCACATGAGGGGACCTTCGCTCACTGGTAAACAATGCCAGACTGGCTGCCGCCACGGCTCACGCCGTGGGTACGCGTCCGGGACGAATTACGACTCGCGAGTCAACTTATGAAAAGCGAGTCCATGTTTATACGAAAATAACCCCATGATTGGCGAAATTTACGATTGCCGGGAACTACGAAAAGCGAGGGACCACTGTACAAATTTGTACAAATATGTAGTCTTGGAAACTTTAAAAGCTAGTGAACTGAGTGACTGTAAGAAGGAGATTGAGATGATTGACGCTGAAACAGTGCGCTGCCCGTTTCCGTGACCCAAGTTCTCGTACGGTATACAATACAGACTCGTGGGAGAGCCCATTACAACTCCGAGTTGTCGGTAAATGAGTGCATTGGCGAGGAGAGGCTGTACTGTAATAAAAATGAAAATAACAATAATAATAATAATATGTATTTCGGATTATGCAAGATCCATAGAGGATATCTCTGTATTCTATAACCCTGGTCCCTTGTGCTTCAATGCACGACTGGAATAGTACAGAGTACGGAATAAGATGATAATGCAGTTAATATTAGCATTGAAGATTTGAAGATTTCAGAACAAACATTCACAAGTTATCAAATGGAAAATAACATTCAAGTTCCTTCAGTTAAAATAGTAAACGAGGCCATTCACAGACCAAATCTGATTCAGAGACCAAAGAGAACCAATATCCTAAAATACACAAGCACATTAAATATGAAGCTGTTCAGATGATGCTGTATCAAGTTAACGTGGAAGAGTTGAAGCAAATCAGATGTGACACACAACGCTTTCAGGGTTTCTGACGTACTAGAACGGCTTACACACCAGGGTTTTTGACGTACTAGTACGCCTAAATTCTAGCGCCCTCAAATCTATTGAGAGAAAGCTGGTAGGCCTACATATGAAAGAATGGGGTTATGTGGTCAGTGTGTGCAGCACACAGTGCGTGATAAGAAAAAAAAAAAACTGACTTTGGTTCAAAACAGTGACTTCGCACTGTATTATTGTATGGTATTTATGATGGTATTCTAGTTTTCCTAGTCTCATTTTATAGAATGGAAGACATATTACAGAAATTGAGACGATTTTGATTGGTTTTACAATGAAAAGTACCTTGAAATTGAGCTCGAAGTAGCAGAAATCTTCAATTTTTGCCTAAGTTCAAAAATTAAACAAATCATGCAACGCGTCCAATACACGTCAACTGGTGAGTCTAATATTCTTTCACAAGTGCGCTGATATTATTTATACCATTTCTACACTAATGCAGTAGTCTGCATAACAGTAAATCTTCTATTTTTTGCGAGAATAAAAATTCAACGTGGAAAGCAAAAGAATGTAAGAGGGGCATGGGAACGTGTCTAATGAACAGAGGAAATGTTATTTTAGTGCCAGGAATACCTTTCTTGTTTATTTTGGACCCTATTTGGAAATTGGCATCTTTTGAAATTTGTGTGAAACTGGCAAAATTGATAAATTCTGACCACTGTATTGGATAGTTAAAATCAGTAAATGGGTGGTTTCTTGTACTCATTCGATAGAAAAAATGGAGTTCTAGCAAAATAGTTATGATTTTTGTAGACTAGTACACTGGAATTGGCCGAAAATAGGACTCAAAGTGGGCAAAATTGCCGATGTGTAAACATCATCGAGACCGCTAATTTCATGAGAGCATAATTCCGTCAAATTCCATCAAATTTCATACTTTTGGTGTCATTATGATCGGGAAAAGATTCTCTATCTTTTCATAAGAATTTTTTTTTTTTAAATTTGTCGACCCTGAGAACAAGTCTGGGAGAGGGCCTGTCGACCCTGAAAGGGTTAAATTACTGCATGACAAGCAGTTTCTTCGAAAAAAAAAAAGCAAGCCAGGACCACCACAGACTAAAATCAATCCCAACTTTTCTCTAAGGAAGACTGATGATCTTTTATATAAGCTTAGTATTCATAACGTACAAATTTCGAACAAAGGTCTTGAAGGCACACAGATGTTATACATAATAGAACATTAGGCTGATTTAAGTGAGGATAATCAAGTAAAGTAAAACAGACTTATTTCTCATCAGAAGAAACATTCTCCGATTATTTCACAGAAATCAATTCGATTAATAACTGGCACATGATAACTTACACAGGCTAACATCAAGAGTGTTTTCTTTGAAGAAAACAAATCAGTACTAAAAGTTTGAAGCTAACCAGAAGATGAAATTCCCAGTTATTGTGTTTACACAGCCGAAACATATAAAAAATGATCTATTTCACACGTTACATCAGTCAATGAAGATTTGCAACTGTTATGTTTTAATCAAATGAAAGTGCTAAACCCATAGAGGTCGTATTGTGCTTGTGGGATGACATTCAAATTAGATTCAAACAAGGGAACAGTCCAGTCCCTTGGATTAAGAACTTCTCACCAACATCGAGGCAAAATAATGCAACAAGGTCAATAATACCATTTTGGTAAAGACACATCTACACACTCCATTAAATCTATCAACCTTCTTTTAAGCAAGATACAAGAGAGTTGAACTTTTGAAGCTGATCAGAGCTTGTCTCCACCTATAACATGAAAAAAAAATATGGGAGTGACCTATGTAGAATTGTACACAGGGCAGCCATGCATGCAAGCCAACTGAATAAGGTATTCTTGAGCAAGTGAAAATTTGAGAAAGCAAACAAAACTGTTGCCAAGAACGTTTCAAAAAGAACAGGCAAGTCTTCAATCGTTCAACTTAAAAACATCATTAAACACGGAAATTCATTTTTTCAGTTTACTTTTTTATTTACATTTAAAATTTTCTGCAATCCCATAAGAATATTTGATTTTTATATTTAAAAAAAAAATTATTTTTTATAAAATTGTCAAACTGATGCCCACACATCCCAAATACAAAAATGTTTCCTATCAAGATACACCAGCATTTAGGGTCACAAGCAGATCAGAAGAGGCATTCTCTAGTTATTACACGGGAAGGAATTGCTTGATAAAATTGGCAAATTGAAATTTACACAGCTTAAAGCGAGTAATAAGATGCGCTTTAATGAATCCCACCAATGGTAAAAGTTTGAAGCTTATCAGAAAAGGAATTCTCGAGTAACTAATCAGACTCATGAAATCGTAGCGACACGACTGCAAACAAACCATACTACAGGTCAGAAAATTTTAAAACTCCAGACTGACGCATTATCAACTGGGTCAGCTGGCTACAATAAGATTCATCCAGGCTGGTGGGAGTTTTATCTATAAAAACTTGCATCTGTGGTCACAGTGGTGTCTATGCTAACCTTCTTATGGTGTACAAAAATACCTAGTTGGATGAATCTTATTTTAGCCAGCTGGCCCAGTGGACAATGCATCGGTCTGGAGTTTTACAATTCTCTGACCTGTGGTATGGCTTGTTTTAACTGATCTGAGTCAGGTTTTTTTTTTAACTATTTCAGTAAAATTTAAAATTTACACTTACTCACAATAAACTTATGGGTATCATCCTTATGGAATGCATCCTCAATAACATTTTGAAGCTAATCATGAGCAACATTCTTCAGTTAATGAATAAAAAGAAATCTCACCATTTATTCACTAAAACTGGCAAACCAATTCATACCAGCCAACATAAGCATGAGCCTTGTGTTCAGGAAACTACGCTTGTAGCAAAAATTTGAAGCTGATCAGACTTATTCTCTCGTAATGGCATGGATTTAATTTTTTTTTTTTTTTCAATATTTTACTACAACAAAGTTGTTCATTTTAGTTGGCTTCTGGGAAACTTTGAAAGACAATGCATCACAATCTACATTGAGTATGTATAAAAGGAAAATATATCTTCACAGCCCATACACAGGTTAGCTCTCTGTAGGTGGAAAAATTCACACTCTTATTCCCAACATAACACAGATGCAATTCAGATGATAATCTCATAGCACTGAAGAGGTTCATTACCACTAATTTGTTCAGCTATCAAAACTTTTGCAACCCAGTCCCTGGACCCATTATATACCTCTGTAATCTTGACTAATGCCCACAGGATGGGTATGGGGTGCATAATAATGATGCTAAATTATCAAAGAGGTTCAGCATCACCAACCTATAAAAGAAACAAAGCTGAGCCTTCCATCAAATTCACTCCTGAAAAGG
Source organism: Cherax quadricarinatus (assembly GCF_038502225.1). Classification (NCBI taxonomy): domain Eukaryota; kingdom Metazoa; phylum Arthropoda; class Malacostraca; order Decapoda; family Parastacidae; genus Cherax; species Cherax quadricarinatus. Next base: position 17,849,316 of record NC_091320.1, read on the forward strand.
AGTATACTGATAAACATACCTTCCTAGATGTACACTTATGTAGATTTAGTGACAAGTCATTTTTCAATTTGTACCAGAAACAAATTAATAGACAACTTAATGCACTTCAACTTTGATCATGACAACAAGATGAATTGTGGAGTTGTCATTAGATTCTTCTTGAGGGCCGACAGGTAATGTAACCTTCAATACCTTGAGGAGGAATGAGAGTACAATCACCAGCAGCTCTTTCCTCTCACTTCATCAGTGTTGTAGACACTGTACTCTGAAAATCATCAATACACTGAAACCTGACAAATATCTGGAAAGATCTGCAATCCTCAATGGTAAGGTGGTTAACAAATCCAGTGTATTTTTTAAGTGAAATTTTAATAGTTACTATTACTACTAGCATTACCATTACAGGTTTAAATAGCAGGAAACCCACAAATCTTACTAAAACCAAAGCTCAAGTTAGTTAAACCATGTGAAGGACGAGAGAAAATATGTTGGAGAAAACTCAGGACATACACATCCATGTCAATGAAGATAAACCCACCTGCCACACAAATAACACTAATAATTTATTTATTTATTTATTTATTTATTTAAAAATTTGAGCACACATACAGAGGTACAACAAATACAGGTAAGAGCAGTATGCCAAAGCCACTTATACTATGCATAGCATTACGGGCTGGCTTAAAATTAACTTAAGATTAACTAAGCAATGATGAAATCAGTGATAAAACATTAATGTAAACAGGTTACTATAAAGCACAAGTGAGTATTACAAAGACAGGTCATATGGTTGTATGCATTGTTGTACATTCAGTAGAATGGAGTATTCTGTTAGGTAGTGTATTTAAAAAATAATAAAGTTAGATTGGGTTTTAGGTTTAACATTTATGTGATATAATTGTGAGAAACATTTAAGATATACAATTTATAAGGTTCAGTTATTCAGTATTTATTTGGTTTTGGGTGAGTAAGTGATCTTTGAGAAGAGACTTGAATTTATAAACAGGTAGTGTTTCTTTTATATTTACAGGTAATGAATTCCAGATTTTAGGGCCTTTTATGTGCATTGAGTTTTTATATAGTGTGAGATGGACACGAGGAACATCAAAGAGTGATCTGTGCCTTGTGTTATGGTCATGTGTTCTGTTGAGGTTGGCAAGGAGATGTTTGAGTGGAGGGTTAATATCAGAGTTAAGTCTTCTATGTATGTAATAGGTGCAGTAGTAAGTATGGATGTTTTGTATGGTGAGGAGGTTTAGTGTATTGAATATTGGTGGAGTGTGCTGCCTATAGTGAGAATTTATCATCATTCTAACTGCAGCCTTTTGTTGGGTAATTAGTGGTCTGAGATGGTTACTTGTTGTTGAGCCCCATGCACAAATTCCATAGGTGAGATAGGGGTAAATAAGAGAGTGATATAGGGCCAGGAGGGCTGACTGTGGAGCATAGTACCGTATCTTCGATAGTATGCCTACAGTCTTGGAAATTTTCTTAGAAATTTGTTGTATATGTGTATGAAATTTGAGTCTATTATCAAGGTGGATTCCTAAGAATTTTCCCTCTGTTAGCTTTGTGATAGGTGATCCGTTTATCATTATGTTAAGAGGGACATCTGTAGCTCTGTTACCAAACTGAATGAAGTAGGTTTTGTCAATGTTTAGTGTAAGTTTGTTAGTTCTCATCCAGGTAGATATTTTCTGTAATTCGGTATTTACAGTATTGGCTAGCGTGACTGGGCTCGGGTGGGAGAAGACGTATGTAGTGTCATCTGCAAATAGTGTGGGTTTGAGTAATTGCGAAGCATTTGGTAGGTCATTTATGTATAGGAGAAAGAGAAGAGGGCCAAGGACACTTCCCTGTGGGACACCAACTGTAATTGGTTGTGCAGAGGAGTTTGCCCCATTTGCATACACATATTGGCTTCTGTTGCTGAGGTATGACTTGAGGTAGTTGAGGGAGTGCCCTCTTATACCATAGTGTGACAATTTTACGTGGAGCAAGTCATGGTCAACTGTATCAAAAGCTTTACGTAAGTCAATGAAGATCCCCAGTGGGACTTCTTTTTTCTCTATTGCAGTGTATATATGTTCTAGCATGTGTATAATAGCATCATTAGTATTTTTATTAGGCCTGAATCCAAATTGGCAGGGGTTGAGTATGTTTTGGGAGATAAGGTAGGAGTAGATTCGTTTATGAATTAATTTTTCGAAGATTTTTGAGAGAGGGTGTAAGTTGGATATTGGCCTATAGTTATTCAACTCTGTTTGGTCTCCTCCTTTGTGGATCGGGGTGACCCTTGCTATTTTGAGTACTGTAGGGAAGGTGGAGGATTCAATGGATTTGTTAAAGAGTGTTGCAATGATTGGTGATAGCACTTGTGACACTTTTTTGTATATAAAGGGTGGTAAGGTATTTAAATCTCCTGCCTTGTTTTTTAGTGTATTGATAATAAGGGAGACTTCGTATGGGTTAGTCAGAGCTAGGAACAGTGTGTTCGGGTAGTTGCCGGTGAGGTAGTCATTTGGTGGGGTATCTGAGCTTGGAATTTTATTGGCAAGGTTTTGTCCTATAGTGGAGAAGAAATCATTGAGTCTGTTTGCTGTTTCTGTTGGTGGGAGTTGGGGTTCATCTGATTTTGCTAATTTTATTTCGCTATTTCGTGATATCTTTTTTGTTCCTAGAATTTCTGATAGGGTTTTCCAGGTCTTTTTTATATCACCTCGTAAGTTGGATAATCTGTTCTCATAATACAATTTTTTTGCCCTTCTTATCAGGCTGGTTAGGATTGACGAGTAACGTTTTGTTTGGTCTCTGGTTATGTGACCCATTCTGTACTGTTTTTCATATTGGTGTTTTGTATTTATGGATTTGAGAATGCTGGGTGTTAGCCAGGGACTGTTCAGTCTCTTAGCTGTCATCTGTTTAGTTTTTTTAGGCCAGTGCTTGTTATAGAGGTATTGGGTCTTTTTTAGAAAATTATTAATACATTCGTCAATATCTGTATAGATTTCTAGCTCAGTGTGCCAGTCAATGTTTGCTACTGCTGTTGTGAAGTTATTAATGGCTGCCTCATTGTGAAGTCTGAAGGTGACTTTAGTAGTGTCTTGGGGTAATTTACCAAGAGTTATGAGGAAAGTCGGGTAGTGGTCTGTGGTATTATCTGTAATTATGCCTGATTTTAAAGGGGATATGGTGTTGGTCCAGATGTGGTCTAGTAGGGAAACACTAGTCTCTGTAACTCTTGTAGGTTTTGTTACTGTTGGTAGCAACATACAGTTACTCATTGTGTTTGTGAATTCAGTAACGTGTGGGTCCTGGTCTTGCAGGAGATTTATATTGAAGTCACCTAAGAGTAGTAAGTGATCTTTGTTCATGCGTGCATCAGTTATCATACTTCCTAGGTTTTGACTAAATTGGCTAATGTTTGACTGTGGAACTCTGTAGATGTTTATCAATGTGAGAGGTTTTTGTAGGTATTTGGATTTGAATTTGGCTATTATATATTCCCCATGTTCATCCCTTGTGCAAGTATTAGTGATACATTCTAGTTGGTCTGAGTAGTATATGGCTGTGCCACCCCCTTGTTGGTCTGGCCTACAGTTGTGTATGGCTGTGTAACCAGGAATGGCATAGACATCTGTACTATCAGGCTTTAGCCAGGTTTCAGTTAGTGTAATGATGGACATATTGGCATGTAAGGAATTTAGTAATGCTATGAGGTCATCGTAATGCTTGCTTAAAGATCTGATATTGTAGTTAAAGATAGTTATGTTGTTGTTGGCACTGAGAAGTGCCTTTGATTGTTCTGCAGTGTAGTAATTACAGTAACTGTTTGATTCATTTAAGTCATTAAATAAGAGATTGGTATCAGGATCAATGCTTGTAATCATAAGATTTGTAGTGAATCTATAGTTAGAATTAAGTATAAAACAAAGTAAATAGTCTTAAGCTAAAAAATAGCACCTGAATTATTTAACAAATGTAAAGTAATGAGCTAAGGTAGTTTTTTTTTTTTTTTTTTTAAGCTAAAATAAAGGAGACAATATAAAAGGGACTAATACAAATATAGTGATGATCAAATAATGGAGGTTGGGAATATGATAGTAGGTAGTACAATAAAGGTAATTCTTTAAAGTTAGAATTATAGTATAAAATAATAATATAAAAGGGACTAATATAAGTTGTGGTGAACAATAAAGTGGTAATCAAATAATGAGCTTTGGAATATAATGGCAAAATTGTGAACTTATTCTACTTTAGCACCTGAGAATAGCACCTTGATTATTTTAACAATTGTGAATATATAAACTAGGGTAGTTATATAAAGCTAAAATAAAGGAGAAAATATATAAGGGACTAAAATTAAGTAATGGTAAACAAAGTTAAATGGACAGGTGGTCACTATGAAATAATATTGGTTTAGGAGTAAGATCTGATTTGTAATATTAAATAAATTGAGCAGTTTATTGCACAATAAAAGTAAAAAAAATGAGGTAGTTGGTACTAGCTAGCAAAAGATAGTTTTGGTACTTGCAAAAAAGTAATTGGAATATACACTAATTGCATACACAATGAAAAGTGACTAAAAAAACAAGTAGTGATAAACAAAATTAAATGGACAGGTAAGAATAATGAATATTATTAATTTGGAGTAAGATTTGACTTGTAGTTTAAAATTATGAGCAATTAATAGCAGTAAGAAAGAAGTATAGAGTATTGGAGGTAGTTGGCATTAGCTAGTGATGAAAAATAATAAAAATAATTATGCACAATATAATAGTAACGTACACTATATGCACCACACGTATATATGTATTAAGGGCACTTATCTAATCTGTTACAGAAATGTCAGCTTTTCTAAGGAAGGTAGAGAAATCGTGTTCATTTGAGATGGTATATTGTTGTCCTGTTGATGTTTTCCTTACTAGTATTTTCCCATCTCGCGTGAAACACTGGTGTATTTTGTTTTCCTGTTTAACTTTTCTCAGCCTGAACAGAAGGTTTTGACGTTTTTTTTGTTAGACACTCATTTATGTACACTCCATTTTTCACATAATGCCTGTGATATTCACAGTAATAGCCATGGCCATTTGAAATGGAATGAGACAAGATGTATCAAGGTAGATTTACTTGCCTTTGTTTAGAATCTATAGTCACCTGTCTTACCAATATACAAGAACCTTAAATACCTCAAATTTCAGTTAAACTGATTTTAGGCTATCAGGTCACAGCTGCTCAGTGAAATCGCTGAGGGTTTAGTGCACCTCGCCTGACCTCCATATTACACATCCCTGCTTTTTAGACTGACGAGTCTCTTATACACAAGGTATGGCATGACATGTTACATGAAATCTGTGGCATATTTAGTTCCTAGCCAAGGACCAGGCAATATCCACTGTCACCCAACAGTTACTGAAGAAGCCTCATAGTGCTTCTTCAGTAACTATTTGACACTTGAGTTCCATCAACTTTACAGAAGACCATATATACATGTCCCATAAACAAAATATGAACACTCTGAAGAGTAATGACTGCCAACAAAAATTTATAAATAACCCATCTGCATTATTTATAAAGACTTGGGTTAAAATACATGCAGACAGCAATGTGACAACCTATGGATATACAGTAATTTCCACATTAGCATATTCTCTAACTTTCTGGAAAAAAAAAAAAAAAGTATACTGTATCTATGACACTTCATTTCTCTTTACCTTGGGATAATCTTAAGCAAAATTGTTACTGAATATTTCTACTATTTGTTTTAAATACTTGAAAGTGACAAAGATAAAGCATCTGCTAAAGAATTCTACATGCTGGTTAGGTCATCACTATCAAGTAACTGTGTGGAGAAAAGGAGAAGCCTTTGCAGGGATACAAAAGCCAGGAAAAAATATTTAAACCACAGCACCATGGTGCTTTAGTTAATGTGACTTGCATCTTATTTTTTCCCCATGTCAATACAGTAATTCCATGGGTGACAGACGAAGTAATTTACTACTTTTCACATAATTGCTGTAAATTAAGTATTTCAATTTATATTAGGAATGACAATAAATTTTAAGACATTTAAACAAAAAATTTCATGGGCCTACCTGCATGACTGAGAACTCTAATCTGACTAAAGTCAGGAACATGAACACAAGAAGAATCCGTCCACCCAACATGAGGTACGTCTTTGGCTTGTTCTCCCCCAAGGAAGGAACACCAGCAAAGATTGTACGAGCTTCTTTCTTACTCTCTGCCAAAACAAGAGCTAAGCCGCCCACTAGAGCCAAATTTCGAAAGAGGAACTGCAAATCCCACAGAATCTGATAGGCTATGGTCTGTAAAAGAAAGAAAATCATAATTAATACTGTATTCTGCAGATACGTACTGTATATCAGCACAATATTTCATTTGATTGTTTTATTCAAAGCAAAGTTTAAAAGAAGCCCATTCCCATTTTTTTTTTTCTGTCAAACTCTGAACTTAAACAATACCTTGCACAGCACTAATGAATATTCTCTCATATTTAACCCTTAAAACTGTATATGATGTATGGCACATGCATCCAATGTTGTATGCCAAATTTTTCCTGCCTTCAAATTTGCTGCCATCTGCCATCTTAGGCCTAGGCCTGTTCATGGAGTGGGCTGAGGGGGTACTGACCCTCTGAACACCTTCCAGGTACCCTTGTTTATGTCCTGTTTCCCTCCTGAGACCAAGAAATAACTGACCACATGGCAAGTCCCAGGGTATTGTGGGTAACAGCCTCAGATGCAATTTTGAAACAACGGCAAGGAGACACCAGAGCTTTACTAGAAGTGAAATCTAGCATATTTTATATGTTGGAGATGACAATGATGTTCTGAAGAGAATTTATCCGATTTTGAAAATAATGAGGATGTTTGTGGCAAACAGTGTAATGTTAGTAAAACCCAAAATATAGCAGCAGTGTCAAAGTTTGGCCTAGGTACACAGGCACAGAAGGAAGGTCTCTACCCATGAATGTGATAGTGAAGTGAACAGTTTGAGCAGTGTAATGTAGAATATGCAATGGAATTATTCTATGATGATACTACTAGAAATGCTGGTCATGTGGGAGAAAGCGGTGAAAGTGATTCTGCTGATGCTGGTCTTAGTACCACTGTAGCAGGAGCTGTAGTACCACCAACTGCTTTGTTCCAAACACCACATGTGCACCACTAAGTGGCTGTGACACCAGCTGCTACATCACAAACATCAAATGTGACATCACAAGGTGCCATGACACCAGCGGCAAGCCAAATAAGGAACTCATCATCATCCTCAAGAAACTAATCAAAAAGCCCCAACTCTTTCCCAAGTGGAGTGAGAAGTCAATTTCTGAAGCAGAGTTCTAGTACTGGAAGAGCCTGTTTCCCAATCATTCATAACTGGTTGTTAGTTTAACTGGAGAGAGTTCCGGGGATCAACGCCCCCGCAGCCCGGTCTGTGACCTGGCCTCATGGTGGATCAGAGCCTGATCAACCAGGCTGTTACTGTTGGCTGCACGCAATCCAACGTACGAGCCACAGCCCGGCTGGTCAGGTACCGACTTCAGGTGCTTGTCCAGTGCCTGCTTGAAGACAGCCAGGGGTCTATTGCTAATCTCCCTTACGTATGCTGGGAGGCAGATGAACAGTCTTAGGCCCCTGACACTTATTGTATTGTCTCGTAACGTGCTAGTGACACCCCTGCTTTTCATTGGGGGGATGTTGCATCGTCTGCCGAGTCTTTTGCTTTCGTTGAGTGATTTTCGTGTGCAAGTTCGGTACTAGTCCCTCTAGGATGTTCCAGGTGTATATAATCATTTATATCTCCTGCCTGCATTCCAGGGAGTACAGGTTCAGGAACCTCAAGCGCCCCCAGTGATTGAGGCGTTTCATCTCAGTTACGCGTGCCGTGAAGGTTCTCTACATTTTCTAGGTCAGCAATTTCACCTGCCTTGAAAGGTGCTGTAAGTGTGCAGCAATATTCCAGCCTAGATAGAACAAGCGACCTGAAGAGTGTCATCATGGGCTTGGCATCCCTAGTTTTGAAGGTTCTCATTATCCATCCTGTCATTTTTCTAGCAGATGCAATTGATACAATGTTATGGTCCTTGAAGGCGAGATCCTCCGACATGATCAATCCCAGGTCTTTGATGTTGGTTTTTTGCTCTTATTTTGTGGCCGGAATTTGTTTTGTACTCTCATGAAGTTTTAATTTCCTCATGTTTACCACATCAGAATACAGTGGTCCCTCGTTTTTCGTAATAAATCCGTTCCTGGAGCCGTTACTATAAACGAAATTTACGATTTGCGAATCAATTTTCCCCCATAAGAAATAATGTAAATACAATTAATCCGTTCCTGACACCCAGAAGCATTAAAACAAAAAAATTTTTTACATGAAATATACATGTAGTACATAAACAATACAATGGGAAATGATGAATGAAACATTAACAGCTTAACACTTACCTTTAGTGTATGGGAGACTGGAGGAGGAGAGAGATTGGATTGTTTACAGTTTGGAAGGGGAATCCCCTCCCAGCAACACCTCAGGTACCAATTGCTTCTCTGGGGTTGCTTCTCTTCTCTGTTTCTTAATGCCACTTGGACCACCTTGAGAGTCACTAGTCCTGTCTCGCAAAGTAACTGTGGAGAGAGCTCTTGTTTCTGGCGTCTCTATCACTTCCCTAAAATGGCCCAAGACTTTGTCACTGTACATATTTCTCACCTTCTTTACCACAGGCTTGGCACTAGGAGCTTTCTTTGGAGCCATGGTAGCTTATTTAGTACTTGCAAGCACTAAAATGAGTGGAATATTATGAAATATTTCGTAGGAGCACTTGAGGGGACCTTCACTCACTGGTAAACAATGCCAGACTGGCTGGGTAGGGAGGCCGCCCCGGCTCACACCGTGCATACGCGTCCCAGACGAACTACTATTCGCGAGTCAACTTATGAAAAGCGAGTCCATGTTTATACGAAAATACCCCTATGATTGGCGAAATTTATGATTGCCGAGAACAACGAAAAGCGAGGGACCACTGTACTAGTTGAAATTTCTCATCGTCGAACTTCATATTGTTTTCTGCACCCTATTGAAAGATTTGGTTGATGTCTGCCTGGATCCTTGCAGTGTCTGCAATGGAAGACACTCATGCAGATTTGGGTGTCATCTGCAAAGGAAGACAGGGTGCTGTGGCTGACATCTTTGTCTATGTCAGATATGAGGATGAGAAACAAGATGGGAGCGAGTACTGTGCCTTGTGGAACAGAGCTCTTCACTGTAGCTGCCTCGGACTTTACTCTGTTGATTACTATTCTGTGATCTGTTTGTGAGAAAATTATAGATTCATCTACCAACTTTTCCTGTTATTCCTTTAGCAAGCATTTTGTGCGCTATTATGCCATGGTCACACTTGTCAAAGGCTTTTGCAAAGTCTGTATATATTACATCTGCATTCTTTTTGTCTTCTAGTGCATCCAGGACCTTGTCGTAGTGACCCAGTAGTTGGGACAGACAGGAGCGACCTGCTCTAAACCCATGTTGCCCTGGGTTGTGTAATTGATGGGTATCTAGATGGGTGGTGATCTTGCTTCTTAGGACCCTTTCAAAGATTTTTATGATATGGGATGTTAGTGCTATCGGTCTGCAGTTCTTTGCTATTGCTTTACTGCCCCCTTTGTGGAGTGGGGCTATGTCTGTTGTTTTTAGTAACTGTGGGACGACCCCCGTGTCCATGGTCCCTCTCCATAGGATGGTAAAAGCATGTGATAGGGGCTTCTTGCAGTTCTTGATGAACACTGAGTTCTATGAGTCTGGCCCTGGGGCAGAGTGCATGGGTATGTCATTTATCACCTGTTTGAAGTCATTTGGCATCAGGATAACATCAGATAGGCTTGTGTTTACCAAATTCTGTGGCTCACTCGTAAAAAATTCATTTAGATATTCGACTCTCAGTCTGGTTAGTGGCTCGCTAAAAACTGAGTCATATAGGGACTTGAGTAGCTCACTCATTTCCTTGCTGTCATTTGTGTAGGACCCATCTTGTTTAAGTAGGGGCCCAATCGTGGATGTTGTTCTCAACTTGGATATGGCATAAGAAAAGAAATGCTTTGGATTTCTTTGGATTTCATTTATGGCTTTTAGTTCTTCCCTCGATTCCTGACTCCTATAAGATTCCTTTAGCTTTAGTTCGATGTTTGCTATTTCTCTGACCAGTGTCTCCCTACGCATTTCAGATATATTGGCCTCTTTTTAGCTGCTCTTATTATTTTCAGTCACCTGTAAAGAGAGCTCCTGTCTCTTTCTATTTTACATCTACTCCTTTTTCTTAAAAGAATAAGCCTTGAGCATACATAGAGTGCCACAGAGTTAATCTGTTCTAGGCATAAGTTGGGGTCTGTGTTGCTTAGTCTGTCTTCCCAGCTTATATCGTTTAGAACTTGGTTTACTTAGTCCCATTTTATGTTCTTGTTACTAAAGTTGAATTTGGTGAAGGCTCCCTCGTGACTGATCTCATTTTGTCGGTCTGGGGCTCCGCGCATACATGTCTGAACCTCGATTATGTTGTGATCTGAATATATTGTTTTTGATATGGTGACATTTTGTATCAGATCATCATTGTTAGTGAAGATGAGGTCTAGTGTATTCTCCAGTCTAGTAGGCTCTATTATTTGCTGGTTTAAGTTGAATTTAAAAGCTTGTGTGTGTGCGAGTTCTCGTCAGAGCTGCCTCCTGGTGTTATCACTGCAACAACATTTGATACATTCCTCCACTTTAGGTGCCTCAAGTTGAAATCCCACAGGAGCAAGATGTTGGGGGCAGGAGCTGGAAGATTTTCAAGACAGTGGTCAATTTTCAACAGCTGTTCCTGGAATTGCTGGGACGTTGCATCCGGATGCTTGTAGACTACCACAATGACTAGGTTTTGGTTCTCGATCTTTACTGCTAAAACTTCCACTACGTACATCATTTGAGGCATTAAGCAGTTCTGTGCAAATAAGTGACTCTGCGATATACAGGCCAACCCCCCTCCCTCCCTTTTGCCTGTTCACTCTGTCGCATCTGTATAGGTTGTAACCTGGGATCCATGTTTCGTTGTCCAAGTGATCCTTTATGTGGGTCTCTGTGAAAGCCACGAACATTGCATTTGCCTCTGCAAGCAGTCCACGGATGAAAGGTACACCTACCATCCGACTTACGACCTGCTCGACATGCGTCCACTCGACTTACAATCGTGCATCTGGCAGCTGGGCTGGGCCGGCTGATGCATACCTCTGTACAATATTTGACAATACTCGGGGTGGCAATGTGTCATGCAGGCAGCATCAGTTTGAGTAACCCTGTCCTATCAGCAGCATCATACTGTATTAACTGTACTAACTGGACATTAAATTTCACCATGGCCCCTAAGATGAAGTCTGAATCTTGCACTGGAGATTGTGGCAAGAAAGGCTCTTACTCTCGAGCTCTCTATTTGTTTTCAGTGTTGCACAAACCTGTCTGTATCTGTCTGCCAGTATATCTGTGTCTGTATCTCTGTGTCTGTCTACCTGTGTATCTGTCTATTTCTGTCTACCTGTGTGTGTGTGTCTGTCTACCTGTGTGTCTGTCTACCTGTGTCTCTCTCTGTCTACCTGTGTGTCTCTGTCTACTTGTCTGTCTCAGAGCCACTCATTAAGAGTAATTCATCTTGAAGACACTATGTTAATAATAATAATCACTGAGGCGCATTAAATGTTTATAAAACGTTAATATAGACATTTTGCTTAATCCATCTATGATTTTTTTTTTCAAAATTATACAATAAACATGCTACATAACATATAACATATAAATTAACAAACATGAGATGTTTTTCTGGTCGGCTTAACAGAGTGAACAAAAACCATTCATGTCCAGGCTGGTAACAACGTTTGTTTACATAACTCACAAACCTTCTACCTCTCATTCTCTCTCTCATTTATTCATTTAAATCTTGTTTACTCACCTCTCACTCTACATTAAGACTACAGATATTTTAAGGTAAGTAATGAGTGTACACGATTATTATAGTGTAATAATAAAAATATTAATATTAGTACATATGTATTATTGTAATAATAATAATAATAATTATTAATATTATTATTAATTTTGGGCACTGGAGCACAGATCCACTGTATAGCACTGTCTGGATTTTTTTAGGTTATCCTAGGTAATTTATACTATGTATGATAACTTCACTTACGTGTACCTGTGAGAGAGAGATACAGAGAGATACAGAGAGACAGACAGAGACAGAGACAGAGACAGAGACAGAGACAGAGACAGAGACAGAGACAGAGACAGAGACAGAGACAGAGACAGAGACAGAGACAGACAGAGACAGACAGAGACAGACAGAGACAGAGACAGAGACAGAGACAGCCAGAGACAGAGACAGCCAGAGACAGAGACAGAGACAGAGACAGAGACAGAGACAGACAGAGACAGACAGACAGAGACAGACAGACAGAGACAGAGACAGACAGAGACAGACAGAGACAGACAGAGACAGACAGAGACAGACAGAGACAGACAGAGACAGACAGAGACAGACAGAGACAGACAGAGACAGACAGAGACAGACAGAGACAGACAGAGACAGACAGAGACAGACAGAGACAGACAGAGACAGACAGAGACAGAGACACACACACTCAGCCAACCAACCTCCCACCCACCCGGCCAGCCGGATACGTATTACACCTTCCAGAGTTGTTTCTCTTTACTTAGGGTATAGGTTATACTACATTCTGGTAGGATGACACTACCAGTGGTATTCTCCCATTCCACTGTGTAAACAATACATAAAGATAACAGTATCATATGATATTGTATGCCATGTAAAATTTACAATACAGTTCACTACCATGTATACATTATATACAGTGTATAAATAATTAAAATATAACAATAGAAGTAAATTATGGTAAAAAGAATAAAATAATGATTGTACATTTCATTACAGTACTATGTAGGTAGTTTAGGAAGGAAATGTTTGACATTATGCCCTACCCAGTATGTCGGCAATTTTCAAAGGTTCGACTTGTGTTCATTTTGACTTATGACTGGTTGGTCGGAACCATGCTTGGTCGTAAGTCGGATGATAGATGCATTTTGTTGTTCGTTGCTGGCTTTAGACCCTGTATATTTGCAAAGAAGAATGTCATCGGACTGGTGGTATTGGTGGTACTGGGGGGGGAATTTTTTCCGGCACTAATATCTGTATCTGTTGGAGTGGAGGCCATCGACTGTGGTTCCACTCCAGAAATGACGATTTGGTGTACAATTTCTGCCATTTCCTGCCATTTTTTTTTTCTTCCTGGCACTAAAAAAACCTCTTCCTCTTGAGTGGCTGTGGCTACCCAGGTTTTCCCATGGCCTGGATGTTTTGTATCTTTTTGTCCCCTTCAGATGGTGTGCCTGGCAAGTTATAGCACTGTCTTTCCTGTACTAAAGAGGAACACATTTCAATGTGAAAAAGCTTACATGAAGGGAGTTTGCATTTTCCTGTTGTCATATGGGCATGGCATTTTCTAGGGTGGTCAAAGTTGCACGTCCCATCTGCTTTTCCAGATTTCCCATGCCTGCAGATACCAAGTGCATAATTTGTGCACAGGCTTTGTTTCTGTTTGCCTTGAGTTTTAGTGACTATTCCTCGTTGGTGCACGTTTTCCTGTCTCATTCCTATCCTCACTAGTACTAACAATGGAGCTCTCACCAGTTGTTTCTGGTAATATATCCTCAATTGCCAGTAAAGTCCCTTTGCTTGCTATCTCCTGTGATATTACTAGTTTGTAATATTGGTTCTATCTTGTCCTTGACTACACTTGTTTCCCCACTACAACTCCTGTCTCCCTCGAGGCCATTTATATGCATTCCCTCATGCATACATTTACTGTCTACCTGAACAGCACTTCCAGTCCAACAGTTACTGTCTACCAGGACAGCATCTCCAGCCTCACCATTACTGTCTACCAGGACAGCACTTCCAGCCCCACATTTACTGTCTACTAGGGCAGCACTTCCAGCCTTACAGTTTCTGACTACATGGCCAGCACCAAGGGCGATAACCATCCAGCCCAGACTTTTTATTTTCCCATCTGTTATAGAATGCTTCCAGGTTTTCTATGAAGGCTGCTTTGATGTTATCCTCTTTCAATACCAATGTGATTTTAGTCCAAAGATTGATCTCATTTGGGCATACCCAAAAACACTTCCCCAATTTAATACTGCTTGTAGATAATTCTTGGATATCTGCATGAGGGGCGTGACACCAATTTTCACAAAAGTGGCAAGTAATCCATGTAGAAGCCTGTTTGTTTGATTTACTGCAGACTACACAGAATTTTATAATGTGATTTCAATTTTGATTTACTGTAATTCTACTAGTAACCCCTTGAATATTCTAATAACCTCCTTAAAGTGAAGATCTGGCTATTTGTATTTCTATTTCTAACTGTACTTGTATATTAGGACAGGCTTACCGCTCTACGCTTCTGCTTTATAGTTATTGTTTGTGTTTGATAAGGGCACCTAATCATAGTAATAATAACTGTATTCTGAAATGACAATCTTTTTCCAAAGGTAATGAAACCAAAAGTATGAAATTTCCTGGAAAACTTACAGAATTACAGTCTTGCAAAAGTTAGAGGTCTCTACGATATTTACACTGGTGATTTCCCCCACTTTGTGCCCTATTTTTTTCAAATTCAAAGTTTTATTCTCTATAAAGATTACAATGTTGAATTTACAGAATTTGGTTGTTGTGTGGTTTACATGTAGATAAATAATGATTACAGAGTGTACCACTAGAACGCCTAGCATGGCTAGGCATTTCGGGCAGACTTAGTTTAATTCTTTATTTTAAAATATTACAAATTATGAGGTAAGTTGGTATTATGGCTAAGTGACTAAATACTAGTTTGAGAGTTTAGCAATGTGAATGCTTCTGTTTTGGCACAGTACATAGTTTCAGTATTGGAGTATCATAGGATTCATTATTTTAAGATTGAGAGTAATATTTCTGTTTATGGTCAAATGGGTGAGTGAGTGTAAGTGTGAACCACCAGGTGGTATTTGTGTAGTTAGTTGATGGGGTTTATCAGGGAGATAAGATGTTTTCTAATGGTAGTTTTGAAGGTGATGAATGTTTCTGCAGTTCTAGAGTTCTCAGGTAGGGTGTTCCAGATTTTAGGGCCTTTGACATACATTGAATTTTTGTAAAGGTTTAGTCGGACATGGGGAATGTCGTAGAGATGTTTGTGTCTGGTGTTATGCCTGTGGGTTCTGTCACAACTATCAAGAAAGCGTTTTAGGTCAAGGTTGATATTGGAGTTTAAGGTCCTGTAGATGTAGATTGCACAGTAGTAAGTGTGGATGTACTGAACAGGGATTAAGTTTAGATCTATGAAGAGTGAGGGGGTGTGTTGCCAGGGATGGGATTTAGTGATTATTCTCACTGCAGCTTTTTGTTGGGTTATTATTGGCTTTAGGTGTGTTGCTGCAGTTGATCCCCAAGCACAAATAGCATAGGTGAGGTATGGATAAATAAGTGAGTGGTATAGTGTGAGAAGGGAATTTTGCGGCACGTAGTATCGTATCTTGGAGAGGATCCCAACTGTTTTGGATACTTTTTTTGGTTATGTGTTGGATATGGGTGCTGAAATTCAGGTTGTTGTCAAGGTATAGGCCTAGGAATTTGCCCTCATTACGTCTGGTAATTAGTGTGTTGTCGATCTTAATGTTAATTTGTGCATCTCCTGCTCTGCTACCAAACATAATACTGTATAGTAGGTTTTGTCAGTGTTAAGCGTAAGTTTATTGGCTGTCATCCAAGTCGATATTTTGATCAGCTCCTCGTTAACAATGGTGTTGAGGGTGGCAAGATTAGGGCGAGAGATAACATAAGTCGTGTCGTCAGCAAAGAGAATGGGTTTCAGGTGTTGGGATACGTTTGGAAGATTATTGATGTATACGAGGAAGAGCAGGGGACCAAGGACACTTCCCTGCGGAACTCCAGTATCAAGTGGCCGTGTTGTTGATGCTGTGTATTTAACCCTTTCAGGGTCCGTCCCGTAGATCTACGGCTTTACGGTGAGTGTCCAAACCGTAGATCTACGCAAAAATTCTAGCGCCATCAAATTTAGCGCGAAAGCACACATAGGCCTACATGCGAGAGAATGGGTCTGCGCCATGGGTGTGCGCCATAAACAAAATCTAGGCGCCTGCATAGCATTGTGGGAACGCCGGCTCAGTCACCCTTGTTCACCATGCCTCGTCGCAAGTCGGCTCTCACTCCCCGGAAAATTGGGACTCTCCTCTTCCTGTCTGATAGTTCTGACACTGATGGAAGTGGAAATGAAGACGAATTCTACGGCTTTGATAAGTTAGTGACCGAAAATAATGACCAGGATATCGATAATAGTGCAGAAAACCCCGACGATCCTCGACCTTCTACCTCTGGTGTGGGCACTCGTGACTCACGGTCGGGTGTTCCTAAACGTAAGAGAAAACTAATATTTTCGCGTGGTCAGGCCTCTGACTTTAGTAATGACGATGATTCTGACGTGGATTGTGATTTTATTGCGCTCGACGATCATTCGAGTAGTGATAGTGAGGAATCATTCACCAGTGAAGCGTCGGTATGTTCGCCGCCGCATGCGCTCGGGTAGTGTACCCTATGCTGTGCCCAGGGGACGGAGTACATCCCGGAGTACATCCCATGGCCCTACACCCGTTTTAGGTAGTGATAGTGAGAATGATGTGGCTACACATGGCATGGATGAGCCACAGGCATCAGTGGATGGTGTTAGTGGTGCTGGTGGTGGTAGTGGCACCGCCATGCGTGACTCACCGTGCCACGTGGGGACCCATGCTGCTGACTCGTCAGTTCAAGGACAAAGCGGAGCGTCAGCCACCAGCCCGCCACAACCACAACCACCCGTACAACCAGCCTATGATGTCCAGTATCCACCAGAAAACCGTATGTGGGATTGGCAGCAAAATCCCAATTTTGTTCCCAAGCCTCACCACTTTGAGGACTCTCAAAGTGGAATTCTACCTACCTGTCCCCTTGGAACCACAGCCAATGAACTGGAATTCTTTGAATTATTCTTTGACCAGCCATTGATGGAAATTATTGCCAGGGAAAGTAATAAGTATTTTCAGTACACCATGGCAAATACGATCTTATCACCACAGTCAAGACTACACAGGTGGAAAGAGACGACTGTTGCAGAAATGTATTTGCTTTTTGCAACAATAATGCTTATGCCTCACGTCTATAAGCATAATATAAAAGCATACTGGTCCACAGATCGGCTAATTTCTACCCCGGTCTTCAGTGAAATAATACCAGTGAACAGGTTTATCTTACTGTTACGTATGTTGCACTTCTCTGACAAAACCAGGCCTGACAGAAGTGACAGGTTATACAAGATTAGAAATGTTTTCATGTATCTCAAACAAAAGTTCAGGATATACTTTTATCCATTCAAGAATCTTGTAATTGACGAGTCTTTGATTTTGTTCAAAGGTAGACTGTCATTCAAGCAGTATATACCGAGCAAGAGGAACCGCTTTGGTATAAAACTGTTTGTACTCTGTGATTGTGACAGTGGCCTGGTGTTGGATATTGTATACACGGGTAGTAAAACATTGAAAGATACCAAGATGTTATTGGGTATCTCAGGTGACGTAGTGAGAAACATGATGGCACCTTATCTTGGTAAGGGGCATACATTATATACCGATAACTGGTACACAAGCCCATTACTCAGTGATTTCATGCGAGTGAACAAGACAGATGTGTGTGGCACAGTGCGTTCTAATCGTAAACATATGCCCAGGCTCAACGCAGGTGTTTGTGGTGATGACGTGCAGGTGTTTACTGCCAATGACATCATGGCATTACGGTGGCATGACAAACGAGATGTCACATTGTTGACAACCACTCACAGTAATGAAATGCAAGACAGTAGCAAAGTTGATCGAGTGACTAATGAACGTATTCGAAAACCAGTGTCAGTGATTGATTATACACAAAACATGCGCTTGGTTGACAAGTGTGACATGCAGATTGGTTTTGTTGACTGTGTTCGTAAGAGTTACAAGTGGTACATGAAACTTTTCTTCCATCTCATGGACATTTCAATGCTCAATGCATATAATATGTACCAAATAAAGACTGGTAACAGACCACCGTATGGTGAATTTTGTCTGTTGTCAGACAACTCATAATGAAGTACCAGGTAACAACACCTGCAATACAACATGGTCCTCGAATTCCTCAGGATATACCCAAGCGTTTGAGGAGAGAAGGTGATCATTTCATAATACAGCTTCCTTCAACTCAAAAGAAATTTGCTCAGAAGAGATGCATTGTCTGTGCACAAACAAAACGACGGCAACAAAGACGCAAAGACACTCGGTTTATGTGTGAGGAATGTAAGGTGCCTCTGTGCATGGTGCCTTGTTTCAAGGAGTTCCACAAGCTCCAGCAGTTCTAAAACCATGTCCAGTGATTGTAAATATGTAAATATATGATAGAACATTAGTATTATACAATATTTGTGCATGTTTATTGTAATAAACAACAGTGGTAAACAATAATATGATAATAACTTTAGTGCGGTTATTGTGTTCAATACAGTGAGTTTATATATATCAATTATATACAGGCCCCAAAAGTTAGTAGGAATAGAAAAAAATTGGAAAAGAAAAAACAACTAAAACAAAATAATATAATACGCGTATGTGGAATTCGTCGATGTTGCCACCACCACATCATTTTCTATAAACTTCTTGGCACTGTATCTCGGTAAGTACTGATCAGATTCTTATTTTTTTTTTTTGTTTTATTACCTTCACAAAAATATGCTCTTTAATTCTGTAAGAAAAAATAATTTTTTTTTTTTTCAAAATTTCTTGGACACTGGTGCGTGACTTCAGATTTTGGCCTTGGACCCTGAAAGGGTTAATGGTAACATACTGATACCTATTAGTAAGGTAAGATTTGAAATAAGCAAGCGCATGGCCTCTTATACCGTAATGGTCAAGTTTGTGGAGTAGGATGTCGTGGTCTACTGTGTCAAAAGCTTTTCTAAGGTCAACAAAAATTCCTAGTGGATATTCCTTATTTTCCAATGCTGTGTAAAGCAGATCTAGCATTTTTATGATTGCATCATTAGTGCTTTTATTTTTCCTAAATCCAAATTGGCATGGGTTGAGTATGTTTTGTGCTGTTATAAATGAATATAGTCTCCTGTGCACGAGTTTCTCAAAGATTTTGGATAGCAATGGTAAGTTTGATATTGGCCTATAGTTGTTTAAGTCTGTAGGGTCACCACCTTTATGTATTGGTGTAACCCTTGCCATCTTGAGTAGTTTCGGGAAGGTGCTAGTTTCTAGTGACTTGTTAAAAAGTAATGAAATAGCATGCGAAAGGATATGGGCCGCTCGCTTGTACAGTAATGGTGGGACATTAGACAGATTCCCCGAGTTGTTTTTAAGTGACTTTATAATCTCGGTGACTTCCGAGGGCTCAGTTGGTGCAAGATAGAAGTAATTTGGGAAATTCCCATCTAGGTAGTCCCCGGCATGGGCATTAGTATGTGGGATTTTATTGGCGAGATTAGATCCTATGGTTGAGAAGAAGTCGTTTATCTTGTTAGCTGTGTCAGTGGGATGTAGTGGTGTTTCATTAGGTTTAGTTAGGACAATATTCTTGGGTTTTTTTCAGTTTGTGGGTCCCTAGAATCTGAGAGTGTTTTCCAGGTCTTTTTTATATCTCCTCTAGTGTCTGTGAATCTACTGTAGTAGTATAGTTGTTTGGCTTTCTTTATTACTTTGGTGAGAACTGATGAATAGTGTTTAAGAATATCTTTGTGTATTAAGCCCTGTCTATATTGCTTTTTATATTGGTGTTTCTTGTCAATGGATTTCAGAATGGTGCTGGTTAGCCATGGGCAACCAAGCCGTTTGTTTGTGATCTGTTTCGTTTTTATAGGACAATGTTTGTTGTATAGTCTAAGTAATTTGTTAAGAAAAATGTCTGTCCAGTCATCAATACCATTGGCCTTGGAGAATTCTGTAGGCCAGTCAACAATCTCTAGGTCAGTTGTGAACTTCCTTATTGAGGCCTCGTCATGGAGTCTAAATGAGACTTTGTTGTATTCAAGTGGTGGTTTATTAATGTTTGTCAGGAGGAAGGTAGGGTAGTGGTCTGTAGTGCTATCTGTGATTATCCCTGATTTAAGGGGGGCTAGTATATTGGTCCACATGTGGTCTATTATGGTTGCACTTGTCTCAGTGAGCCTGGTTGGTTTAGTTATTGTTGGTATGAGAAGTGTGTTGTTCATATTGTTGATGAAATCAGTTACAGGCTGATCATCTAGTAAGCCAAGGTTGATGTTGAAGTCTCCAGCTAGGAGAAGGTGGTGCTTATTCATTTGTCTGTTTGTTATTAGTGACTTTAATTTCTCACTGAAATTTGGGATGTTTATGTGAGGTATCCGGTAAATGGCACCGATTGTTATAGGTGTCTTAAGGTTTTTTTACAGTAAAATTAGCAAAAATGTATTCCCCATATTCATCACTAAAGCAAGTGGTGCTAATACAAGATAATTGGTTAGAGTAATAGATTGCAATACCACCCCCAACTTGGTTTGGTCTGCAGTTGTGAATTGCTGTGTATCCTGGTAGAGGGTAGATATCTATTGTGTCCTGCTTAAGCCAGGTCTCAGTAAGAATAATGCAGAAGGGTGTCTTTATTGATTCAAGGAGTGCCAGGAGGTCATCATAGTGTTTGCTTAAGGACCTGATGTTGTAGTTAAGTACTGATAGGCTTTTAGCATTGTTTAGGATAGTGCTGGCTTGTGATGCTGTGTAATAAAGGCAGTTACTTTCTAATAGGTTTTGATTGGGTGTCAGATTATGAAGGTTTAGATCAGGGTCAACGTGATCAATCATCTTCTAGGTTTAAATTATGGTTATTTATATCCTGAGTTGTGTGTTGAGTTCTAGTACTGATATCTGTAGTGGTAGGAAGTTTGGATAAGTATATAGCTAGAGTATTTTGGTCATATAGAGTATAGTCACTACTACACATAATGAAGTTGATGTTGTCTGTGTGTTGTGCTGGAATGAACTAAAGTACAACTAGGTATAAACTAGTAATATAAAAATACAAATTAAAAATAGCACCAGTCCCTCACTAGTAATCGCAATATGGTCTAATATAATGAATTTGGTATTGACTATAGTACAACTGAGTTTAATCTAATAATATAAAAAAGGCACAAGACTCTCAATTGTAATTGCACTAAGGTGTTATATAAGTTGTTTACAAGAATTAGAGTATAACTAGATTTAAATTGACAAGATAAAATATACAAGTTAAGGTAGCAAAAGAATAAAAAAAGTAGAAAAAAAAAAAAAAGATATATGAGGTAGTTGGTACTAGTTAGCAAAAGATAGTTAAGGGCCTTGAACAATAATATAATTGAAATATACACTAATTGCACACACAATATAGTCACTAAGATATGAAAACAATCTTAGAGTAGGAATTATAATATAAACTTGTAATATAAAAATACAAATTGAAATGGTACTTGCAATTGCACTAGGGTCTGGTATAGGTTGTTGAAAAGATCAAGAGTATAACTAGATTTAAATTGACAAAATAAAATTCACAATTAAAGTACCAAAAGAATAATAGTGAAAAATAACAACGGTAATGTCTAGGTAATAATATGATAGTAAGATGGTAGACAGGTACACAGGTACAAAGGATAATATAAAGGTTGGAGTAGAATATACAAACTTGAAAATTTGGCAACAAAACGTTATGGGAAGTATATTATTATTATTATTATAATCAAAAAGAAGCGCTAAGCCACAAGGGCTATACAGCGCTGCAGGGTAGGGAAGGAAGCGAGGGTATTGGATGGCAGAAGGGAGGAGGGATGATCAGTAGGGTACAGAAAACAGCAGGGCAGGGGATAGTACAGGGGTAGGGGGTAGCAAGAGATTGAAGTAGAAAGGGCTGAAGGTATCAGAATTTGTGAAGTAAGTCAGTTGTTGTCAAAAAGTCAATGAGAGAGTCTGGATGAAAGGTGGGTCCATCAGCGAGAAGGGAAGGTAAAGAGAGAGCAGCAGAGCGAAGACGACAACGGAGGTAAATTCTGCGTGCTCGTTGATAAAGTGGGCAGTCCAACAGAATGTGGCTGACTGATAATGGAACTTGGCAATTCTCACAGAGAGGAGCAGGGCGCCTCTCCATGAGATATCCATGAGTAAGACGAGTATGGCCAATGCGAAGACAGGAGAGAGTAGTCTCCCAACCTCGACACTGGTGATAAGAAGACGGCCAGTAACCTATACTCTGTTTAATAGATTGAAGTTTGTTGCCGAGCATAGTAGACCAACGTTGTTGCCAACGGGTGTGAAGTTGGGAAGATATTGCAGCAAAATAGTCCGTAAATGGAATACCTCTACATGAAACTGGTAGGTCATGTACTGCTGACCGCGCAGCAGTGTCTGCCTGTTCATTGCCCTGTACATCAACATGACCAGGGACCCAACAAAAAACAATATCTTCATGCTTGCTAAAGATGCGGCGTAGCCAAAGCTGGATACGGAGGACTAAGGGGTGAGGTGTATCAAATTTCTGTATAGCCTGTAAAGCACTAAGGGAGTCTGAGACAACCACAAATGATGACACAGGCATAGATGCAATACGGATAAGTGCTGTAAGGATGGCATACAATTCAGCAGTAAAAATACTAGCCGAAGATAGTAAATGCCCTTGTACGACGCTGTCCGGAAACACTGCTGCGAATCCTACGCTGTCAGAAGACTTAGAGCCATCTGTGTACACATCAATGGCATGAGAATGAGAGTGAAAGTGGTCAAGAAAATGAGAGCGGGAAGCGACCGTAGACAGTTGGGCTTTCGAGCAAGGGAGAGAGAATGAACAGACTCGAACAGCTGGAACTTCCCAGGGGGGTAGGGAAAAGTGAGATGCTACATGTACATAGAAAGGTGGTAATTGAAGAGAAGACAAGAGCGAATGAAGGCAAAGAGAGAAGGGACGGAGTAAACAGTGGCGGCGAACAAATAAAGAATGTCTACTAATATCAGTGACCATTCTATAAATGGAAGGATTGCGGAGATCACGAGAGCGTACATAGTAGCGAAGGCAATGGGCATCACGGCGATCGGATAAGGATGGAACGTTCGCTTCTGCATAGAGGCTCTCGACAGGGGAAGAGCGAAAAGCACCAAGGCATAAACGTAATCATTGGTGATGAATGGGGTTAAGGCTAGAGAGAGTAGCAGGAGATGCCGCTGAATAGATCTGGTCACCATAATCAAGTTTCGATAAGATAAGGGTGGAATGTAGGCGAAGGAGGGTTCGACGATCAGCTCCCCATGAAAGATGAGCAAGGGTTTTAAGGAGGTTCAGCCAGCAGTGGCAAGTTGCCTTCAGAGAGGTAATGTGAGGTTTCCAGGATAACCTACGATTAAAGAGGAGGCCCAGAAACTTCACTATCACGTTCAGGGATACGGGAGCCATAGAGGTACAAAGGATGATCGGAGATGACAGAGCGTTTAGTGAAAGTAATTTGGTGGGTTTTAGTGCTGGAAAATTTAAACCCACGTGTGGTGGCCCAATTGGAAACACGGTCGACTGCATGCTGGAGAGAAACTGTAATAAGGTGACAGTCAGCGCCTGCACAGGCAATAGCGAAGTCATCAACACAGAGTGATGACCAAATATTTGATGGAAGACTAGAGGCCAAATCATTAATAGCAAGGAGAAAAAGTGTTGTGCTCAGAACACATCCCTGGGGGACACCTTCAGCTTGGATAAAGTCCGGGGAGAGCACATTATTAACCCGAACACAGAAATGCCTGTCAGTTAAAAAGTTCTTAAGGAAGGATGGTAGATTGCCTCGAAGGCCTAAGGAGTGGGCTTGGGCTAAAATATTATACCTCCAAGTTGTGTCATATGCCTTCTCAAGGTCAAAAAATACGGCAATAACCGAGTGGTTATTCGCAAAAGCATTACGAACATACGTATCCAAGCGTAGTAAAAGGTCTATGGTAGAATGTCCCTTACGAAAGCCATATTGACGAGTGGAGAGACTGTTCTCTAAATACCACACTAAACGTCTATTTACTAGGCGTTCCATCACTTTGCAAACTGCACTGGTAAGAGCAATGGGACGATAGTGGGAGGTTTCATGTCCCGTAGTGCCTGGTTTGCGGAAAGGGAGAACAATGGCGGATTTCCACAGCTGTGGAAGAACTCCTTGTGACCAAATAAGATTGTAAAGGCGTAATAGGACTTCAAGGGGTGACTGATGTAAATGTTGTACCATACGAATATGAATGTCATCAGGCCCAGCTGCCGATGATCGGCAAGCTGAGAGTGTTGCCTCCAGTTCTTGAAGTGTAAAAGGCACATTATACTGTTCTTCTCTGAGAGAAGAAAAGTCCAAGGGTGCTAACTCTCTGGCAGACTTTGAGGAAAGAAATGAGGGGCATAGATGGAGTCCCTGAGAAATACGGACCAGATGATTGCCAATTTCATTGGCAACATCTAGTGGGTTTGCTATATCAACACCGGCAACCCGCAGAACAGGAGCCGGGTCAGGAGAATATTTACCACTCAGTTTTCGTACTTTTTTCCAGACTGCACTCAGAGGAAGCAGAGGTGATGGTGGAGACAATCTCGCAAGCAAGTGCGTTTAGCGTCACGGATGACACGGCGAGCGATTGCACGCTTCTGCTTAAATTCAACAAGTCTCTCCGTGGTTCTATTGTACCGGTACCTGCCCCATGCAGCGCGTTTCAAACGTACTGCACGAGCACAAGCAGGAGACCACCAAGGCACGCATTTCTGAGAATGCCTGCCCGAAGTTTGGGGTATAGAATGAGAAGCTGCGGTTAAAACGGAGGACGAGAAGAGGTGTAAAAGCTCATCGATGGAGGACGAAGAAGGAACCTCTCTAAAAACAGTTAGGTGTGAGTAAAGGTTCCAATTTGCCTGATCAAATTGCCAGCGTGGGATGCGAAGAGGTGGTGAATATGAAGGGGAAGTAAGAACGATTGGGAAATGATCGCTGTCATGTAAGTCCGGAAGAACAGATCAAGTGAAGTCTAATGCGGCGGAGGAAGAGCAGACAGAGATCGATGCAAGAGAGAGTATGAGTCCGAGGATCAAAATGGGAGTGAGTACATGTATTTAAAACATGGAGGGGGTGGGTGGCAAGAAAAGCCTCTAACTGAATGCCACGGGAATCACAGTGAGACCCCCCCCAGAGGAAATGGTGGGCATTAAAATCACCAAGTAACAGAATCGGTGGTGGTAATGACGAAACAAGAAAGGCAATATCCGGAATAGATAGTGCCCGAGAAGGAGAGAGATATAAAGAACAGAGCGTATACCACCTATGCAAGTGGATACGGGCTGCTGTGTAATGCAGCGAAGTATGAACAAATAGCTGATGGTACGGAATATCAGTGCGTAGAAGAAGGGCACTTTCATTAAAGGTCCCATCAGGAAAAGGATCTGAAGAATACAATAAATTATAGCCTGAGATGGGAGATATAACAGCAGAGTGTAATTTTGGTTCCTGTAAGTGTAAGCAAACACCAACAGGGAAAAACTGGGAGAGTAACATCTGAAGCTCACCCCGATCACCCCTGAGGCCGCGTATATTCCACTGTAAATAGGCCATGATTGGCAATGATAAAGATACCTGAAATCCGCAGGCAAGGGTTCCTACGGACTAGAGGGGTTAGAAAAGTCCACATGCGGAGGCAGTGGAAAACGTTCAAGCAGCGAAGGAACGGTGCGCTGTGAAGAAAGGAGTTGCGCAGATGGAGTAGAGGAGAGAGAAGGAGCAGAGGGTGGATCAGTGTCCATTGATGGTTTGGTCTCTGCAATATATTCAGAGATTGCTTCAAGTGTTTCAGAATTCAGAGACGTCGTATGGGAGACAATATTGGAAATGGTAGGGGGAGGATGAGTAGAGATTGGAACTGTAATGGACTGTACCAAGGTAGGGGGGGACGGAAGGGTGGAGGGAACTGGAGAAGCGTGGAAGGGGACAGAAGAGGCAGAAACCTGGGAGGTGGCCGAAGAGGAAGAAACTTGGGAGGGAACAGGGGAGGAAGGTACAGTACGAGGAGGAGGGTGAACCTCTACACTTGTAACAGAGCCAGTGAGAGGGGGAGAACCAGGTACAGAGACAGGGAAGGGAAAATGAGGAGGTGGAAGATGGGTAGGAGGTGTTAACGGACCTTTTTTTGACTTTTGAGAAGTAGAGGGACGATTGGGAGGAGGGGTCATATGAGATCTCGTCGCTACTGAGGCTTGTGAGAGAACACGAAGAAGCAAGATCAGACTGAGACGTTGAAGTAGGGACGTCTGAGCCGAGGACAGCAAAAGAATTAGCTACAGGAGTGACTATGGGAGAGGTAACCACAGAGGTGGGTGCAGAAGATGGGATACCAGAAGTGGGGGGACGTTTTGAAACACAGGAATAAGAAACACAGGAATAAGAAACACGAGGTAGTCTCCCTTGGAGGCGGAGATGAGAAACTGCCATGGCATAAGGGAGACCTTCTGCCTCTTTGAAGTAACGGATTTCCCGCTTGTTTAAGTAGACTTGACAACGGCGAGAGTACGAAGGGCGAGCCTCATGACAATTAAGGCAAGAGGGAGGTCGATTGCAAGACGTATTAGAAAGGTCATCGGCACCACAGACTGGGCATTCGGCGATAGATCTGCAATATTTTGCTGGATGGCCAAATCGCCAGCAATTTCTACACTGTTGCGGTGTAGGGATCACCTTTCGAACTTGTAACCGATGTCCTGCTACATAAACTGAGGATGGGAGTTCACGGCTGTCAAAAGTTAAACGAGCCACATTGCTAGGGTATCATCTCCGCCCGCGGGCAGGAAGAATGCAAGTGTCTACCTTGAGGATTGGGAGATCTTGGAGTTCCAGCTGATCAAGAATGTCAGTGCCACATGTCTGGAAATTTTGTTGAACTATGGTATGGGGCAGAATGATGGTACCACTACAAGAATTGAGGGAATGATGCTTTTCAATAGTTACAGGAACAGTATCGATATGGGAAAGACGAGAAAGCTCATGAGCCTGGGTAGCATTCTGTACGGTGACGATGAGCGTACCGCTCTTAAGAGCATGAAAAGAAATATCTTTACCAACATGGCGTAGGAGTGCCTTGCCAATACTGTGGTCAGAAAGATAGGCAGTAGAGGAAGTCAGTCGTAAAGTGAAGAATTTAGTCCATTGTGCAGTCTGAAACTGAGCGTGGAAAGGTAGTGAAGGACGTGTCGATCTTTTCTGAGAAGAACGAGAAGGTGGAGAAGTATCATCAGCAGGTAATTGTCGTTGTCGTTTAGGCGTGGGACCGGAGTTGGTCTGACGTGGAACGGGCCGGCGATTCGAAAATTGCCGCACCGTAGAGGGAGAGGCCGGAAGCATAGTCAGAGGAGAGCGAAGGCCAGATAAATCGAAGGAGTCAGTCGAGACCTCAGTACCTGAAGCGGGTGACGAAACAGCACCGGCAAGAGGTACAGAGGCACGAGGAGTGTCCGAAGAGTGGTCCAAAGACGAGGCGGGGTCAGAACGGGGTGCGGTATCAAGAAGGGGCCCGGGGGTAGCAGGTTCATGGATTAGGGCTGCCATGGTTAGGTTACTTCTTTCTTTTTGTTTTTAAGAAAAAAAAAGAAAGAAAAGAAAATAAAAAGAAAAAAAAGAATAAAAAAAAGAGGGGACCGGGGAGGGATAGTTCCTAGGAGGAATGAACGGGCCAGAAATCTCCCTCCGCACCCAAGAGGACCTCAGCACCGCAAGTAGTGCAGATGCAGCATGGAACCCGTGCCATACCCTACCCATCATGCCAGTAAACCGGCAATACGGGATAGCAACCTCACATCTGCCGAGCTACCTCGGTGGACAAAAGAGAGGGCGGCCGGAAATCCGCCACAAAGCATACCTCCTTCGGCCACCACCCCCAGAATCCGAAAGGTGGCTTCCAGAGATACACCCGTCGCCCGAGAGACACCCAAAGCCACCCTCCGGGATACCGGAGAGGGATCAGGACATCCCCAGGCAATCCAGATTCCACGGCAAACTACACCACCGCCAAGAACCTCAACGGAATGGGATGGACCCCGGTACCCTTTCCCCTACCTAGGAACTAGCGTGCCTGTGGAAAAAAAAAAAGGCCAAAAAGGAAGGGCAAAAGGGAGGGGTGGGGAGGAGGAAAGGAAAAAGGGGAGGATGGGATAGGGAATGGGGGATTGGGGGGTAATTAGGTTCGGTCTGAGGAAGTAGACAGACAGGTCTAATTCCTCAGACCAAGAGCCTCTTCACCACACCAAGGAGCCCCCCTTGAAGAGGTATGGGAAGTATAAAATAATGTTTAATGTACAAAAGTAAAATTGACTGGTAGTAAATATGGTGTTTAATAAAATTTTAGTAAGTAATAATGATTACAAAAAAAGTGAAAAAGTAATGTTTATTTCATTCAATATTTCACTGGTAGTTATACTAGAGGTTATATGGCAGTACAAGGTAATTAAGAGTACTAACATAAGAACATAAGAAAGGAGGAACACTGCAGGAGGCCTGCTGGCCCATACTAGGCAGGTCCTTTACAATTCATCCCACTAACAAAACATTTACCCAACCCAATTTTCAATGCTACCCAAGAAATAAGCTCTGATGTGAAAGTCCCACTCAAATCCAACCCTTCCCACTCATGTACTTATCCAACCTAGATTTGAAACTACCCAAAGTCCTAGCCTCAATAACCCAACTAGGTAGACTGTTCCACTCATCAACTACCCTATTTCCAAACCAATACTTTCCTATGTCCTTTCTAAATCTAAACTTATCTAATTTAAATCCATTACTGCGGGTTCTCTCTTGGAGAGACATCCTCAAGACCTTATTAATATCCCCTTTATTAATACCTATCTTCCACTTATACACTTCGATCAGGTCTCCCCTCATTCTTCGTCTAACAAGTGAATGTAACTTAAGAGTCTTCAATCTTTCTTCATAAGGAAGATTTCTGATGCTATGTATTAATTTAGTCATCCTACGCTGAATGTTTTCTAACGAATTTATGTCCATTTTGTAATACGGAGACCAGAACTGAGCTGCATAATCAAGGTGAGGCCTTACTAATGATGTATAAAGCTGCAGTATGACCTCTGGACTTCTGTTGCTTACACTTCTTGATATAAATCCCAGTAATCTATTTGCCTTATTACGTACGCTTAGGCATTGCTGTCTTGGTTTAAGGTTGCTGCTCACCATAACCCCCAAGTCCTTTTCGCAATCTGTATGGCTAAGTTCTACATCATTTAATTTATAAGTACTAGGGTTATGGGCACTCCCAAGCTTCAGAACCTTGCACTTATCTACATTGAACTGCATCTGCCACTTTTCTGACCAAGAATAGAGTTTGTTTAAATCCTCCTGAAGTTCCCTAACATCTACGTTTGAATCAATTATCCTACCTATCTTTGTGTCATCGGCGAATTTGCTCATATCACTAGTAATTCCCTCATCAAGATCATTGATATATATTATAAACAACAACGGGCCCAAGACTGATCCCTGTGGAACGCCACTTGTTACAGATCCCCACTCGGATTTAACCCCATTTATGGACACTCTCTGCTTCCTGTCAGTGAGCCATGTGGTATTAAAACAGGTAAAGGTAATTAGACAAGTAATGGTTATTAAATGTCAAAAATGTTAAGAGTAAATTGAAATTATAGTAAAAATGATAATTATTAATTTTAGTAAGAAATATCAATTGATAGTATTTAAAAAAATATGAGGTAGTAATATGGACAGAGAAAGTATCAATTCAGCTAATGTTTAAGCAAACAATAGTAAATACGAAAATTACATAAAGCGACTTATGCTTACTAGTAAAATCACAAAATGAAGTAGTTGATTATTTAAATACTAAGAGATTGCACAATGAAATTTGAACAATAATGGAGCAAAACATACACTACACTACATAGGCTTTTAAGTTGGACATTGTTTAGTTATTCTCTGTAAGATTAGTATCCCTGAGAAATCGTGATAGATCATTCTCGTTCGTGATTGTGTACAGTTGACCTACATTTGTTTTCCTAATAAGAATTTTCCCATTCCGTGTGAAGCATTGGTGTATTGTGTCGTTATTCTCCCGCTTAAGTTTTCTGACTATACAGGAGGTTCTGACGTTTTTTGGTAAGACACTCGTTTATGTATACCTCTTTCTTTACTTTAATAGATGCAATAATTAAGTCTTTTTTCCTGTCATGTGAGTGGAATCTAAGCATAACACTTTTCTACCATGGGATCCTAGTAACCTGGCTTCTTTTATTTCTGACTCTGGTACAATAACACTTGTTTGGTCCTTTATGATCTGCAGAGTAATTTCTTTACTGTTTGTTTGGTTCATATCACTGGGAAAAAGTGGACTGTTAACTATTACTGCGTCCGATAGTTTATCTTGTTCAGTTTTATCTTCTTGGAGAACAAAGTAGTCGCTGAACTGGTTATCTAAGTTGTTCTTCCATTCTTTTACTACTTCTTCAACCTTTGTATTAAGAGATATTATTTGTTGGGTATGGCTATCTATGACTGTTTGGATGGTCTTGTCACAGTTAGACATTCCTGGTGTTGTTAACTTTTGTTCAAGACTGAGGATTTTGTTCTCGAGTTGTGTCATCCTGGTGTCTTGTTTTGTTAGCGTCCCTCGAAGATTCATATTTTCAATAACTAAGTTGGAGATGCATGTCTTTAGGGTATCTGGATCGTTGGTCATACCTGAGAGACTACTTGGTAGGTTGAATCCGGGGAAGAGAGGGGAGGATGGGCTGGTGGCAGCCATGTTTGTTGTTATTGTTGTGGTGTCGCCTTGAGCGGTGGTGAGTGGGGTGGTTGCTGGGCCGGTGTCCTCCTGGCTACACTGTTGAATAGTTGATTTTTCGTGTTTTCTTGCTGGATTTGGTGCTGTTTCCTCTTAGATTTTTGGCCAATTCCATTGCTCCAGTTGACCAAACTTATAGCTACTTAACTAGCATTCCTTCTATCAACTGAGTACATGAAATCCCTCATTTACCTATTTCAACTACCCAATAAAGTCATCAGAAGTTGGCAATTTGGCCAGTTTCACACAAAATTAAAAAATTGCCAGTTTAAAAATAGGGTCCAGAATAAACAATGTTGACATTCCTGGCACTAAAAATACATTTCCTCTGTTTCTTAATCATGTCCAGGCCCCTCTTATATTATGCTTGCTTTCCATTTTTGAATTTTTATTCATACAAAATATGGAAGATTTACTGTTTATGCAGACTACTGCATTATTGTAATAATTGTATAAATAATGTCAGTGCATTCCTAAATGCCCATTAGACTGACCTGTTGGATGTATACTGGATGAGTGATGTCATTTGTGTACTCTGGAATATCGGCAAAAGTTTGAACATTTTTGCTACTTTGAGCTCAATTTCAAACTACTTTTAGTCCTTAAACCAATCAAAATCCTCTCTATTTTTGTAATATCTTTCATTCTATCAAAAGAGACCAAGAAACAGAGAATACAACCATAAAAACCATGTAAAATACATTGCAAATTCAACAATTTAACCCTTTCAGGGTTTCGGCTGTACTAGTACGGCTTACGCGCAGGGGTTTTTGACGTGTACTAGTACGCATAAATTCTAGCGCCGTCAAATCTCGCAGGAAAAGGCTGGTAGGCCTAGATGTGAGAGAATGGATCTGTGTGGTGGGTGTGCACAGTAGGAAAAAAAATCTGGGACCCAGTGGTGCATTGTGGGAATGCCATCTTTGTAAACAATGTTCACCATGCCTCGTGATAAGAAGTTCCTCACTCCTCAGCGAATTGGGACATTTTTATTCCCTAGTGACAGTTCTAATACAGATGGAAGTGCCAGTGAAGACGAGTCTCAAGGTTTTGGTGAGGTTTTGACCGGAACTAATGACCATAATATCGGTAATAGTGAGGAAAACCCAGACGACCCTCAGCCTTCCACCTCTGGTGCTGGGCTGAATTGTTCACGTTCAGTTGTACCAGAATCAAAGAGGAAACTCCTATTTTCCCAAATCCCAGACTCAGATGTGAGCATTTGTGATGATAGTGATAGTGAATATGAACTACAAGCTCTTGAAACTAGTTCCAATAGTGATAGTGAAGTGCAATATTCCCCAGTGAAGCTTCAGTATATACGACGCTATATGCACTCTGGTAGTGTGCCATATGCTATTCCAAGGGGAAGGAGTACATCTCGGAGTACATCCCGTGGCTATACAACAGGAACTGACAGTGAAAATGACGATGATAGTGTTGCAATTGGGATGGAAAATGTGCATGGTGGTGGTAGTGGTGGTGCCAGCCGTAAGGCACCAGCAGTGGGCCATGCTGCCACCCACGCCGCTGCCTCAGCTGATCTACAACAAAGGCCACCATCCCCCACCCACCCACCACGCCAGCCTCCACCACCACAACCTCCACAACTACAACCACCTGTCATTGTCCAGTACCCACCAGCAGACTGCACCTGGGATTGGCAGGAAGCTGTCAATTATGTCCCAAGTCCCCACCAGTTTGATGACAGCCAAAGTGGAATACAGCCATCCTGTACACTTGGGAACAGTGCCAGTGAACTGGAATGTTTCGAGTTATTCTTTGACGAACCCCTGATTGAAAGTATTGTCATGGAAAGCAACACATACTACGAGTACACCATGGCAAACACGATACTTTCACCAAAATCACGTCTACACCAGTGGAAGGAGACAACTGTGGCTGAGATGTATCTTTCCTTTGCCACAATAACGCTTATGCCACATGTGTATAAGCACAGTGTGAAATCATACTGGTCAACAGACCACTTGATTGCAACCCCAGGTTTCAGTGATATAATGCCAGT
This sequence comes from Cherax quadricarinatus, assembly GCF_038502225.1. Taxonomy (NCBI): domain Eukaryota; kingdom Metazoa; phylum Arthropoda; class Malacostraca; order Decapoda; family Parastacidae; genus Cherax; species Cherax quadricarinatus. The sequence continues at coordinate 17,882,356 of NC_091320.1, forward strand.
GAATCGATTTGTGCTAATGTTACGTATGCTTCACTTCTCAGACAAAACCAGGCCTGACAGAAATGACAGGTTATATAAGATTAGGCAAGTATTTGTGTATCTGAAAGAAATTCAATATGTAATTTTATCCCTTCAGGAAGCTTGTAATTGACGAGTCTTTGATTCTGTCCAAAGGAAGACTCTCATTCAAGCAGTACAGTGGACCCCAGGTTTACGATATTATTTCATTCCAGAAGTATGTTCAGGTGCCAGTACTGACCAAATTTGTTCCCATAAGGAATATTGTGAATTAGATTAGTCCAATTCAGACCCCCAAACATACACATACAAACGCACTTACATAAATACGCTTAGATAATTGGTCGCATTGGGGGCTGATCGTAAACCGGGGTCCACTGTACATACCAAGCAAGAGGAAACGCTTTGGTATAAAGTTGTTTGTGCTTCGTGACTGTTACACTGGTCTGGTATTGGATATTATTGTGTACACTGGAAGTTATACATTGCAAAATACCAGGAAGTTATTGGGCATCTCTAGTGATGTGGTTAGAAGAATGATAGAACCAAACCTTGGTAAAGGGCATATATTATATACAGATAACTGGTACACAAGCCCCTTACTCAGTGATTTTTTGCGAGTGAACATGACAGATGTGTGGCACAGTGCATGCAAATTGGAAATATGCCCAGGTTTGACGCTGGCACTCGTAGAGGTGAGGTGCAGGCGTTTGCTGCCAATGACATGGCATTTCGGTGGCATGACAAACGAGATGTCACACTATTGTCATCAGTTCACCCTAATGAAATGGCAGACACTGGCAGGCAGCATAGAGCAATGAACCCATTCTAAAACCTGCGGCTGTGATTGATTACACCTTCAATATGCGTTCAGTGGACAAATGTGACATGCAGATTGAGTTTGCTGATTGTGTTTGCAAGAGTTATAAGTGGTACATAAAACTCTTTTTCCATCTTCTGGACATTTCCATGCTGAATGCTTATATGTATAAGATGAGGACCAGAAACCAACCACCATACGGCAAATTCTGTTTGTCTGTCATCAGACAAATAGTATTCAAGTACCAAGGAACAACACCCGCAATAGACCGCCCACCAAATTTTCAACAACTTCCTTCTCGTTTGAAGCATGGTGATCACTTCCTGGTAAAACTGCCTGCTACTGCTTTCAAGAAAGGCTCAGAAGAGGTGTTACGTCTGTGCACATACAAGAAAATGCCACAACAAAGCAGACATATTTGTTTTGTGTGAGGAATGTAAAACACCACTGTGCATGACACCATGTTTCAAAGACTTCCACAGGCTGCACAACTTCTAGAAACATTCCCTGTGACTGTATATGTGTATATAAAATATAGAAAAATAGTAATAAACAACATTTCATATCGTTTGTTTGTGTAAATATTTTCTGTAAACAAAACAATGACAACAGTGTTTATGCCATTATTGTTTAGTATTGAAAAAGAAATAACTTACAAAATACTGATCATGTTGGCCTCAGAGGCCATAAAAGTTACTTGGAAAAAGAAAAATTAAAAAATAATAGAAATTAGTATATAAAGTAAATAAAAGAAAATACACTGGTAGTGTCATCCTGCCAGAATGTAGTATAACCTATACCCTAAGTAAAGAGAAAACTCTCTCTCTCTCTCTCTCTCTCCGTCTCTCTCTCTCTCCGTCTCTCTCTCTCTCCGTCTCTCTCTCTCTGTCTCTCTCTCTCTCTCTCTCTGTCTCTCTCTCTCTCTCTCTCTCTCTCTCCCCCCCGTCTCTCTCTCTCTCTCTCTCTCTCTCTCCCCGTCTCTCTCTCTCTCTCTCTCTCCCCGTCTCTCTCTCTCTCTCTCTCCCCGTCTCTCTCTCTCTCTCTCTCTCTCTCTCTCTCTCCCCGTCTCTCTCTCTCTCTCTCCCCGTCTCTCTCTCTCTCTCTCTCGCCGTCTCTCTCTCTCTCTCTCTCTCCCGTCTCTCTCTCTCCCCTCGCCTCTCTCTCTCTCTCTCGTCTCTCTCTCTCTCTCCTCTCTCTCTCTCCCCGTCTCTCTCTCTCCCCGTCTCTCTCTCTCTCTCTCTCTCTCTCTCTCCCCGTCTCTCTCTCTCTCTCTCCCCGTCTCTCTCTCTCTCTCTCCCCGTCTCTCTCTCTCTCTCTCTCTCTCCCCGTCTCTCTCTCTCTCTCTCTCCCCGTCTCTCTCTCTCTCTCTCCCCGTCTCTCTCTCTCTCTCTCCCCGTCTCTCTCTCTCTCTCTCTCTCTCTCTCTCCCCGTCCTCTCTCTCTCTGCCTCTCTCTCTCTCTCTCTCCCCGCTCTCTCCCGTCTCTCTCTCTCTCTCTCTCTCTCGTCTCTCCCCTCTCTCTCTCTCTCCCCTGCTCTCTCTCTCTCTCTCCCTCTCTCTCTCTCTCTCCCCGTCTCGCCTCTCTCTCCTCTCCCGCTCTCTCTCTCTCTCTCTCTCCCCGTCTCTCTCTCCGTCCTCTCTCTCTCCCCTCCGTCCTCTCTCTCTCTGTCCCTCTCTCTCTCTCTCTCTCTCTCTCTCGCTCTCTCTCCCCTCTCTCTCTCTCTCTCCTCTCTCTCTCTCTCTCCGTCTCTCTCGCTCTCTCTCTCCGCTCTCTCTCGCTCTCTCTCTCGCTCTCTCTCCGTCTCGTCTCTCTCTCGTCTCTCTCTCTCTCTCTCTCTCTCTCTCTCTGTCTCTCTCGTCTCTCTCTCTCTCTCTCTCTCTCTCTCTCCTCGTCTCTCTCTCTCTCTCCTCGTCTCTCTCTCTCTCTCCTCGTCTCTCTCTCTCTCTCTCTCTCTCTCTCTCTCTCTCTCTCTCTCTCTCTCTTCTCTCGTCTCTCTCTCCGTCTCTCTCTCCGTCTCTCTCTCTCTCTGTCTCTCTGTCTCTCTCTCTGTCTCTCTCTCTCTCTCTGTCTCTCTCTCTCTCTCTCTCTCTCCCCGTCTCTCTCTCTCTCTCCCCGTCTCTCTCTCTCTCTCTCTCTGTCTCTCTCTCTGTCTCTGTCTCTCTCTCTGTCTCTCTCTCTCTGTCTCTCTGTCTCTCTCTCTGTCTCTCTCTGTCTCTCTCTCCCCGTCTCTCTCTCTCTCTCTCTCCCCGTCTCTCTCTCTCTCCCCGTCTCTCTCTCTCTCTCTCTGTCTCTCTCTCTGTCTCTCTCTCTGTCTCTCTCTCTGTCTCTCTCTCTGTCTCTCTGTCTCTCTCTCTGTCTCTCTCTCTGTCTCTCTCTCTGTCTCTCTGTCTCTCTCTCTCTGTCTCTCTCTCTGTCTCTCTCTCTGTCTCTCTCTCTCTGTCTCTCTCTCTCTGTCTCTCTCTCTCTGTCTCTCTCTCTCTGTCTCTCTCTCTCTGTCTCTCTCACAGTAACCCAAAAAATCCAGACAAGGTGCTATACAGTGGATCTGTGCTCCAGTGCCCTAAATTAATAATAATAATATAGGTAGTAGGTTGGTAGACAGCAACCACCCAGGGAAGTACTACCGTCCTGCCAGATGACTGTGAAACAAAAACCTGTAACTGTTTGCATGATGGTAGGATTGCTGGTTTCTTTTTCTGTCTCATAAACACGCTAAGATAACAGGGATATCTTGCTACTCCTACTTACACCTTGGTCACACTTCACAGACACGCACATGCATATATATATATACATACATCTAGGTTTTTCTCCTTTTTCTAAATAGCTCTTGTTCTTTTTTATTTCTTCTATTGTCCATGGGGAAGTGGAAAAGAATCTTTCCTCCGTAAGCCATGCGTGTCGTATGAGGCGACTAAAATGCCGGGAGCAATGGGCTAGTAACCCCTTCTCCTGTATACAATTACTAAAAAAGAGAAGAAGAAAAACTTTATAAAACTGGGTTGCTTAAATGTGCGTGGATGTAGTGCGGATGACAAGAAACAGATGATTGCTGATGTTATGAATGAAAAGAAGTTGGATGTCCTGGCCCTAAGCGAAACAAAGCTGAAGGGGGTAGGAGAGTTTCAGTGGGGGGAAATAAATGGGATTAAATCTGGAGTATCTGAGAGAGTTAGAGCAAAGGAAGGGGTAGCAGTAATGTTAAATGATCAGTTATGGAAGGAGAAAAGAGAATATGAATGTGTAAATTCAAGAATTATGTGGATTAAAGTAAAGGTTGGATGCGAGAAGTGGGTCATAATAAGCGTGTATGCACCTGGAGAAGAGAGGAATGCAGAGGAGAGAGAGAGATTTTGGGAGATGTTAAGTGAATGTATAGGAGCCTTTGAACCAAGTGAGAGAGTAATTGTGGTAGGGGACTTGAATGCTAAAGTAGGAGAAACTTTTAGAGAGGGTGTGGTAGGTAAGTTTGGGGTGCCAGGTGTAAATGATAATGGGAGCCCTTTGATTGAACTTTGTATAGAAAGGGGTTTAGTTATAGGTAATACATATTTTAAGAAAAAGAGGATAAATAAGTATACACGATATGATGTAGGGCGAAATGACAGTAGTTTGTTGGATTATGTATTGGTAGATAAAAGACTGTTGAGTAGACTTCAGGATGTACATGTTTATAGAGGGGCCACAGATATATCAGATCACTTTCTAGTTGTAGCTACACTGAGAGTAAAAGGTAGATGGGATACAAGGAGAATAGAAGCATCAGGGAAGAGAGAGGTGAAGGTTTATAAACTAAAAGAGGAGGCAGTTAGGGTAAGATATAAACAGCTATTGGAGGATAGATGGGCTAATGAGAGCATAGGCAATGGGGTCGAAGAGGTATGGGGTAGGTTTAAAAATGTAGTGTTAGAGTGTTCAGCAGAAGTTTGTGGTTACAGGAAAGTGGGTGCAGGAGGGAAGAGGAGCGATTGGTGGAATGATGATGTAAAGAGAGTAGTAAGGGAGAAAAAGTTAGCATATGAGAAGTTTTTACAAAGTAGAAGTGATGCAAGGAGGGAAGAGTATATGGAGAAAAAGAGAGAAGTTAAGAGAGTGGTGAAGCAATGTAAAAAGAGAGCAAATGAGAGAGTGGGTGAGATGTTATCAACAAATTTTGTTGAAAATAAGAAAAAGTTTTGGAGTGAGATTAACAAGTTAAGAAAGCCTAGAGAACAAATGGATTTGTCAGTTAAAAATAGGAGAGGAGAGTTATTAAATGGAGAGTTAGAGGTATTGGGAAGATGGAAGGAATATTTTGAGGAATTGTTAAATGTTGATGAAGATAGGGAAGCTGTGATTTCGTGTATAGGGCAAGGAGGAATAACATCTTGTAGGAGTGAGGAAGAGCCAGTTGTGAGTGTGGGGGAAGTTCGTGAGGCAGTAGGTAAAATGAAAGGGGGTAAGGCAGCCGGGATTGATGGGATAAAGATAGAAATGTTAAAAGCAGGTGGGGATATAGTTTTGGAGTGGTTGGTGCAGTTATTTAATAAATGTATGGAAGAAGGTAAGGTACCTAGGGATTGGCAGAGAGCATGCATAGTTCCTTTGTATAAAGGCAAAGGGGATAAAAGAGAGTGCAAAAATTATAGGGGGATAAGTCTGTTGAGTGTACCTGGTAAAGTGTATGGTAGAGTTATAATTGAAAGAATTAAGAGTAAGACGGAGAATAGGATAGCAGATGAACAAGGAGGCTTTAGGAAAGGTAGGGGGTGTGTGGACCAGGTGTTTACAGTGAAACATATAAGTGAACAGTATTTAGATAAGGCTAAAGAGGTCTTTGTGGCATTTATGGATTTGGAAAAGGCGTATGACAGGGTGGATAGGGGGGCAATGTGGCAGATGTTGCAAGTGTATGGTGTAGGAGGTAGGTTACTGAAAGCAGCGAAGAGTTTTTACGAGGATAGTGAGGCTCAAGTTAGAGTATGTAGGAAAGAGGGAAATTTTTTCCCAGTAAAAGTAGGCCTTAGACAAGGATGTGTGATGTCACCGTGGTTGTTTAATATATTTATAGATGGGGTTGTAAGAGAAGTAAATGCGAGGGTCTTGGCAAGAGGCGTGGAGTTAAAAGATAAAGAATCACACACAAAGTGGGAGTTGTCACAGCTGCTCTTTGCTGATGACACTGTGCTCTTGGGAGATTCTGAAGAGAAGTTGCAGAGATTGGTGGATGAATTTGGTAGGGTGTGCAAAAGAAGAAAATTAAAGGTGAATACAGGAAAGAGTAAGGTTATGAGGATAACAAAAAGATTAGGTGATGAAAGATTGAATATCAGATTGGAGGGAGAGAGTATGGAGGAGGTGAACGTATTCAGATATTTGGGAGTGGACGTGTCAGCAGATGGGTCTATGAAAGATGAGGTGAATCATAGAATTGATGAGGGAAAAAGAGTGAGTGGTGCACTTAGGAGTCTGTGGAGACAAAGAACTTTGTCCTTGGAGGCAAAGAGGGGAATGTATGAGAGTATAGTTTTACCAACGCTCTTATATGGGTGTGAAGCGTGGGTGATGAATGTTGCAGCGAGGAGAAGGCTGGAGGCAGTGGAGATGTCATGTCTGAGGGCAATGTGTGGTGTGAATATAATGCAGAGAATTCGTAGTTTGGAAGTTAGGAGGAGGTGCGGGATTACCAAAACTGTTGTCCAGAGGGCTGAGGAAGGGTTGTTGAGGTGGTTCGGACATGTAGAGAGAATGGAGCGAAACAGAATGACTTCAAGAGTGTATCAGTCTGTAGTGGAAGGAAGGCGGGGTAGGGGTCGGCCTAGGAAGGGTTGGAGGGAGGGGGTAAAGGAGGTTTTGTGTGCGAGGGGCTTGGACTTCCAGCAGGCATGCGTGAGCGTGTTTGATAGGAGTGAATGGAGACAAATGGTTTTTAATACTTGACGTGCTGTTGGAGTGTGAGCAAAGTAACATTTATGAAGGGATTCAGGGAAACCGGCAGGCCGGACTTGAGTCCTGGAGATGGGAAGTACAGTGCCTGCACTCTGAAGGAGGGGTGTTAATGTTGCAGTTTAAAAACTGTAGTGTAAAGCACCCTTCTGGCAAGACAGTGATGGAGTGAATGATGGTGAAAGTTTTTCTTTTTCGGGCCACCCTGCCTTGGTGGGAATCGGCCGGTGTGATAATAAAAAATAAAAATAATAATTATTATTATTATTATTACAATAATGCATATGTACTAATATTAATAATAATGTTATTAAACTATAATATAATGTGTCCACTCATTACTTACCTTAAAATATCTGTAGTCTTAATGTAGAGTGAGAGGTGAGTAAACAAGATTAAATGAATAAACGAATGAAAGTGTAGAAGGTTGGCGAGTTATGTAAACAAACGTTGTTGTTGTTGTTGTTGTTGTTACCAGCCCGGACACGACTGGTTCCTGTTCACTCTGTCAAGCCGACCAGAAAAACATTTAATATTTGTTAATTTATATGTTTATATGTTATGTAGCATGTTTATTATATAATTTTGAAAAGAAATCATGGATGGATTAAGCAAAATGTCTATATCAACATTTTATACACATTTAATGTGCCTCAGTGATTATTACTGTGTTATTATCATTATCAATATGGCATCTTCAAGACCAATTACACTCTTAGTGAGTGGCTCTGAGACAGACAAGCAGACAAACACACTCAGGTAGACACACAGGTAGACAGAAACACACACACGGGTAGACAAAGAGACTCACAGGTAGACAGATAAACACACACACAGAGATACACAGATATACAGGCAGACAGATACAGACAGGTTTATGTGCAACACTGAAAACAAATAGAGAGTTCGAGAGTAAGAGCCTTTCTTGCCACAATCTCCAGTGCAAGATTCAGACTTCATCTTAGGGGCCATGGTGAAATTTAATGTCCAGTTAGTACAGTTAATACAGTATGATGCTGCTGATAGGATAGGGTTACTCAAACTGATGCTGCCTGCATGACGCATTGCCGCCGCGAGTATTGTCAAATATTGTACAGTGGTGTGCATCAGCGGGCCCAGCCCAGCTGCCAGATGCACGGTCGTAAGTCGAGTGGACGTATGTCGAGCAGGTCATAAGTCAGATGGTAGGTGTATTAACAAAAAATACATTTTATAGAGAATTATAGTTTTACATGCAGAAAACAATGAGAAATAAAAATAAATGACTAATGAAATGGATAAATGAACATTTAACATCACTTTTACCTTTACTGAAGATTCATGTTGGTGTATGGAAGAGGGAGGAGAGGTTATCGTTTTCAAGGGGAATCCCCCTCCATAAGGACTCCAGGTATCAAGGCCCTATCTGGGGTTACTTCCCTTCCTTGTCTTATTGGCACTATGACCAGCTTGAGTCACTTGACTCTTGTCACACAAAAAAATCTGTCCAGAGAGGTTTGTTTCTGGTGTCTAAGATTTACCTAAAATGGGACAAGGTATTGTCATTGAACATGCTGCAGACACAGCTTATAACAGCTTTGTTAGGGTGATATTTCTCCACAAAACTTTGCAAGTCACTCCAATTTTGTACTTTGCTACGAGTTCTTTCTTGAATTATACAGAGTTTCTTACCTTCTTTATCAAAGGGTTGGCACTCTGAACTTTCTTTGGCCCCATGGTGGCTTATTTAGCAGTCACACTCAAACAAGCACAAAAAGAGAAAATGTATTATGAAATGTTTCGGATGAACACATGGGGTGATGCTCACTCAATGAGAAACATAGGCACACTTAGTCACAACACATGGGATGCTTTGTGTGGGTGCAGGCAGGCGGGCGCGTTTGGTACGGCAACTCTACGAAAACTGAGTGGATGTACGAAACCTGGGACAAAATTTTGACGAAAAAAGTAGTCAAAAACTGAATCCTACGAAAACTGAGGTTCCACTATCTGTGAATATGGTCCATCAAGTCACAGTAAGGCAAAAGTCTATTGTAGAGTGAACTAGCCATAGCAGCCTTTGCCTCATTCATTGAAATGAAAGCTTTCAAATAGATAATGAAAACTAATGTTATTGAAAATATTAATAGAAGAGTAACATGAATATTGGCACCATTCTGCAAAAAGAATTGCAAGAAATATAATTTTTTTTTTTTTTTTTTTTTTTTTTTTAATTATCACACTGGCCGATTCCCACCAAGGCAGGGTGGCCTGAAAAAAAAACTTTCACCATCATTCACTCCATCACTGTCTTGCCAGAAGGGTGCTTTACACTACAGTTTTTAAACTGCAACATTAACACCCCTCCTTCAGAATGCAGGCACTGTACTTCCCATCTCCAGGACTCAAGTCCGGCCTGCCGGTTTCCCTGAACCCCTTCATAAATGTTACTTTGCTCACACTCCAACAGCACGTCGAGTATTAAAAACCATTTGTCTCCATTCACTCCTATCAAACACGCTCACGCATGCCTGCTGGAAGTCCAAGCCCCTCGCACACAAAACCTCCTTTATCCCCTCCCTCCAACCTTTCCTAGGCCGACCCCTACCCCGCCTTCCTTCCACTACAGACTGATACACTCTTGAAGTTATTCTGTTTCGCTCCATTCTCTCCACAAGTCCGAACCACCTCAACAACCCTTCCTCAGCCCTCTGGACAACAGTTTTGGTAATCCCGCACCTCCTCCTAACTTCCAAACTACGAATTCTCTGCATTATGTTCACACCACACATTGCTCTCAGACATGACATCTCCACTGCCTCCAGCCTTCTCCTCGCTGCAACATTCATCACCCATGCTTCACACCCATATAAGAGCGTTGGTAAAACTATACTCTCATGCATTCCCCTCTTTGCCTCCAAGGACAAAGTTCTTTGTCTCCACAGACTCCTAAGTGCACCACTCACCCTTTTCCCCTCATCAATTCTATGATTCACCTCATTTTTCATAGACCCATCCGCTGACATGTCCACTCCCAAATATCTGAATACATTCACCTCCTCCATACTCTCTCCCTCCAATCTGATATCCAATCTTTCATCACCTAATCTTTTTGTTATCCTCATAACCTTACTCTTTCCTGTATTCACTTTCAATTTTCTTCTTTTGCACACCCTACCAAATTCATCCACCAATCTCTGCAACTTCTCTTCAGAATCTCCCAAGAGCACAGTGTCATCAGCAAAGAGCAACTGTGACAACTCCCACTTTATGTGTGATTCTTTATCTTTTAACTCCACGCCTCTTGCCAAGACCCTCGCATTTACTTCTCTTACAACCCCATCTATTAATATATTAAACAACCACGGTGACATCACACATCCTTGTCTAAGGCCTACTTTTACTGGGAAATAATTTCCCTCTTTCCTACATACTCTAACTTGAGCCTCACTATCCTCGTAAAAACTCTTCACTGCTTTCAGTAACCTACCTCCTACACCATACACCTGCAACATCTGCCACATTGCCCCCCCTAACCACCCTGTCATACGCCTTTTCCAAATCCATAAATGCCACAAAGACCTCTTTAGCCTTATCTAAATGCTGTTCACTTATATGTTTCACTGTAAACACCTGGTCCACACACCCCCTACCTTTCCTAAAGCCTCCTTGTTCATCTGCTATCCTATTCTCCGTCTTACTCTTAATTCTTTCAATAATAACTCTACCATACACTTTGCCAGGTATACTCAACAGACTTATCCCCCTATAATTTTTGCACTCTTTTATCCCCTTTGCCTTTATACAAAGGAACTATGCATGCTCTCTGCCAAACCTAGGTACCTTACCCTCTTCCATACATTAATTAAATAATTGCACCAACCACTCCAAAACTATATCCCCACCTGCTTTTAACATTTCTATCTTTATCCCATCAATCCCGGCTGCCTTACCCCCTTTCATTTTACCTACTGCCTCACGAACTTCCCCCACACTCACAACTGGCTCTTCCTCACTCCTACAAGATGTTATTCCACCTTGCCCTATACACGAAATCACAGCTTCCCTATCTTCATCAAGATTTAACAATTCCTCAAAATATTCCCTCCATCTTCCCAATACCTCTAACTCTCCATTTAATAACTCTCCTCTCCTATTTTTAACTGACAAATCCATTTGTTCTCTAGGCTTTCTTAACTTGTTAATCTCACTCCAAAACTTTCTTATTTTCAACAAAATTTGTTGATAACATCTCACCCACTCTCTCATTTGCTCTCTTTTTACATTGCTTCACCACTCTCTTAACCTCTCTCTTTTTCTCCATATACTCTTCCCTCCTTGCATCACTTCTACTTTGTAAAAACTTCTCATATGCTAACTTTTTCTCCCTTACTACTCTCTTCACATCATTATTCCACCAATCGCTCCTCTTCCCTCCCGCACCCACTTTCCTGTAACCACAAACTTCTGCTGAACACTAACACTACATTTTTAAACCTACCCCATACCTGTTCGACCCCATTGCCTATGCTCTCATTAGTCCATCTATCCTACAATAGCTGTTTATATCTTACCCTAACTGCCTCCTCTTTTAGTTTATAAACCTTCACCTCTCTCTTCCCTGATGCTTCTATTCTCCTTGTATCCCATCTACCTTTTACTCTCAGTGTAGCTACAACTAGAAAGTGATCTGATATATCTGTGGCCCCTCTATAAACATGTACATCCTGAAGTCTACTCAACAGTCTTATCTACCAATACATAATCCAACAAACTACTGTCATTTCGCCCTACATCATATCTTGTATACTTATTTATCCTCTTTTTCTTAAAATATGTATTACCTATAACTAAACCCCTTTCTATACAAAGTTCAATCAAAGGGCTCCCATTATCATTTACACCTGGCACCCCAAACTTACCTACCACACCCTCTCTAAAAGTTTCTCCTACTTTAGCATTCAGGTCCCCTACCACAATTACTCTCTCACTTAACATCTCCCAAAATCTCTCTCTCTCCTCTGCATTCCTCTCTTCTCCAGGTGCATACACGCTTATTATGACTCACTTCTCGCATCCAACCTTTACTTTAATCCACATAATTCTTGCATTTACACATTCATATTCTCTTTTCTCCTTCCATAACTGATCATTCAACATTACTGCTACCCCTTCCTTTGCTCTAACTCTCTCAGATACTCCAGATTTAATCCCATTTATTTCCCCCCACCGAAACTCCCCTACCCCCTTCAGCTTTGTTTCGCTTAGGGCCAGGACATCCAACTTCTTTTCATTCATAACATCAGCAATCATCTGTTTCTTGTCATCCGCACTACATCCACGCACATTTAAGCATCCCAGTTTTATAAAGTTTTTCTTCTTCTCTTTTTTAGTAAATGTCTACAGGAGAAGGGGTTACTAGCCCATTGCTCCTGGCATTTTAGTCGCCTCATACGACACGCATGGCTTACGGAGGAAAGATTCTTTTCCACTTCCCCATGGACAATAGAAGAAAAAAAGAGGAACAAGACCTATTTAGAAAAAGGAGAAAAACCTAGATGTATGTATATATATATGCATGTGTGTGTCTGTGAAGTGTGACCAAAGTGTAAGTAGGAGTAGCAAGATATCCCTGTTATCTAGTGTGTTTATGAGACAGAAAAAGAAACCAGCAATCCTACCATCATGCAAAACAGTTACAGGTTTCTGTTTCACAGTCATCTGGCAGGACGGTAGTACTTCCCTGGGTGGTTGCTGTCTACCAACCTACTACCTAAATATAAATTTAACCAACTAAATTGAATATAAAAATGTCAAGCTACTAAAGAACAAAAACATGACAAAAAATTGTTAGTAAACTACTGTCCAAGAAAAAAATTAAATTAATTACTGTATTGTACTACCAGAACTTTAAGCAGATGAATATATTTAAATTTTACAATAAATGACTATTTGAAAATTTGTTTATAAAAATTATTCTACTTCATTCTCTCCATCAATTAAATACCTAATAAGAGGATGGCCTCTTGAACTAGGAATGATTGATCTCTGCAGCAATGAAAAATAAAAACACAAGAACACACAATTTTTTGTGTAGGACGAGGTTTAAAAAATTTTCAGATTCACTTAACCCTTTGACTGTCGCAACCCCCAATCCTGAGGTGTCTCCTGGTGTTGCAAAATTTAAAAAAAAAATTATTTTTTCTTATGAAATGATAGAGAATCTTTTCCCAATTGTAATGACACCAAAAAAACGAAATTTGATGGAAAACTGACGGAATTATGCTCTCGCGAAGTTAGCGACCTCGGCGCTGTTAACAAATCGGCGATTTCGCCCACTTTGAGCCCTATTTTCGGCTAATTCCATTGTTCCAGTTGCCCAAACTCAGATATTTCTTTAGAACTCCATTTTTTCTATCGATTGAGTACAAGAAACTGCCCATTTACTGATTTCAACTACCTAATAATGTGGTCAGAAATTTGCAATTTGGCCAATTTCACGAAAACTAAAAAATACGACAATTTCGAAATAAGGTCCAGAATGAACAATGCAGACATTCCTGGCTCTAAAATAACATTGTCTTTGCTCATCAATCATGTCTCCAGGCCCCTCTGATATTACTCTTGCTTTCTATTTTGAATTTTTATTCAAACAAAAAATAGAAGTCTTACTATTATGCAGACTACTGCAATACTGTAATAATTGTATAAGTAACATCAACCCATTCACGACTGCATATTAGAATGGCTAGTTGGACATTTATTGGACAATGGCATCATTTGTTTACTTTTGAACATTGGCAAAATTCAAACATTTCCCATACTTTGAGCTCCATTTCTAGGTTCTTTTTATAGTAAAATCAATCAAAATCACCTCTGTTTCTATAATATGTTTTCCATTCTATCAAATGAGACCAAGAAAACGAGAATACATCTATAAATACTATACGAAAATAGACCACAAAGTCGGCATTTTAATTAAAAAAAACGGTCGGAGTTTTTTTTTTCTCATTATGCATTGCGTTCGAGGATTTTTTTTATATGGTGTACACTGACCACACAGACCCATTCTCTCACATGTGGGCCTACCAGCTTTCTCCTGCTTGATTTGAAGCCACTAGAATTTATGAGTATACATACGTCAAACACGGTACCTCGTAAGACGTATATATATACGGCCGCGACAGTCAAAGGGTTAAAATGCCACAACTAGACAGAATACAAAAATTAAGTTTCCAGAGTTGTCTGGCAGTGTAAAACCTTGAATAATAGAAAAAAAAAACAGTGTATCTGAAAAATAAATTTACTGGATAATGTAAAATTTTTTTGCAATAGATTTTACCTGGAGAACCACAATGAAGAGCAGTAGTCCACAAGCAACCTCTACTTTCTTTCGGAAGAGTACCATGAACACTCCTCCAAGCTGTCCTATCAAGTTAACAAACACAAACAGTGTTGCCAGGAAATACCCACAGCCCCATGAGATGTCCATGTACTCCCGCTGTTCATGCCATTGCCACCACATCCGGAGACCATCCTCAAGGAATGTACTCACTAAGCATAGGCGTGCTATGTGAGGCAAGTAATTTTTTGTGTATCGTAGGAGCTGAAATGAATAAAAAAAAAAATTTAATCTTTATGGCTCAATAAAAAACTTTCTACACAAATACTTATCAGGCATGCAGACCTCAACCCCTCCTCCTAACCTTCCCCCCATATCTGAGCTTTGGCAATGTGACAGATACTGAACATGTACAAATGCACACACAAGAAATACTATCACACATATTTGGATTTGATCCAACATACTCTAAAGAACTTCTATCTGTGTTCATTAACTGTCTTGTTATATCTAAGTTAATTGGCAAAAAATTACCTTCCCCAAGTGGGGTTATTCAAGTCTGCATCTTCTAAATTGCAGGACAATCTGCCATACATTTACAGAAATGTTAATTTTAACCTAAAATAAGTATTTGATAGAAAGTAACATAGTTGCAGTAACTAACAGAAGTAGGGGAAACATGTTTAAGTAAGGAGTGGGCAAACTGCGGCCCCAGATTTCGTACGTACCGAATATCGCACATTTCAGATTTAGAATACGTTTCTGAGCGAAGGTTTGCTCCGAATTTCATACCTCCACCCGGAAATTGTACATATCAGATGCGTCTGCCTGGGCCACTCATACATTAGTGACTCGCTCTTGGGCATATTAAATGCCTAATTTTCTGTTAAGATAGACGTTTTCATTAATCCATCTATATTTTCTTCAAAATTATATACACAACACATTACATAGCACATAAACATGCAATGATTATGTGCTATCGAGGGGTGGGTCGATGGAGGGAAAGCGTTACGTTTTCTCTGGTCCGGCATGAGAGAATACGTGTATGAATCTGCATCTGGCGCAGTCACCATAATGCTTTTGTTTACAATTCTTGGCATGAATTATTCATTACTTTTCCCTTTGTTTATGATGGCATCTAAAGGTAGCTGTTAGAGATGATTAAACTCGGTGAGCATGGTATGTCAATGGTAATAATATGGCTCTGGGAAGCATTAAATATCATGTAGCTATGAAGGTGTATGTATGTAGCCCAGGCTACCTACTGGCTACCTACACTGACTTCCTACAAATAAGTACTACTCACCTCTTGCCCTACATTAACCCTTTGACTGTTTCGGTCATACATATACAACTTACGAGGCACTGTGTTTGATGTATCTACATTATACTCAAATTCTAGCGGCTTCAAATCAAGCAGGAGAAAGCTGATAGGCCCACATGTGAGAGAATGGGTTTGTGTGGTCAGTGTGCACCATATAAAAAAAATCCTGCAGCATGCAGTGCATAATGAGAAAAAAAAACTCAGACCGTTTTTTTTAATTAAAATGCCGACTTTGTGGTCTATTTTCGTATAGTATTTATGGTTGTATTCTCATTTTCTTGGTCTCATTTGATAGAATGGAAAACATATTATAGAACTAGAGGTGATTTTGATTGGTTTTACTATGAAAAGAACCTTGAAATGGAGCTCAAAGGAGGGGAAATGTTTGATTTTTGTTGATGTTCAAAAGTAAGCAAATAATGTCATTTTCCAATAAATGTCCAAGTAGCCATTCTAATATGCAGTCATGAATGGGTTGACATTATTTATACAATTGTTACAATATTGCAGAAGTCTGCATAACAGTAAATCTTCTATTTTTTGTTTGAATGTTTGAATAAAAATTCAAAATAGAAAGCAAGAGTAATATCAGAGGGGCCTGGAGACGTGACTGATCAACAAAGAAAATGTTATTTTAGAGCCAGGAATGTCTGCATTGTTCATTCTGGACCTTATTTTGAAATTATCATATTTTTGAATTTTCGTGAAATTGGCCAAATTGCAAATTTCTGACCACGTTATTGGGTAGTTGAAATCGGTCAATGGGCAGTTTCTTGTACTCAATCGATGAAAAAAATGGAGTTCTAAAGAAATAGCTATGACTGGTCAACTGGAACGATGGAATTAGCCGAAAATAGGGCTCAAAGTAGGCGAAATCGCCGATGTGTAAATATCGCCGAGGTTGCTAACTTCGCAAGAGCGTAATTCCATCAGTTTTCTATCAAATTTCATTCTTTTGGTGTCATTACAATAGGGAAAAGATTCTCTATCATCTCATAAGAATTTTTTTTTTTTTTTTTAAATTTGCGACGCCAGGAGATGCCTCAGGATAGAGGGTTGCGACAGTCAAGGGGTTAAGGATTAAGTTTATAATAAACTGAAGGTATTCAGTAATTTAACAGAAATTCTTACTAAAGATACATTAAGGATCAAGCTAGTTACATGAACTGATACAATATAAATAAATTACTTCTTTCAGCTGTACAAATAATGTAGTTTAAATGCATTAGTATAATAGGCACAAAAAACACTAATTATACAATGCATTTTAGGCAATTACTCATTAGAATTACTTGTTAATTAAGAACTACACAGCCTATTAGTAGAACTTCTTGTGTACTTAACTACTATCATAAGTACAAGAAGAAAGGTAGCTAATGACAGGTCAATTACAAAAGTGTTAAATATGATTTAAACTGATTCCGTGAGCTTCAATTTTGTGGAGGAATTGAATCAAGTTGAAGACACGGCAAGTTACTTAGATTACAACAAAAAGAAAATATTAACAATTAGGTATGGGGGTTTAAAGAAGGCTGGAAGAACAGGGACAGAAGTGAACGAAGATGGTGTTTGTGGAAACTTATTCTGTCCTAAATTTCCCCAGGGTAAATACGCCGTATGAAAGCCCTAACATGTCACAGATGGAATGGCTAAGTTTGCGGACACTCACATTTACCCAAAAAACATACATACACCTGGGTTGGCAAAGGTGGTTGGAAGGTACATTTTAATTGATCGATTTACCCTTCAAGGAAGGGGTAGGTAGTTTATACTGTTAGTACACTAATATTAGGATTATTGAGGCAACTGTAGATAATAATAATGTAGACCTAAGACCTTAACGTAGGTAGTAATAGGCTGGTAATGTAAGCAAACCCTACGTTATATTAGCTAGGGAGAGCTGGCAGCCTAAGTTTGAACAATGAGGCACGGGGTTTTGAGACAGCAGTGCCTCCTTTGTCGAAACTCTGAGCGAGGCACACTGCCGTGAACAGCAGGGCGGCGCCCCACGTGTCTACACATACTAGGCCCTGGGGAAATCTGGTGGAGGTACCTTGAAGTACCGTAGATGACCTCCTCCGTCAGGCCCATACAGTAAGACAAGACCTCCCTTTCTTTCTCAGTATTTTGGCCAGTTTCTGGGAGAAATTGTGAACGAGTTGAGCTGTGGGTCTTTGTGCAGTTGGACGGCCGAGGACTAGTATGTACCGGTGTAACCTCGTTGTTAAAGAAGCTAGTGTCACTTCCTGCATAGTTATACTAGGGGATACACACCCCCTTGGAATCAGGAATTTCTGAGATGCAGGCAGGTCACTAATACCAACTGAATATTGCAGGAATTAAGGTTCCCAGCTGCATGTGGTTTTGAAGGGGAAGTCCAGAGGGGCTAAAGCTTAGGGAGGTTGAAGATTAGGATATATTCTCCAACACCAAGTAAATTAGTCCTTTATTCGTGCATGCAGGTGAGATTCCTTGCAACATCAGTCATTTCTGGAAATGTGTCATGTAAGCCACTTGTGAGGCTGAGGTACCAGCCTGAGGGCTCGGTGTTAACAGAGCTTGCTAGGGTAGACAACTCACACGGAGGCAGTCCAGACAAATTTCCACAGTGTTTGACATGGTATACTGCTGTCTAAATTACATTAAGGAAATGAGGGGCTTTTTAACAAAAGCTCCAATTCGACTTGCAGGCAGGGCACCTTTCAATGCCTCGGGTAAGGATTTCCAGATTTTATGGGACTTTTATGCATGTTGAGTTTTTATGTGGAGCGTCTTACACGGGGATGTCAAAGAGGTTTTTGTGTCTTGTGTTATACATGTATATAGGGCTTGTACTAGAATTGATTGTCCTATATACTACACTGAGTAATTCCTAAATTTATTGTTACAACCACTTAAGAGACTATATACAAGTAATCAATTAATTACCACCTTATTAGTCTTAAGATAGGGTTAAGTTTGCTCAAAATGCAGAGCATTTCAGGAAAAAGAGGTTTCCTCCAAGCACACCTATATGTCCCCATCTCTGTACAGTGGACCCTTCCTTTTTGTCTTTAATTCGTTCCAGTGTGTCCAATGAAATGTGAAATCGACTAAAACTGAAACCATTTTCCCCTTAAGAAATACAGTGGACCCCCGGATAACATAATTAATCCATTCCCAAGTGTCTTATACCGTATCTGACTAAATCCGAATTAATTTTCCCCCTAAGAAATAATGGAAATCCAATTAATTCATTCCAAACACACAGAAGTATTAAACAAAAAATTTTTACATGAAATATACATTTCCCTACACAGAAAACAATGAGACATGCACAGTAAAACTTTACTAAAATGACACTTACCTTTATTGAAGACTTACTGATGAGTGATGAGATGGGAGGGGAGAGGATGGAGGTGTACAATTGTTTGGAAGGAGAATCTCCTTCCATAAAGACTTCAGGTACCAAGTCCTTTTCCCTTCTTTGTTTTTTAATGCCACTAGTGTGTGTGTGTTGTTTGTCCGTCGATTCGACGAGGACCATCTAGTCATCCTGGGGTCAAAGTTGGTGGGTACGCAGATGACTTGTCAGGCCAATCCGCGCACGAAACCTTCTCTGGCAGTGTGGACAGGGAAGGGTGGCGGCATCGAGGGGTCTGATGGCTCTGGTCTTCCTCGCCTGCCTGCGCTGCTGAGCTAGTGAGATTCTGCTTGCCTCGCAGGATGTTGCCCCTTTCTGGACAACTGCTCGCCAGTCATTCCTGTCCTGAGCTATCAGCTCCCACATGGTGTGGTTGATGTTGAAAGCTTTCAGAGCAGTCTTAAGTAGGCAAGCCCTAGTTAACTTTACCGGGGGTCAATGACCCGACGGCTACCCTAGTACCAGCTTGAGAGTCACTGCACACCTGAGGCACTAAGTATCTGTCCATAGAGCTGTTTCTGGCATCTCTTTAAAATGGGACACAATATTGTCATTGTAGATGTTGCCAGCATGGCCTGCAACAGCTGTGTCAGGTTGATGTTCATCCATAAATGTTTGCACATAAGAAAGCAGGAACACTGCAGCAGGTCTGTTGGCCCATACTTGGCAGGTCCTTCACAAACCATCCCACTAACAGAACTGGATTTGCCCTACCCAATTTTCAATGCTTCCCAAGCAATAAGCTTTAATAATTCTATTCACTCGTGCACAAGTCCCATTTAAATCAAATCATGTGTGTGGGAAAGTACCCTGGCTGCAATGTGGGGAAGTACCCTGGCTGGTGTGTAAGAAAGTACCCTGGTTGGCATACCACCATCATGACCACCATCTACCACCATCACTTTCGTATCTTTCTACAAACTTTTTCTTGAATTCTATAGTGTTTCTCACCGTCTTTGCCAAAGGACTGGCACTAGAAGCTTTCTTTGGGCCCCTGGTGGCTTATTTAACAGTTACAAGCACCAAAGACAATGGAATAATACAAAATGTATTGCATGTATGCATGGAATCGTCCTCACTGGCTGGTAAACAATGGCACAGTGGCTGTACATGGAGTCTCGGCCGCTCACAGCGCGCGAACACGTTCGGGATGAATGACTGAGTCCAGCGTCGTTAACCAAGCCAATATTTTGACAAAAATGTCACCGAATCCGATTATTGCTGAATCCGATGATGTCTTAATCCAGGGGTCCACTATACACCAAATTGTTGTGCTCCTTTGTACAATCATGTATCATTCTAAAATAAAAAATTATTATTATTAAACGAGACCAAGAAACTGAGAATACAACCATAAAAACTATATGAAAATACACTGCAAAGTCACTGTTTTAAGCCAAAAACACGGTTGCATTTTTTCTCACCATGCACTGCGTGTTACAGAATTTTCTTTGTATGGTACACACAGAGGGAAAATTCCTATGAATTGACAGCAGCCTCAAATTCCAGACACACACACAACAAATTACCAAGAAAATCTCCAACACAGTAGGCATACTAACAAAGATTCAGTACTATGTTCCACAATCAGTTCTCCTTGCACTGTATCACTCACTCATCTACCTTATTTCACACATGGAATTTGTGCATAGGGATCAACAACATTAAATCACCTTAGACCACTAATAACCCAGCAAAAGCCAGCAGTCAGAATGTTAAATTCCCACTCCAGACAGCATACTCCTCCAATATTCAAAAGTCTAAAACTACTCGCCATAAAGAACATTCGTATTCTTTCGCCTACTACATACATAGAACACTATACTCGAACATAAACCCTCCACTCAAACTTCTCACCAACCTTAACAGGACACACGACCATAAGACACAGATCACTTTTTGATGTACCCAGTGTCCACATCACACTGTAAGAACTATGCACATAAAGGGTCCCAAAATTTGGAATTCATTACCAGTAAATACTAAAGTAACCCAGTCTGAACATCATTTAAGACTTCTCAAACACCATCTACTCACCCTAAACTAAATACTTAATACTTAAATTTGCCAAAAGATCTCCCAATTACCTAACTGTTAACACTTCAAAATTTAGATACCCAAAATTCATACGTAACTTAATAATACAATGTAGTATACATACCTGCCCAAAACTACACTGCCTTACACCAAATTGTAGCATTCTCATACTGTAAACTACTTTCATCAACACTATTTAAATATTTACTACTGATATACACAACCTACAAAATACTTTCAACTTGTCCTAACGTAATATCACCAGATTGTAATTTGAGTAAACTTATTGTCTGCTATAAATAAAAACAGATGTACAACAGACTATGATTAATTTCTCTAGCATTAAGTAGTCTGTAAGCCATTAAATTTAGTCTGCCCATAATGCCATGGCATGACAGTGGCTCTCTTTGCACTGCAAATCATTATTTAAATTACAGAATCTCAATGTAAACTTGCATGGAAATAAAAATTGTATTGTATTGTACTTACCACACAGACCCATTCTCTCATATGGAGGTCCAAATTTACCACTCACAGCTTATCTGAGTGAGCTGAGCTCATGGCTTCATACAATGGGACCAACACTGGTTTCAAAGTCATGATATAATGGGACCGACACCAAAAGGGTTAACTAGGTCGAAATGATGTAAAGTGGGGTATGACTGTACAACCTTATTCTTAACCCTTTCAGGGTCCGTCCCGTAGATCTATGGCTTTACGTTCAGGGTCCAAACTGTAGATCTACGTCATGAGCTCAGCTCACTCTGATAAACTGTGAGTGGTACATTTGGGCCTAGATATGAGAGAATACATCTATGTGGTACGTGTGCACCACATAAAACAGATCCTGCAGCACACTGTGTATAATAGAGAAAAAAAAAACTGAAATCATGATTTTTCGATTAAAACAGCAACTTTGCAGTGTTTTTTCGTGTGTTTTTTATAGTTGTATTTGCGATTTCTTGGTCTCATTTGATAGAATGGAAGACATATTACAGAAATAGAGATGATTTTGATTGGTTTTAGGACTGGAAATGGCTTGAAACTGAGCTCAAAGTAGCAGAAATGTTAAATTTTTGCCAATATTCAAGAGTAAACAAACGACCTCACACGTCTAATACACGCAAGCTGGTGGGTCTAATATACATTCACAAATATGGTGATGATATTTATACAATTATTACAGTATTGCATAACAGTAATTCTATTTTTTGGTGTGAATAAAAATTTATTATGTGAATAAAAAATCAAAGGAATTTATTTGTAAAGCCTCAAAACGTAACTAATGAACAGAGGAAATGTTAGTTTAGTTCCAGGAATACCTACATTGTTTATTCTGGACCCCATTTTGAAATTGGAATATTTTGAACTTTGTGTTAAATTGGCTAACTTAACAATTTCCAATAATTTTAACCCTTTCACGGCCCGTCCCGTAGATCTATGGCTTTACGTTCAGGGTCCAAACCGTAGATCTACGCCATGAGCTCAGCTCACTCTGATAAACTGTGAGTGGTACATTTGGGCCTAGATATGAGAGAATACATCTATGTGGTATGTGTGCACCATATAAAACAGATCCTGCAGCACACTGTGTATAATGAGAGAAAAAAAATGAAATCATGATTTTTCGATTAAAACAGCAACTTTGCAGTGTTTTTTCGTATGTTTTTTATAGTTGTATTTGCGATTTCTTGGTCTCATTTGATAGAATGGAAGACATATTACAGAAATAGAGATGATTTTGATTGGTTGTAGCACTGGAAATGGCTTGAAACCGAGCTCAAACTAGCAGAAATGTTAAATTTTTGCCGATATTCAAGAGTAAACAAACGACCTCACACGTCTAATACACGCCAGCTGGTGGGTCTAATATACATTCACAAATATGGTGATGATATTTATACAATTATTACAGTATTGCATAACAGTAAATCTTCTATTTTTTGGTGTGAATAAAAATTCATTATGTGAATAAAAAATCAAAATGGAATTTATTTGTAAAGCCTCAAAACATAACTAATGAACAGAGGAAATGTTAGTTTAGTGCCAGGAATGCCTACATTGTTCATTCTGGACCCTATTTTGAAATTGGAATATTTTGAACTTTGTGTTAAATTGGCCAAATTAACAATTTCCGATCACTTTATTTTGTAGTTGAAACAGTTGACTTGGCGATTTCTTGTACTCAATCGATAGAATAGAAGTAATACTAGTGAAATAGCTAAGAATTTGGTTGACTGGAATAATGTAATTGGCCTAAAATGGGAGTCAAAGTCGGCAAAATCGCCGATTCGTAAATATCGCTGACACATCAAAATTCGCGAGAGCATAATTTCGTCAATTTTCCACCAAATTTCGTACTTTTTGTTTTATTACCTTCACAAAAAGATTCTCTACGATTTCATAAGAAAAAATAACAAATTTTTTTCTTTGAAAATTCTTGGACACTGGTGCGTGACTCCAGATTTGGGCCTTGGACCCTGAAAGGGTTAATTAGTAGTTGAAACAGATGACTTGGCGATTTCTTGGGCTCAATCGATAGAATAGAAGTAATACTAGTGAAATAGCTAAGAATTTGGTTGACTGGAATAATGTAATTGGCCTAAAATGGGAGTCAAAGTCGGCAAAATCGCCGATTCGTAAATATCGCTGACACAAAAATTCGCCAAGCATAATTTCTTCAATTTTCCATCAAATTTCATACTTTTTGTTTTATTACCTTCACAAAAGATTCTCTACCATTTCATAAGAAAAAACAACAAATTTTTTTTTTGAAAATTCTTCGACACTGGGGCACCACTTCAGATTTGGGCCTTGGACCCTGAAGGGGTTAATGAGGCGACGAACCATTTTTTAGCAATAAAAAAAATTGAAACTGAAAAATTATGGAAAACAATGCTTTACTAAAACAATAGTGCATAATTCTGGCAACATGTTGATGGAATCAGCTTGTTTATCATATTTCCATGTTTTCCACAAATGTAATATTTTTGGTCTTGCTGTCAGCAAGAGAACATGTTGGCAATTAGTGTTTTCTTTTTAATCCAATTATTATAATCAAAAAGAAGCGCTAAGCCACAAGGGCTATACAGCACTGCAGGGTAGGGAAGGAAGCGAGGGTATTGGATGGCAGAAGGGAGGAGGGATGATCAGTAGGTTACAGAAAACAGCGGGGCAGGGGATAGTACGGGGGTAGAGGGTAGCAAGAGATTGAAGTAGAAAGGGCTGAAGGTATCAGAATTTGTGAAGTCAGTCAGTTGTTGTCAAAAAGCCAATGAGAGAGTCTGGATGAAAGGTAGGTCCATCAGCGAGAAGGGAAGGTAAAGAGAGAGCAGCAGAGCGAAGACGACGACGGAGGTAAATTCTCCGTGCTCGTTGATAAAGTGGGCAGTCCAACAGAATGTGGCTGACTGATAATGGAGCTTGGCAATTCTCACAGAGAGGAGCAAGACACCTCTCCATGAGATGTCCATGAGTAAGACGAGTATGGCCAATGCGAAGACGGGAGAGAGTAGTCTCCCAACCTCGACACTGGTGATAAGAAGACGGCCAGTAACCTATACTCGGTTTAATAGATTGAAGTTTGTTGCCGAGCATAGTAGACCAACGTTGTTGCCAACGGGTGTGAAGTTGCGAAGATATTGCAGCAAAATAGTCCATAAATGGAATACCTCTACATGAAACTGGTAGGTCATGTACTGCTGACCGCGCAGCAGTGTCTGCCTGTTCATTGCCCTGTACGTCAACATGACCAGGGACCCAACAAAAAACAATATCTTTATGCTTGGTAAAGATGCGGCGTAGCCAAAGTTGGATACGGAGGACTAAGGGGTGAGGTGTATCAAATTTCTGTATAGCCTGTAAAGCACTAAGGGAGTCTGAGACAACCACAAATGATGACACAGGCATAGATGCAATACGGATAAGTGCTGTAAGGATGGCATACAATTCAGCAGTAAAAATACTAGCCGAAGATAGTAAATGCCCTTGTACGACGCTGTCCGGAAACACTGCTGCGAATCCTACGCCGTCAGAAGACTTAGAGCCATCTGTGTACAAAGCAATGCCATGAGAATGAGAGTGAAAGTGGTCAAGAAAAAGACAGCGGGAAGCAACCGTAGACAATTGGGCTTTCGAGCAAGGGAGAGAGAAAGAACAGACTCAAACAGCTGGAATTTCCCAGGGGGGTAGGGAAAAGTGAGATACTACATGTACATAGAAAGGTGGTAATTGAAGAGAAGACAAGAGCGAATGAAGGCGAAGAGAGAAGGGACGGAGTAAACAGGGGCGGCGAACAAATAAAGAATGTCTACTAATATCAGTGACCATTCTATAAATGGAAGGATTGCGGAGATCATGAGAGCGTACATAGTAGCGAAGGCAATGGGCATCACGGCGATCAGATAAGGATGGAACGTTCGCTTCTGCATAGAGGCTCTCGACAGGGGAAGAGCGAAAAGCACCAAGGCATAAACGTAATCATTGGTGATGAATGGGGTTAAGGCTAGAGAGAGTAGCAGGAGATGCCGCTGAATAGATCTGGTCACCATAATCAAGTTTCGATAAGATAAGGGTGGAATGTAGGCGAAGGAGGGTTCGACGATCAGCTCCCCATGAAAGATGAGCAAGGGTTTTAAGGAGGTTCAGCCAGCAGTGGCAAGTTGCCTTCAGAGAGGTAATGTGAGGTTTCCAGGATAACCTACGATTAAAGAGGAGGCCCAGAAACTTGACTATCACGTTCAGGGATACGGGAGCCATAGAGGTACAAAGGATGATCGGAGATGACAGAGCGTCTAGTAAAAGTAATTTGGTGGGTTTCAGTGCTGGAAAATTTAAACCCACGTGTGGTGGCCCAATTGGAAACACGGTCGACTGCATGCTGGAGAGAAACTGTAATAAGGTGACAGTCAGCACCTGCACAGGCAATAGCGAAGTCATCAACATAGAGTGATGACCAAATATTTGATGGAAGACTAGAGGCCAAATCATTAATAGCAAGGAGAAAAAGTGTTGTGCTCAGAACACATCCCTGGGGGACACCTCCAGCTTGGATAAAGTCCAGGGAGAGCACATTATTAACCCGAACACGGAAATGCCTGTCAGTTAAAAAGTTCTTAAGGAAGGATGGTAGATTGCCTCGAAGGCCTAAGGAGTGGGCTTGGGCTAAAATATTATACCTCCAAGTTGTGTCATATGCCTTCTCAAGGTCAAAAAATATGGCAATAACTGAGTGGTTATTCGCAAAGGCATTACGAACATATGTATCCAAGCGTAGTAAGGGGTCTATGGTAGAACGTCCCTTACGAAAGCCACATTGACGAGTGGAGAGACTGTTGTGTGTCTCTAAATACCACACTAAACGTCTATTTACTAGGCGTTCCATCACTTTGCAAACTGCACTGGCAAGAGCAATGGGACGATAGTGGGAGGTTTCATGTCCCGTAGTGCCTGGTTTGCGGAAAGGGAGAACAATGGTGGATTTCCACAGCTGTGGAAGAACTCCTTGTGACCAAATAAGATTGTAAAGGCGTAATAGGACTTCAAGGGCTGACTGATGTAAATGTTGTAGCATACGAATATGAATGTCGTCGGGCCCAGCTGCCGATGATCGGCAAGCTGAGAGTGTTGCCTCCAGTTCTTGAAGTATAAAAGGCACATTATACTGTTCTTCTCTGAGAGAAGAAAAGTCCAAGGGTGCTAACTCTCTGGCAGACTTTAAGGAAAGAAATGAGGGGCATAGATGGAGTCCCTGAGAAATACGGACCAGATGATTGCCAATTTCATTGGCAACATCTAGTGGGTTTGCTATATCAACACCGGCAACCCGCAGAACAGGAGCCGGGTCAGGGGAATATTTACCACTCAGTTTTCGTACTTTTTTCCAGACTGCACTCAGAGGAAGCAGAGGTGATGGTGGAGACAATCTTGCCAGCAAGTGCGTTTAGCTTCACGGATGACACGGCGAGCGATCGCACGCTTCTGCTTAAAATCAAGAAGTCTCTCTGTGGTTCTATTGTACCGGTACCTGCCCCATGCAGCACGTTTCAAACGTACTGCACGAGCACAAGCAGGAGACCACCAAGGCACGCATTTCTGAGTATGCCTGCCCAAAGTTTGGGGTATAGAATGAGAAGCTGCGGTTAAAACGGAGGACGAGAAGAGGTGTAAAAGCTCATCGATGGAGGATGAAGAAGGAACCTCTCTAAAAACAGTTAGGTGTGAGTAAAGGTTCCAATTTGCCTGATCAAATTGCCAGCGTGGGATGCGAAGAGGTGGTGAATATGAAGGGGAAGTAAGAATGATTGGGAAATGATCACTGTCATGTAAGTCCGGAAGAACAGACCAAGTGAAGTCTAATGTGGCGGAGGAAGAGCAGACTGAGAGATCGATGCAAGAGAGAGTGCGAGTCCGAGGATCAAAATGGGTGCGAGTACCTGTATTTAAAACATGGAGGGGGTGGGTGGCAGATGGAGTAGAGGAGAGAGAAGGAGCGGAGGGTGGATCAGTGTCCATTGATGGTTTGGTCT
This sequence comes from Cherax quadricarinatus, assembly GCF_038502225.1. Lineage (NCBI taxonomy): Eukaryota > Metazoa > Arthropoda > Malacostraca > Decapoda > Parastacidae > Cherax > Cherax quadricarinatus. The sequence continues at coordinate 17,909,733 of NC_091320.1, forward strand.
CTGCAATATATTCAGAGATTGCTTCAAGTGTTTCAGAATTCAGAGACATCGTATGGGAAACAATATTGGAAATGGTAGGGGGAGGATGAGTAAAGATTGGAACTGTAATGGACTGTACCAAGGTATGGGGGGGGGCGAAAGGGTGGAGGGAACTGGAGAAGCGTGGAAGGGGACAGAAGAGGCAGAAACCTGGGAGGTGGCCGAAGAAGAAACTTGGGAGGGAACAGGGGAGGAAGGTACAGTACGAGGAGGAGGGTGAACCTCTACACTTGTAACAGAGCCAGTGAGAGGGGGAGAACCAGGTACAGAGACAGGGAAGGGAAAATGAGGAGGTGGAAGATGGGTAGGAGGTGTTAACAGACCTTTTTTTGACTTTTGAGAAGTAGAGGGACGATTGGGAGGAGGCGTCATACGAGATCTCGTCGCTACTGAGGCTTGTGAGAGAGAACACGAAGAAGCGAGATCAGACAGACGAAGTAGGGACGTCTGAGCCAAGGACAGCAAAAGAATTAGCTACAGGAGTGACTATGGGAGAGGTAACCACAGAGGTGGGTGCAGAAGATAGGATACCAGAAGTGGGGGGACGTTTTGAAACACGGGAATAAGAAACACGAGGTAGTCTCCCTTGGAGGCGGAGATGAGAAACTGCCATGGCATAAGGGAGACCTTCTGCCTCTTTGAGGTAACGGATTTCCCGCTCGTCTAAGTAGACTTGACAATGGCGAGAGTACGAAGGGCGAGCCTCATGACAATTAAGGCAAGAGGGAGGTCAATTGCAAGACGTATTAGAATGGTCATCGGCACCAAAGACTGGGCATTCTGCGATAGATCTGCAATATTTCGCTGGATGGTCAAATCGCCAGCAATTTCTACACTGTTGCGGTGTAGGGATCACCTTTCGAACTTGTAACAGATATCCTGCTACATAAACTGAGGATGGGAGTTCACGGCTGTCAAAAGTTAAACGAGCCACATTGCTAGGGTATCGTCTCCGCCCGTGGGCAGGAAGAACGTAAGTGTCTACCTTGAGGATTGGGAGATCTTGGAGTTCCAGCTGTTCAAGAATGTCAGTGCCACATGTCTGGAAATTTTGTTGAACTATGGTATGGGGCAGAATGACGGTACCACTACAAGAATTGAGGGAATGATGCTTTTCAATAGTTACAGGAACAGTATCGATATGGGAAAGATGAGAAAGCTCATGAGCCTGGGTAGCATTCTGTACGGTGACGATGCGCGTACCGCTCTTAAGAGCATGAAAAGAGATATCTTTACCAACATGGCGTAGGAGTGTCTTGCCAATACTGTGGTCAGAAAGATAGGCAGTAGAGGAAGTCGGTCGTAAAGTGAAGAATTTAGTCCAATGTGCAGTCTGAAACTGAGCGTGGAAAGGTAGTGAAGGAAGCGTCGATCTTTTCTGAGAAGAACGAGAAGGTGGAGAAGTATCATCAGCAGGTAATTGTCGTTGGCGTTTAGGCGTGGGACCAGAGTTGGTCCGACGTGGAACGGGCCGGAGATTCGAAAATTGCCGCACCATAGAGGGAGAGACCGGAAGCATAGTCAGAGGAGAGCGAAGGTCAGATAAATCGAAGAAGTCAGTCGAGGCCTCGGTACCTGAAGCGGGTGAGGAAACAGCACCGGCAAGAGGTACAGAGGCATGAGGAGTGTCTGAAGAGTGGTCCAAAGACGAGGCGGGGTCAGAACGGGGTGCGGTATCAAGAAGGGGCCCGGGGGTAGCAGGTTCATGGACTAGGGCTGCCATGGTTAGGTTACTTCTTTCTTTTTGTTTTTAAGAAAAAAAAAGAAAGAAAAAATAAAAATAAAAAAAAAAGAATAAAAAAAGGGAGGACCGGGGAGGGATAGTTCCTAGGAGGAATGAAAGGGCCAGAAATCTCCCTCCACGCCCAAGAGGACCTCAGCACCGCAAGTAGCGCAGATGCAGCATGGAACCCGTGCCATACCCTACCCATCATGCCAGTAAACCGGCAATCCGGGATAGCAACCTCACATCTGCCGAGCTACCTCGGTGGACAAAAGAGAGGGCGGCCGGAAATCCGCCACAAAGCATACCTCCTTCGGCCACCACCCCCGGAATCCGAAAGGTGGCTTCCAGAAATACACCCGTCGCCCGATAAGACACCCAAAGCCACCCTCCGGGATACCAGAGAGGGATCAGGACATCCCCAGGCAATCCAGATTCCATGGCAAACTACGCCACCGCCAAGAACCTCAACGGAATGGGATGAACCCCGGTACCCTTTCCCCTACCTAGGAACTAGCGTGCCTGTGGGAAAAAAAAAAAAAAAAAAAAAAAAAAAAAAAAAAGGCCAAACGGGCGGGGGGGGGAGGAGGAGGAGGAAAGGAAAAAGGGGAGGATGGGGAGGATGGGATAGGGAACGGGGGATTGGGGGGTAATTAGGTTCAGTCTGAGGAAGTAGACTGACAGGTCTAATTCCTCAGACCAAGAGCCTCATCACCACGCCAAGGAGCCCCCCTTGAAGAGGTTTTTAATCCAAAAATTATGATTTTAATGATTGTTTCATTCTAAATACTCTACATAGCAACTTCTGTGAGGACTAAAGTGAAGAGAGCGGTGAGATTGTCCCTCGGTAGCCTACAGGCTGTCAAAAAGGACAGAGGGGTGCAACACGCTCAGATTTGGTGGGCTATAACCATCTAGTTTTATGTAAAACATAATTTATTTATTTATTTATTAATTTGAACATGATACAGAGAAGTACAAAGAAATACAGTGGTTAGGTGTAACGTGCCAAAGCCCCTTGTATGCAGAGCATTATGGGCAGGCTTAAAATTAACTTAAGATTAACTAAGCAATGATATATTCAGTGGCAAACATTATTGTAAACAAGTAACAATTAAGCACAAATGAGTATTTCAAAGACAGGTCATATGGTCATTTACTGTGTTGCTGTGCATTCGGTAGAATGGAGTATTCTGTTAGGTAATGTAATTAAAAATAAAGATTGATTGTGTCACAGGTTAAACATTTATGAGATACAATTATTCAGTATTTATTTAGTTGTGGGTGAGTAAGTGATTTTTAAGGAGACTTGAATTTATAAACAGTGTTTCTTTTATATTGACAGGTAATGAATTCCAGATTTTTGGGTCTTTTATGTGCATTGAGTTTTTGCATAGTGTGAGATGGACACGAGGAACATCAAAGAGTGATCTGTGCCTTGTGTTATGGTCATGTGTTCTGTTGAGGTTGGTAAGGAGACGTTTGAGGGGAGGGTTTATATCCGAGTTAAGTGTTCTATGTATGTAGTAGGTACAATAATAAGTATGGATGTTTTGTATGGTGAGTAGGTTTAGAGTTTTGAATATTGGTGGTGTGTGTGCTGCCTGTAGTGGGAATTTATCATCATTCTGACTGCAGCCTTTTGTTGTGTAATTAATTGTCTGAGATGGTTTATTGTTGTTGAGCCCCATGCACAAATTCCATAGGCGGGATAGGGGTAAATAAGCGAGTGACATAGGGCCAGAAGGGTTGACTGTGGAACATAGTACCGTATCTTCGATAGTATGCCTACGGTCTTGGAAATTTTCTTGGAAATTTGTTGTACATGTGTTTGAAATTTGAGTATATTATCAAGGTGGATTCCTAAGAATTTTTCCTGTGAGCTTTGTGATAGGTGATCCGTTTATCATTATGTTAAGAGGTACATCTGTAGCTGTTACCAAACTGAATGAAGTAGGTTTTGTCAATGTTGAGAGGAAGTTTGTTAGTCATCATCCAGGTAGGTATTTTCTTTAATTCGGTATTCACAGTACAGTGGACCCCCGCATACCGATGGCATCACATAACGATTAATCCGCATACAGGTGGTAAAAAAATTTTTTTTCATACTTTTGGGTGTCTTGCACGGATTAATTTGATTTCCATTATTTCTTATGGGGAAAATTCATTCGCATACCGATTATTTCGCATACCAATGACCCCTCTTGCACGGATTAAAATCGGTATGCGGGGGTCCACTGTATTGGCTAGCATGACTGGGCTCGGGTGAGAGAAGACGTATGTAGTGTCATCTGCAAATAGTGTGGGCTTGAGTAGTTGCGATGCATTTGGTAGGTCATTTATGTAAATGAGAAAGAGAAGAGGGCAAAGAACACTTCCCTGTAGAACACCAACTGTAATTGGCTGTGGGGAAGAGTTTGCTCCATTTGTGTACACATATTGGCTTCTGTTGCTGAGGTATGACTTTACGTAGTAGAGGGGGTGCCCTCTTATACCATGGTGCGACAATTTTATGTAGAGCAAATCATGGTCAACTGTATCAAAAGCTTTACGTAAATCAACAAAGATCCCCAGTGGGATTTCTTTTTTTCTCTAGTGCAGTGTATATTTGTTCTAGCATGTGTATAATAGCATCATTCGTATTTTTATTAGGCCTGAACCCAAACTGACAAGGGTTGAGTATGTGGTGGGAGATGAGGTAGGAATAGATTCGCTAATGAATTAATTTTTTGAAGATTTTAGAGAGAGGGTGTAAGTTGGATACTGGCCTATAGTCGTTCAAGTCTGTTTGGTCTCCTCCTTTATGGATCGGGGTGACCCTCGCTATTCTGAGAACTGTAGGGAAGGTAGAGGATTCGATGGATTTGTTAGTGTTGCAATGATTGGTGACAGCACTTGCGACGCTTTTTTGTATATAAAGGGTGGTAAGGTATTTAAATCTCCTGTCTTGTTTTTTTAGCAAGTTGATAATAAGGGAGATTTCTGTTGGGTTAGTCAGAGCTAGGAACAGTGTGTTTGGGTAGTTGCCAGTGAGGTACTCATTGAGTGGGGTATTTGAGCTTGGGATTTTACCCACAAGGTTTTTCCCTATGGTGAAGAAATCATCCAGTCTGCTGTTTCAGTTGGTGGGAGTTGGGGTTCATCTGGTATTGTTAGTTCAATTGCGCTATTTTGTGATATCTTTTTTGTTCCTAGAATTTCTGATAGGGTTTTCCAGGTCTTTTTTATATCACCTTTTAAGTTGGATAATCTGTTCTCATAATACAATTTTTTAGCCCTTCTTATCAAGCTGGTTAGGATTGACGAGTAACGTTTTGTTTGGTCCCTGGTTATGCGACCCATTCTGTACTGTTTTTCATATAGGTGCTCTGTATTTATGGATTTGAGGATGCTGGGTGTTAGCCAGGGACTGTTGTCTCTTAACTGTCATCTGTTTAGTTTTTTTTTAGGGCAGTGCTTGTTATAGAGGTATTGGGTCATTTTTAGAAAATTATTAATACATTCATCAATATCTGTATAGATTTCTAGCTCAGTGTGCCATAATGTTTGTCACTGCTGTTGTGAAGTTATTAATGGCTGCCTCATTGTGAAGTCTGAAAGTGACTTCAGTAGTGTCTTGGGGTAACTTGCCTAGATTAGTTATGAGGAAGGTAGGGTAGTGGTCTCTGGTATTATCTGTGATTATGCCTGATTTTAAAGGGGATATGATGTTGGTCCAAATGTGGTCTAGTAGGAAAACACTAGTCTCTGTAATTCTTGTAGGTTTTGTTACTGTTGGTAGCAACAAGCTTCTGCAACTAACCCATCAATTTGGGTAGGACCTACTTCCACTGGGGAATCCCGCCTACCAGTGACTATGCCCTCGTCTGCTACAAGTCCCTTTCACTGACGCCTATATAAGAGCCAGTCTCCTTAATAAGCAGTTACTTATAGTGCTTGTGAATTCAGTAACGTGTGGGTCCTGGTCTTGCAGGAGATTTATACTGAATTCACCGGAGAGTAGTAAGTGATCTTCATTCATGTATGCATCAGTTATCATACTTCCTAGGTTTTCACTACAACAGTTAATGCTTGACTGTGGTACTCTGTAGATGTTTATCACTGTGAGAGGTTTTTGTAGGTATTTGGATTTGAATTTAGCTATTATATATTCCCCATGTTCATCCCTTGTCCAAGTATTAGTGATACATTCTAGTTGGTCTGAGTAGTATACAGCTGTGCCACCCCCTTGTTGATCTGGCCTACAGTTGTGTATGGCTGTGTAACCAGGAATGGCATAGACATCTGTAGTATCAGGCTTTAGCCAGGTTTCAGCGAGAGTATTGATGGATGTACTGGGATGCAGGGAATTTAGTAACGCTATGAGGTCATTGTAACGTTTGCTTAAAGATCTGATATTGTAGTTAAAGACAGTTATCTTGTTGTTGACTCTGAGAAGTGCCTTTGATTGTTCTGCTGTGTAGTAATTACAGTCACTGATTCATTTAAGTCATTCAATAGGAGGTTGGTATCAGGATCAATGCTTGTAATCATAAGATATCTAGTGAATCTATAGTTAGAATTAAGTATAAGACAAAGTAAATATTCTAAAAGCTAAAAAATAGCACCTGAATTATTTTAACAAATGTAAATATATGAACTAAGGTAGTTCTTTAACCCTTTGAGGGTTTTCGTCGTACTAGTACGTCTTACGCGTAGGGGTTTTTGACGTACTAGTACTCATAAATTGTAGCGGCCTCAAATCTATTGGGAGAAAGCTGGTAGGCCTTCATATGAAAGAATGGGTCTATGTGGTCAGTGTGCACAGTCTAAAAAAAATCTTGCAGCACACAGTGCATAATGAGAAAAAAAAAACTTTTACCATTTTTTTTGAATAAATCAGCGACTTTGCAGTGTATTTTCGTATGGTATTTATTGTTGTATTCTAGTTTTCTTGGTCTCATTTTATAGAATGGAAGACATATTACAGAAATTGAGATGATTTTGACTGGTTTTACAAAGAAAGGTGCCTTGAAATTGAGCTCAAAGTAGCAGAAATGTTCGATTTTTACCAAAATTCAAAAGTAAACAAATCGTGCCAAGCGTGCAATACACGTCAACTGGTGAGTCTAATATTCTTTCACAAGTGCACCAATAATATTTATACCATTTTTTACACTAATGCAGTAGTCTGCATAACAGTAAATCTTATATTTTTTGTGAAAATAAAAATTCAAAGTGGAAAGCAAAAGAATATAAGAGGGGCCTTGAGACGTGACTAATGACCAGAGGAAATGTCATTTTAGTGCCAGGAATGTCTTTCTTGTTTATTCTGGACCCTATTCGGAAATTGGCATCTTTTGAAATTTGTGTGAAATTGGCAAAATTGCTAAATTCTGACCACTGTACTGGATAGTAGAATTTCATAAATGAGTGGTTTCTTGCACCCATTCGATAGAAAAAATGGAGTTCTATCGAAATATTCATGTTTTTTGTCGACTAGTACAGTGAAATTGGCCGAAAATGGGGCTCAAAGTGGGCAAAATCGCCGATGCGTAAACATCGCCGAGACCGCTAACTTTGCGAGAGCATAATTCCGTAAGTTTTCTATCAAATTTCAAACTTTTGGTGTCTTTATGATCGGGAAAAGATTCTCTATCTTTTCAAAAGAGAAAATAATTTTTTTTTTTTTTTTAAATTTGGCCGACCCTGAGAACGAGTTTCGGAGAGGGCCTGTCGACCCTCAAAGGGTTAAAGCTAAAATAAAGGAGACAATATAAAAGGGACTAAAATAATTTGTGGTGAACAAATAAAGTGATGATCAAATAAAGGAGCTTGGGAATATAATAGTAGGTGGTTCTTTAAAGGTAGTTCTTTAAAGTTAAAATAAAGGAGACAACTGCAGCAACACACCTAAAGCCAATAGTAACCCAACAAAAAGCCGCAGTAAGAATAATCACTAAATCCCATCCCTGGCAACACACCCCCCCCACTCTTCATAGATCTAAACTTACTCCCTGTTCAGTACATCCACACTTACCACTGTGCAATCTACATCTACAGGACCTTAAATTCCAATATTAACCTTGACCTAAAACGCTTTCTTGATAGTTGCGACAGAACCCACAGGCACAACACCAGACACAAACATCTCTATGACATTCCCCGTGTCCGACTAAACCTTTACAAAAATTCAATGTATGTCAAAGGCCCTAAAATCTGGAACACCCTACCTGAAAATTCTAAAACTGCAGACACATTCATCACCTTCAAAACTACCATCAGAAAACATTTTATCTCCCTGATACACCCTGTCAACTAATTACACGAATACCACCTGGTGGTTAACACTTACACTCACTCACCCATTTGACCATAAACAGAAATATCAATCTCAATCTCAAAATAATGAATCTTAACTAGTCATAAGTTGGCCTGTGATATTCCAATACTGAAACTATGTATAGTGCCAAAACAAAAGCATTCACATTGCTAAACTCACAAACTAGTATTTAGTCACTTAGCCATAATACCAACTTACCTCATAATTTTGTAATATTTTAAACTTAAGATTTAATTTAAGTCTGCCCGAAATGCCTAGCCATGCCAGGTGTTCTAGTGGTACACTCTGTAATTATTATTTTACTACATGTAAACCACACAATAACGAAATTCTGTAAACTCAGCATTGTAATCCTTATAGAGAATAATTATAAATTCCCAATCCCGCCAGCATACTCCACCAATTTTCAAAAGTCTGAATCTGCTCACCATTAAGAACATCCATACTTATTCATGTGCCTACTACATACACAGAACAATACATGCAAATATAAACCCTCCACTCAAACTTCTCACTGACCTAAACAGGACACATGACCACAACACAAGACACAGATCTCTTTGATATACCTCATGTCCATATCACACTGTAAAAACTATGCGCATAAAGGGCCCCAAAATATGGAATTCATTACCAGAAGATATTAAAGTAACACAGTCTGAAAATCAATTTAAGACTTCTCAAAAGCCACTTAATCACCCTAGACTAAACGCTAAATACTCAGTACACACATACTTATGTACTCCCACATCATAACTTCACCAATCACTTCGAACCTTTTACCCATTGTTGACAGGAATATAATTGAATCAGTTCTCACAAAAAGCATTTTTAAATAGATGAATATATCTTTTGTCTTATACAAATTTTGATTCAATTATAATTAATAATCTACAACTATGAAATAATTATTATCCTACTGTACAACTATGATATACTCCTTAGTTTTAAGTAGTCTGTAAGACATTAATGTTAAGTTGGCACATAATGCCTAGGCATAATAGAGGCTCTTTTTGCATTGCAACCCACTATTGTATATACAAAATCTCAATGTACTGTTTGCAAAGACATAAGTAAATAAATAAATAAGGTGGTACTGGCCAGGGATGGTTAATAAGGTAGTGCTGGCCAGGAATGGTTAATAAGGTGGTACTAGCCAGGGATGGTTAATAAGGTGGTACTGGCCAGGGATGGTTAATAAGGTGGTACTGGCCAGGGATGGTTAATAAGGTGGTACTGGCCAGGGATGGTTAATAAGGTGGTACTGGCCAGGGATGGTTAATAAGGTGGTACTAGCCAGGGATGGTTAATAAGGTGGTACTAGCCAGGGATGGTTAATAAGGTGTTGTTGGCCAGGGATGGTTAATAAGGTGTTGTTGGCCAGGGATGGTTAATAAGTTGTTGTTGGCCAGGGATGGTTAATAAGTTGTTGTTGGCCAGGGATGGTTAATAAGTTGTTGTTGGCCAGGGATGGTTAATAAGGTGTTGTTGGCCAGGGATGGTTAATAAGGTGGTACTAGCCAGGGATGGTTAATAAGGTGGTACTGGCCAGGGATGGTTAATAAGGTGGTACTGGCCAGGGATGGTTAATAAGGTGGTACTGGCCAGGGATGGTTAATAAGGTGGTACTGGCCAGGGATGGTTAATAAGGTGGTACTGGCCAGGGATGGTTAATAAGGTGGTACTGGCCAGGGATGGTTAATAAGGTGGTACTAGCCAGGGATGGTTAATAAGGTGGTACTAGCCAGGGATGGTTAATAAGGTGGTACTGGCCAGGGATGGTTAATAAGGTGGTACTGGCCAGGAATGGTTAATAAGGTGGTACTGGCCAGGGATGGTTAATAAGGTGGTACTGGCCAGGGATGGTTAATAAGGTGGTACTAGCCAGGGATGGTTAATAAGGTGGTACTGGCCAGGGATGGTTAATAAGGTGGTACTGGCCAGGGATGGTTAATAAGGTGGTACTGGCCAGGGATGGTTAATAAGGTGGTACTGGCCAGGGATGGTTAATAAGGTGGTACTGGCCAGGGATGGTTAATAAGGTGGTACTGGCCAGAGATGGTTAATAAGGTGGTACTGGCCAGGGATGGTTAATAAGGTGGTACTGGCCAGGGATGGTTAATAAGGTGGTACTAGCCAGGGATGGTTAATAAGGTGGTACTAGCCAGGGATGGTTAATAAGGTGGTACTGGCCAGGGATGGTTAATAAGGTGGTACTGGCCAGGGATGGTTAATAAGGTGGTACTGGCCAGGGATGGTTAATAAGGTGGTACTGGCCAGGGATGGTTAATAAGGTGGTACTAGCCAGGGATGGTTAATAAGGTGGTACTGGCCAGGGATGGTTAATAAGGTGGTACTGGCCAGGGATGGTTAATAAGGTGGTACTGGCCAGGGATGGTTAATAAGGTGGTACTGGCCAGGGATGGTTAATAAGGTGGTACTAGCCAGGGATGGTTAATAAGGTGGTACTAGCCAGGGATGGTTAATAAGGTGGTACTGGCCAGGGATGGTTAATAAGGTGGTACTAGCCAGGGATGGTTAATAAGGTGGTACTAGCCAGGGATGGTTAATAAGGTGGTACTGGCCAGGGATGGTTAATAAGGTGGTACTGGCCAGAGATGGTTAATAAGGTGGTACTGTAGGCCAGGGATGGTTAATAAGGTGGTACTGGCCAGGGTTAGTTAGTGTTGAAAACACTAGTAAGTCAAGAACTTTCACCCTCAGTTAATGGCTGGTCAATACAACGCTACTGACAACAGTTATAATGTTAGCTGTAAAAGTTGAGAGAATTATACTACAGTATAATCCAGCTAACTAGTGCCCGGTGAGGGCAATATGTTTCTGTATTAGCATGGGTAGTATGCCCAGCAGGCTGACCCAGCTAGCCAGGTCAAGTCAGCCAGCTGTCAAAGCAACATAGCACAGTCCTGGACCTGGAGCTGGAGCTTACCATGTTGCACCTTCACACGCACTGGCCATCCTGGCCTCTCACCACCCAGGGCTCACCTGGTCAGCAAAGTCTTCTGCTCTAGCCAGAAATGCATTATGTTCGGTCATGGTGTGTGAGTGTGGCCGGTGCTGTTGTGTTACTGCTGCTGCTGCTGCTGCTGCTGCTACTGTCGTTGAGCTTCCAACACTTTATAACAACTTCCTCCCTTAAAACATCAACAAAATATCAACGCCTCGTTTTACAACATGTTCCTAGCTAAGGATCCACCAGACAGTCGTTGACGGTGATGACAGGAGAGTGTAGAATAAAAAAATAAAGTGGAGGCATAAGTGTTTGTGTTCCAACTTGTCTACGTCACTGCTGCACTTAGAGTTTTTCTGTCATACACACATGTATAACTCGGCCCACACACACTATATGTCCTCTTTATTGCCTCCTCCACTTACATTATTCTAGAACAACTTGTCGTAATTAGAGAAATGTCGCAACAAGTGGTTAGATGGTAGTTAGTGGTGCTCTGATGTGCCACGTTATACAGCCTTGGGCCACCCGCCACCTTTAAAATTTTTACCAGGCCAGATATTTCTAAGTGAGTAGGTCCCTTCATGCTGGTGAAGGGTCATGACAGAGCCGACTCTACAACCTTTCAAGGTAGGTCCCTTCATGCTGGTGAAGGGTCATGACATAGCCGACTCTGGCCCTTCGAGGTAGGTCCCTTCATGCTGGTGAAGTCATAATGAGCCGACTCTACGACCCTTCAAGGGAGGTAGGTACCTTTATTCTGGTGAAGGATCATTCTTATTTAAAATATTTGTAAACATTATTCATAAACGAGTTTACTCTATCTTAGCGTTCCACAATATACTTAACTCAGTTCCTGATCAGCCGGGCTGTGGCTCGTACGTTGGTTTGCGTGCAGCCAGCAGCAACAGCCTGGTTGATCAGGCTCTGATCCACCAGGAGGCCTGGTCACAGACCGGGCCGCGGGGGCGTTGACCCCCGGAACTCTCTCCAGGTAAACTCCAGGTAAACCCATATCTCTTGAAAATAACGAATATCCCATCGTTCTCTCCGTCGACCTTAGGAAAGCTTTTCAATACGGTAGACCACAACACCCTACTTTTTAAATTACAGCTTTAGCGCACTTAAAGTCTTACCTTGACGACGAGCACCAACTTGTCTCCATCAGCCTCGTCAACTCGACCTATAAACATCGAGGTGCCTCAGAGCAGGGAGTGTCCTTGGCCCTCTGCTTTTCCTAATCTACATCGCAGTGCTGTATGGTCCTTTTTGGGTTTAATGCTTAACTTTATTATTATTATTATTAATCTGCATCCATGACCTTCCCAATGCATCTGTTTTCAGGTGATAACTTTGTCATCTCCCATTTAAACCAGGTTTCTTTCTTTATAACACTGATAACTAGAATTATTTCTGCATTCCATAATCCCAGTCCCCAAAGACAAGACAAGAAATTTTAGGTAAGATCCCATGTGGGGTGAGCTGGGAAGATGGGACAGGCGGAAAACAGCGTTGGAGATGAGTGTCCACAGTCGTAGAGAAAGTGTTAGGGCTTAACCCAGCAGCTAGGCGCTCGTGGGACGGACTGGAGAATCAGGAAGAGTAGGCTCAGTTTTTTTTTTTAGTTAAAATACAATACATAGCTTAACATAAAAACCCCTTAAACAAGGGTTGATATACATTTAATATAAATACATTATGAAACACAATCCCTCAGGACGTACAATAGCAAATAACAGACACAATATTAATAGACACAAAGAGGTTACACAAATATATACTAGAAAATATCGCTTGTGACAAAACATAACATTAAGAAAGATGGGTAATCTTAATCCTATTTACACAAGAACAACAACAAGGACATAACATGTAGGTGACCCCTGTAACAGGTTCAATAATATAATTAAATCCATAATCCCTTTAGGTATACACTATTTACATAATATTACTGTGACATATTGCCAATGCACAATACAATAAGAAGAATAAGATAAGATAAGATAAGATAAGATTTCGTTCGGATTTTTAATCCCCGGAGGGTTAGCCACCCAGGATAACCCAAGAAAGTCAGTGCGTCATCGAGGACTAACTTATTTCCATTGGGGTCCTTAATCTTGTCCCCCAGGATGCGACCCACACCAGTCGACTAACACCCAGGTACCTATTTGCTGCTAGGTGAACAGGACAACAGGTGTAAGGAAACGTGTCGAAATGTTTCCACCCGCCGGGAATCGAACCCGGGCCCTCCGTGTGTGAAGCGGGAGCTTTAGCCACCAGGCCACCGGGCCACGATAAATATCGGTTACTCACAACCTACACAAGTAATCAATAAATGAAAGAACCTACATCGCAATCTCATGATAAAACAAAGTACATACACTTACTCATCTAACCCCCCAGTACATAAGTTCCCTACAGTCACACGTACTCGCCTTACCACAAGTCTTACGAGTCAGCCACAAAACTAGAAAAGCCATAATCATTCCGCACTCATCTACAGGCTATACACATTATATAATATAGCAATAAAATGCTCGGTGCAAGCACATAAAACCCCGTTTGCCAGGCAAAGCCTAAAGGTGAATCAAGTACTTCAACAAAGAAAGAAGGCAGTAGATTCTGACATAAGACATCTATAACACATTATATAACTGCACCACTACATCCTCTCGCACAACCACATTTACCACAACCACACATTACACTGATACACACAGCAACACAGCCCCTGTGCATACCCAACCCCGGAGACGAGCCCGTTCCATCCCCTGAACTTCAACCCCTCCTCCCCCCTTTCACAACGCTAACAATGCTCTCACACTCATACTACGGTACCCTGCTGAAAAAGCCTGGTCCCAGCGACTTCCATATATTCCCCGATTACAACACAACTTTCTATAAATGGTCGCCGCCAACACCCTTTTGCGCACCTCCCAATCCCCATTCCCTCTCATCGCCCAGGATACAAAAACAAAATCTGCAATTATATATGTGATTGCACGTTGCACAGGCGCCTCGACGCCTCCCACGTCCAAACTTAACGCCCTCAATACTGATATCTCGCCTCCTCCCACTGTCCTCAGAACCTTTCCACTCCATTCCCTAATACTCCCCAAATTATCACAAAAATACACTACATGAAGCGCCGTCTCCTCATCCCCACACACCCTACACGCACCCTCCACCATCAACCCTCTTTCCTTAAGTGCAGCACCCGACGGCAGTATACCATGGAGAAAACAGAAAAATACCTCTCGCACATTTGGTCTCACGCGTGTGGAAATTTATTTGGTCCCTAAAGTTCCACAGGACAGATACGGCGTACAAAGGGGTCCCAGCCTAGCCGTAATGGAACGGCTGAGCTGGGTGGCCCTTAAACCCACCCAAACAAAAAGCGTTCTCCCCGAACATAAACACATTTCTCTCCCCGGGTTGGCGTGGTTGGTAAGCACTATTTAAGTTATAGATTTACCCTTCAGGGAAGGAGTAGGTAGTTTTACTGTTAGTATATTAATATTAGATTTACTAAGGCAACTGTAGATAATAATAATGTAGACCTAAGACCTTAACATAGGTAGTAATAGGCCGATAATGTAGGCAAACACTAGCATAAGTTAGCTAGGGAGAACTGGCAGCCCTAGTTTGAACGAAGAGACGAGGGTCTGGAAGAGAGACCAGCTCGTTCTTCTTAAGACAGACACCAACTGGACAAGACATGCCGTGATCAGCAGACGGCGCCCCCATGTGTCTTTACATTTGAGACGTGGGGAACTCTGGTAGAGGCACCTCGATGTACCGTAGATGACCTCCTCCATCAGGCCCATACAGTAAGACAAAACCTCCACTTTATCTCATAGATTTCTGGCCAGTGTCTGGGGAGTGTTGTGATAGAAACACAGGCCTTATCTCTAGGCTTTATTGAACATAGAATCTTCATAGTACTTCTGCAACAACAAAATATAATGACTAGTACATCTAATAATGGCTTCTACAGGGATGGTGATGTCTTGCATATGTCAAGAGAAAAGTTATAACTACAGGCCACATATTTAAACTCACCATGTAATCTGCATCGCTGATAAATGGATAAAGTAGGAGAGAATCACACACCATGTGTTGGTGCCCATGACACACACCAAACTGTTGTTGTTGTTAAGGGCCCCTAGAGGTGGTGCAGTATTATCCTGCTGCTGCTCCCCACAGGACCAGTATCACTACAATCTCCCCCTTCTAAAATATCAGAGACAGTAATCTCCCAAACTGTTAGGTGGGCGACGTACACGTCCCGACCTTCGTAGCCCTTGAGCCTCTTCACCAGGTTCGATATTTTCCAGCGGGGTTTGATTAACTGCTGGAGCAGAATCCTCTATTTCCATAGGGGTAGTCTCAAGGGGCTTTCCAGGAGAAAACGAAGCATCTTTCACATCTATTGGTGTATCTTGAGATTCCACACTAATAGGGATTTCAACTGGGGCTAAATGTCTTGTAGATACTGTAGTCTCTTCACCATTTTGGTAGCGAATGTGGGCGTAATGTGGATTAGCTTGCAGGAGCTCTACCTCTTCCACTAAAGGATCCGTCTTGTTCATCCTACGGTGACTCTTCAGGAGAACGGGTCCAGGATGACATAACCAAGTGGGCACGGAGGCTCCCGTAGAGGAACGACGTGAATAGTTGAGGAGTCTTTCATGAGGGGTTGCATTAGTAGCTGTGCACAGCAGTGATCTAATAGAGTGAAGAGCATCAGGTAGGACAGTTTGCCAGTGTTGAACAGGTAGATTGCACGACTTTAATGTCATTGTAACTGCCTTCCATATAGTACCATTGAACCGCTCCACTTGACCATTGCCTTGAGGGTTGTAGCTTGTTGTTCTGCTGCAGGCAATACCTTTGCTAGCCAAAAACTCCTGAAGTTCGTTACTCATGAACGAGGATCCCCTGTCTGAATGGATATAAGCTGGCATACCAAAAATAGAGAACAACTGTGAAAGACAACTAATAACAGTTGAAGCAGCCATATTTGCACAGGGGAATACAAAGGGAAACCTTGAATATTCATCTACTATGTTAAGGAAATACCTATTCTGATTTGTGCTTGGTAGAGGTCCTTTGAAATCTATATTCAATCTTTCGAAAGGCTGGGTGGATTTTATGAGATGAGTCTTCTCTGGCTGATGAAAGTTTGGCTTGCACTCTGCACATACTCTGCATGCTCTGATCACTTGTCGCACATCTTCCACTGAGTAGGGCATGTTCTTTGATTTGACAAAATGGTACAGGCGTGTAACTCCTGGGTGACACAAAGCCTTGTGGAGAGCTGAGAGTGATTGCAAATCATGACATGCTGCTCCACAGTGGGACCTAGAGAATGCATCAGGTGAGATGTTCTCTTGACCCGGTCGGTACAGAATATCAAAGTCATAACACGATAGTTCCATCCTCCAGCGTAATATCTTGTCATTCTTTATCCTACTTTTGTGCCTCTTGTCGAACATATACATCACGGACCGTTGGTCAGTCCTTATGGTGAAATGTCTACCAGTTAAATAATGCCTCCAGTGGCGAACTGCTTCTATGATGGCCTGGGCTTCCTTTTCTACAGCAGCATAACATTTCTCTGATCCTTGAAAAGTTCTCGAAAAGAAGGCTACTGGTCGTCCTGCCTGAGATAAGACTGCAGCAATGGCAATGTCAGATGCATCCGTTTCCACTTCGAATGGTAGGGACTCATCAATGGCTTGAACTACTGAGTTTTCAATGTCCTGTTTGAGAGTATGGAAAGCGGCTTCTGCTTCCTTTGTCACAGGAAATGTGGTAGCACTCAATGGGCGGACTTTACTTGAATAGTTGTAGATCCATTGTGAGTAATAAGCAAAGAGACCAAGAGTTCTTCGGAGTGACTTTTTGTCTTGAGGCATTGGAAGTTCCCATAGAGGTCGTAGTCGTTCAGGGTCTGGGAATATTGAACCTCCTTCCACTACATAACCAAGGATGCTAAGCCTTTTAGTTGAAAAAGTGCACTTTTCCTCATTGTAACTGATATTTTTCTTCTTGGCGGCTTCCAAAAACTTATCAAGGTTTGCATCATGTTCCTCCTGGGTCTTGCCACAAATGGTAACATTATCTAAATACGCGTAAGTTCCCATGAGTTGCTCTTCCTGAATGAGTGAATCCATAATTCGTTGGAAGCAGGCTACCCCATTGGTGACTCCAAAAGGGACTCTGTTAAACTGATACAGGCCATCACTAGCCTGAAACGCTGTGTATGGTTTATCTTCATTCCTTATAGGGACTTGATGATAGGCACTCTGCAGATCAATTGTGCTAAACACGTAGTACTGAGCAATTTTGTTCACTGTATCGTCAATTCGAGGTAGAGGGTACCCATCAAGAAGTGTAAATTTGTTGATTGTCTCAGAGTAATCGATAGCCAGTCTCCGTTTCCTATAACCATCTTTAACAACAACAACCTGTGCACGCCAAGGGGAATCACTCGGTTCTATAATACCCTCCTTCAGCAGCCTCTGAGTTTCTTTCTCAATGAACATCCGATCCTCATAAGAATAGCGGCGTGACTTAGCTGATATAGGATGGCAATCCGCGGTAAGATTTGCAAACAGCTTTGGTGGGTCTACCCTTAAAGTGCTAAGTCCACAGACAACAAGAGGAGGCAGTTCACCTCCATATGTTAAGGTGACACTACCATGCAGCTTCTGAAAGTCCTGACCAAGGATAACATCAGAGCACAGTTGTGGCAGAATAGCTAAATGTACATCTTGATAATCCTTTCCATTAACTCTGAGATTTACCTTACAAAACCCTAAGGTCTGAATAGAGAGATGTTGATGCCATGGAAACGGTACCTGATGAGTGATGTAGAGTCAAGGAGAGCCGTTTAACTAAGTCAAGGTTGATGAAACTCTCTGAGCTGCCACTATCAATAAGACCATCTACTTCTGTTCCTTTGATGAATACTTTCACAACTGCCTTTGACAGTGAATTTGGAGTAGCCGCAGAAGTCACTGTTGCTAGAGTCGCATGATCACTGGAATGTGTGGAGGCACTAGCTCTTGTTGATGCATTAGCACGACATACTTTAGCAAAGTGACCTTTCTTGTGGCATTTATGGCACATTGCTTCACGAACAGGACACTTTGGACGTGGATGTCTTGAAAAACCACAAAAGAAACACACCGTACCTGCTGCTGCTGTCACTGAGGCAGGTTCCCCAGTAACTTCATTGCAAGAGTCTTGGTCAGGAATTGCAGCACTTACCACTCGAGAAGGCTGAGTGGTACTGTATACTTCAGAATTCTTCTGGGCTGAATCTAGAGCTCTTGCCTGGTCAAAGGCAGCGGCTAAGTCGAGAGTTTTATTCTCCAATAAACGCTGCCTTATTATTGGTGATTGCAGGCCACTGATAAAAGCATCCCTGATGGACTCTTCACAATACTGAGCAGCTGTCACTGCTTGGAAGTGACAGTCCTTACCTAAAATTTTCAGTGCTTGAAAGTATTCCTCTAAGGACTCATCAATCTGCTGGCGGCGAGTTGCAAGGCGATAGCGTGCAAAGATTTCATTTGTAGGTTTAATATACTGAGACTTGAGGGTTTTGATAGCATCTTCGTAGGTATTACACTCAGAAATAGCCTCATATATCTTAGGTGACACAAAATTGATGAGCAGACTTAGTTTATCTAGATCTTCTTTAGGAAGGGCTCCCAAGAAGTTTTCGAAAGTCTTAAACCAGTGCTTCCATTCCTGAGCAGCCGTTGATAAGCTGGGGTCACAGTCTAGCCTCTCAGGTTTCAGTAAACGCTCCATGTTGTGATGTAGTCTAGCGCAGGATCACCACCAGGTAGCCCAGGATTCTATGTTCAATAAATTGTTGTGATAGAAACACAGGCCTTATCTCTAGGCTTTATTGAACATAGAATCTTCATAGTACTTCTGCAACAACAAAATATAATGACTAGTACATCTAATAATGGCTTCTACAGGGATGGTGATGTCTTGCATATGTCAAGAGAAAAGTTATAACTACAGGCCACATATTTAAACTCACCATGTAATCTGCATCGCTGATAAATGGATAAAGTAGGAGAGAATCACACACCATGTGTTGGTGCCCATGACACACACCAAACTGTTGTTGTTGTTAAGGGCCCCTAGAGGTGGTGCAGTATTATCCTGCTGCTGCTCCCCACAGGACCAGTATCACTACAGGGAGTTTGTGAGTGAGTTGATCTGTGGTCCTGTGTTGCAGCTGGGACTGCATGCCCAGTAAGTACCAGTGTCTCTTGTCTATGTAGAAGCTAGTGTCCGTGTCTGCATAGTTGTACTAGGGGATACACACCCTCTTGGATATAGGAATTTCTGAGGTGCAGGCAGGTCACTAATAACGATTGACGGTAACACGACGGTAAGCTGTCCAATATACAAAAAGAGTTAGAAACAGAAATACAAATAGCTAGAGCTTCATTTAAGGTTATTAATATAATATTCAAGAGGTTGCTAGTAGAATTGCAGTAAATCAACCATTCAAATCATTATGAAGCTGTGTGTAGTCTGTGGTCAGTCAAACAAACGGGCTTCCATATGGATAAATTGTCATTTTTGTGGAAATTGGTGTCACGCCCCTTGTGCAGATATCCCAGAACTAGCTACAAGCAGTATTAAAACAGAGAAGTGTTTCTGGGTATGCCCAAATGAGGAAAATCTGTGGACTAAAATCACAAGGGTATTAAAAGAGGACAACATCAAAGCTGCTTTCATAGAAAACCTGGAAGCTTTCTACAACAGATGGGAACATAAAAAGTCTGGGCTGAATGGTACTGCCCTTGATACTGGCCATGTAGTCACAAACTGTAAGGCTGGAGGTGATGTCCTGGGAGACAGTAATAGTAAAGCTGGAGGTGCTGTCCTGGGAGACAGTAATGGTGAAGCTGGAGGTGCTGTCCTGGGAGACAGAAATGGTGAAGCTGGAGATACTGTCCTGGGAGACAGTAATGGTGAAGCTGGAGATTTTGTCCAGGTAGTCGGGAATTATACGCAGGAAGGAATACATATAAATGACCTCATAGGGGACAGGAGCCATAGTAGGGAAACAAGTGTAGTCAAAGATAAGATAAAACCAATATTGCAAACTAGAAATACCGCAGGAAATAGCAAACAAGAGGACTCCAATAGCAATAGTGAGGATAAATTACCAAAAACAACTGGTGGGAGCTCCATTGTTGGTGCTAGGGAGGATAGAAGTAAGACAGGGAAACATGCACCAACAGGGAATACAGTCACAGAAACCCAAGGCAAGCGGAAACCAAGCCTGTGCACATACTATGCACTTGGTATCTGCTGGCATGGGAAATCTGGAAAAACAGATGGGACGTGCAACTATGACCACCCTAGAAAATGCCATGCCCATATGACAACAGGAAAATGCAAACTCCCTTCATGTAAGCTTTTTCACCCTGAAATGTGTACCTCTTCAGTACAGGAAAGACTGTGCTATAACTTAAATTGCCAGGCATACCATCTAAAGGGGACAAAAAGATACAAAACATCCAGGCCATGGGAAAACCTGGGTAGCCACAGCCACTCAAGAGGGAGAGGTTTTTTAGTGCCAGGAAGGAAAAAAAACTGGCAGGAAATGGCAGAAATCGTACACCAAATCCAGTCATTCCTGGAGTGGAACCACAGTCGATGGCCTCCACTCCAAACCAACAGATACAGATACTAATGCTGGAAAAAAAATCCCCCCCCCCCAGTACCAACAATACCACCAGTCCGATAACATTCTTCTTTGCAAATATACAGGGTCTAAAGCCAGCAACAAACAACAAAATACCTTTCATCCGTGGACTGCTTGCAGAGGCAAAGGCAATGTTCGCGGCTTTCACTGAGACCCACATAAAGGATCACTTGGACAACGAAATATGGATCCCAGGTTACAACCTATACAGATGTGACAGAGTGAACAGGCAAAAGGGGGGGGTTGGCCTGTACATTGCAGAGTCACTTGTTTGCACAGAACTGCTTAATGCCTCAAATGACGTAGTGGAAGTTTTAGCAGTAAAGGTCGAGAACCAAAACCTAGTCATTGTGGTAGTCTACAAGCCTCCGGATGCAACATCCCAGCAATTCCAGGAACAGCTGTTAAAAATTGACCACTGTCTGGAAAATCTTCCAGCTCCTGCACCCAACAACTTGCTCCTGGGGGATTTCAACTTAAGGCACCTAAAATGGAGGAATATAGCAAATAATATTGTTGCAGTAATAACACCAGGAGGCAGCTCTGATGAAAACTCACACTCACACGAGCTTTTAAATCTCTGCACAAAATTCAATTTAAACCAGCAAATAATAGAGCCTACTAGACTGGAGAATACACTAGACCTCATATTCACTAACAATGATGATCTGATAAGAAATGTCACCATATCAAAAACAATATACTCAGATCACAACATAATTGAGGTTCAGACATGTATGCGTGGAGCCCCAGACCAACAAAATGAGACTAGTCACGAGGGAGCATTCACCAAATTCAACTTCAATAACAAAAACATAAAGTGGGACCAAGTAAACCAAGTCCTAACCGATATAAGCTGGGAAGATATACTAAGCAACACAGACCCAAACTTATGCCTAGAACAGATTAACTCGGTGGCACTCGATGTATGCACAAGGCTTATTCCTCTAAGAAAAAGGAGGAGTAGATGTAAAATAGAAAGAGACAGGCGCTCCCATTACAGGCGACGGAAAAGAATAACAGAGCGGCTAAAAGAGGTCAATATATCTGAAATGCGCAGGGAGACACTGGTCAGAGAAATAGCAAGCATCGAACTTAAGCTAAAAGAATCCTTTAGGAGTCAGGAATCGCGGGAAGAACTAAAAGCTATAAATGAAATCGAAAGAAACCCAAAGTATTTCTTCTCCTATGCCAAATCAAAATCGAGAACAACGCCCAGTATTGGGCCCCTACTTAAACAAGATGGGTCCTACACAGATGACAGCAAGGAAATGAGTGAACTACTGAAGTCCCAATATGACTCAGTTTTTAGCAAGCCGCTAACCAGACTGAGAGTCGAAGATCAAAATGAATTTTTTATGAGAGAGCCACAAAATTTGATTAACACAAGCCTATCCGATGTTATCCTGACGCCAAATGACTTCGAACAGGCGATAAATGACATGCCCATGCACTCTGCCCCAGGGCCAGACTCATGGAACTCTGTGTTCATCAAGAACTGCAAGAAGCCCCTATCACGAGCCTTTTCCATCCTATGGAGAGGGAGCATGGACACGGGGGTCGTCCCTCAGTTACTAAAAACAACAGACATAGCCCCACTCCACAAAGGGGGCAGTAAAGCAACAGCAAAGAACTACAGACCAATAGCACTAACATCCCATATCATAAAAATCTTTGAAAGGGTCCTAAGAAGCAAGATCACCACCCATCTAGAAACCCATCAGTTACACAACCCAGGGCAACATGGGTTTAGAACAGGTCGCTCCTGTCTGTCTCAACTACTGGATCACTACGACAAGGTCCTAAATGCACTAGAAGACAAAAAGAATGCAGATGTAATATATACAGACTTTGCAAAAGCCTTCGACATGGCGTAATAGCGCACAAAATGCGCGCTAAAGAAATAACAGGAAAAGTCGGTCGATGGATCTATAATTTCCTCACTAACAGAACACAGAGAGTAGTCGTCAACAGAGTAAAGTCCGAGGCAGCTACGGTGAAAAGCTCTGTTCCACAAGGCACAGTACTAGCTCCCATCTTGTTCCTCATCCTCATATCCGACATAGACAAGGATGTCAGCCACAGCACCGTGTCTTCCTTTGCAGATGACACCCGAATCTGCATGACAGTGTCTTCCATTGCAGACACTGCAAGGCTCCAGGCGGACATCAACCAAATCTTTCAGTGGGCTGCAGAAAACAATATGAAGTTCAACGATGAGAAATTTCAATTACTCAGATATGGTAAACATGAGGAAATTAAATCTTCATCAGAGTACAAAACAAATTCTGGCCACAAAATAGAGCGAAACACCAACGTCAAAGACCTGGGAGTGATTATGTCGGAGGATCTCACCTTCAAGGACCATAACATTGTATCAATCGCATCTGCTAGAAAAATGACAGGATGGATAATGAGAACCTTCAAAACTAGGGAGGCCAAGCCCATGATGACACTCTTCAGGTCACTTGTTCTATCTAGGCTGGAATATTGCTGCACTCTAACAGCACCTTTCAAGGCAGGTGAAATTGCCGACCTAGAAAATGTACAGAGAACTTTCACGGCGCGCATAACGGAGATAAAACACCTCAATTACTGGGAGCGCTTGAGGTTTCTAAACCTGTATTCCCTGGAACGCAGGAGGGAGAGATACATGATTATATACACCTGGAAAATCCTAGAGGGACTAGTACCGAACTTGCACACGAAAATCACTCACTACGAAAGCAAAAGACTTGGCAGACGATGCACCATCCCCCAATGAAAAGCAGGGGTGTCACTAGCACGTTAAGAGACCATACAATAAGTGTCAGGGGCCCGAGACTGTTCATCTGCCTCCCAGCACACATAAGGGGGATTACCAACAGACCCCTGGCAGTCTTCAAGCTGGCACTGGACAAGCACCTAAAGTCAGTTCCTGATCAGCCGGGCTGTGGCTCGTACGTTGGTTTGCGTGCAGCCAGCAGCAACAGCCTGGTTGATCAGGCGCTGATCCACCAGGAGGCCTGGTCACAGACCTGGCCGCGGGGGCGTTGACCCCCGAAACTCTCTCCAGGTAAACTCCAGGTGAGGGGAAGTCCAAAGGGGCTAAGGCTAAGCTTAGGGAAGTTGAAGATCAGATACAGATACAGATACTACAGATACAGATACTAATGCTGGAAAAAAAATCCCCCCCCCCCAGTACCAACAATACCACCAGTCCGATAACATTCTTCTTTGCAAATATACAGGGTCTAAAGCCAGCAACAAACAACAAAATACCTTTCATCCGTGGACTGCTTGCAGAGGCAAAGGCAATGTTCGCGGCTTTCACTGAGACCCACATAAAGGATCACTTGGACAACGAAATATGGATCCCAGGTTACAACCTATACAGATGTGACAGAGTGAACAGGCAAAAGGGGGGGGTTGGCCTGTACATTGCAGAGTCACTTGTTTGCACAGAACTGCTTAATGCCTCAAATGACGTAGTGGAAGTTTTAGCAGTAAAGGTCGAGAACCAAAACCTAGTCATTGTGGTAGTCTACAAGCCTCCGGATGCAACATCCCAGCAATTCCAGGAACAGCTGTTAAAAATTGACCACTGTCTGGAAAATCTTCCAGCTCCTGCACCCAACAACTTGCTCCTGGGGGATTTCAACTTAAGGCACCTAAAATGGAGGAATATAGCAAATAATATTGTTGCAGTAATAACACCAGGAGGCAGAAAAAGGAGGAGTAGATGTAAAATAGAAAGAGACAGGCGCTCCCTTTACAGGCGACGGAAAAGAATAACAGAGCGGCTAAAAGAGGTCAATATATCTGAAATGCGCAGGGAGACACTGGTCAGAGAAATAGCAAGCATCGAACTTAAACTAAAAGAATCCTTTAGGAGTCAGGAATCGCGGGAAGAACTAAAAGCTATAAATGAAATCGAAAGAAACCCAAAGTATTTCTTCTCCTATGCCAAATCAAAATCGAGAACAACGTCCAGTATTGGGCCTCTACTTAAACAAGATGGGTCCTACACAGATGACAGCAAGGAAATAAGTGAGCTACTCAAGTCCCAATATGACTCAGTTTTTAGCAAGCCGCTAACCAGACTGAGAGTCGAAGATCAAAATGAATTTTTTATGAGAGAGCCACAAAATTTGATTAACACAAGCCTATCCGATGTTATCCTGACGCCAAATGACTTCGAACAGGCGATAAATGACATGCCCATGCACTCTGCCCCAGGGCCAGACTCATGGAACTCTGTGTTCATCAAGAACTGCAAGAAGCCCCTATCACGAGCCTTTTCCATCCTATGGAGAGGGAGCATGGACACGGGGGTCGTCCCTCAGTTACTAAAAACAACAGACATAGCCCCACTCCACAAAGGGGGCAGTAAAGCAACAGCAAAGAACTACAGACCAATAGCACTAACATCCCATATCATAAAAATCTTTGAAAGGGTCCTAAGAAGCAAGATCACCACCCATCTAGAAACCCATCAGTTACACAACCCAGGGCAACATGGGTTTAGAACAGGTCGCTCCTGTCTGTCTCAACTACTGGATCACTACGACAAGGTCCTAAATGCACTAGAAGACAAAAAGAATGCAGATGTAATATATACAGACTTTGCAAAAGCCTTCGACAAGTGTGACCATGGTGTAATAGCGCACAAAATGCGCGCTAAAGGAATAACAGGAAAAGTCGGTCGATGGATCTATAATTTCCTCACTAACAGAACACAGAGAGTAGTCGTCAACAGAGTAAAGTCCGAGGCAGCTACGGTGAAAAGCTCTGTTCCACAAGGCACAGTACTAGCTCCCATTTTGTTCCTCATCCTCATATCCGACATAGACAAGGATGTCAGCCACAGCACCGTGTCTTCCTTTGCGGATGACACCCGAATCTGCATGACAGTGTCTTCCATTGCAGACACTGCAAGGCTCCAGGCGGACATCAACCAAATCTTTCAGTGGGCTGCAGAAAACAATATGAAGTTCAACGATGAGAAATTTCAATTACTCAGATATGGTAAACATGAGGAAATTAAATCTTCATCAGAGTACAAAATAAATTCTGGCCACAAAATAGAGCGAAACACCAACGTCAAAGACCTGGGAGTGATTATGTCGGAGGATCTCACCTTCAAGGACCATAACATTGTATCAATCGCATCTGCTAGAAAAATGACAGGATGGATAATGAGAACCTTCAAAACTAGGGAGGCCAAGCCCATGATGACACTCTTCAGGTCACTTGTTCTATCTAGGCTGGAATATTGCTGCACTCTAACAGCACCTTTCAAGGCAGGTGAAATTGCCGACCTAGAAAATGTACAGAGAACTTTCACGGCACGCATAACGGAGATAAAACACCTCAATTACTGGGAGCGCTTGAGGTTTCTAAACCTGTATTCCCTGGAACGCAGGAGGGAGAGATACATGATTATATACACCTGGAAAATCCTAGAGGGACTAGTACCGAACTTGCACACGAAAATCACTCACTACGAAAGCAAAAGACTTGGCAGACGATGCACCATCCCCCCAATGAAAAGCAGGGGTGTCACTAGCACGTTAAGAGACCATACAATAAGTGTCAGGGGCCCGAGACTGTTCAACTGCCTCCCAGCACACATAAGGGGGATTACCAACAGACCCCTGGCAGTCTTCAAGCTGGCACTGGACAAGCACCTAAAGTCAGTTCCTGATCAGCCGGGCTGTGGCTCGTACGTTGGTTTGCGTGCAGCCAGCAGCAGCAGCCTGGTTGATCAGGCGCTGATCCACCAGGAGGCCTGGTCACAGACCGGGCCGCGGGGGCGTTGACCCCCGAAACTCTCTCCAGGTAAACTCCAGGTAAGTTAGTCCTTTATACATGCATGCAGGCGAGTTTCTTGCAACATCAATCATTTGTGAAAATCTGTCCTATAAGCCACTTGTGAGGCTGAGGTACCCACCTCAGAGCTCGGTGTCAACAGAGTTTGCCAGGGTAGGCGACTCACTTGGAGGCAGTCCACACAAATTTTCACAATGCGCATCAACCGTAATCTTTCCCATATATCCTTCCACGCATACATAGGGTAGATATGCTCAGCCTTTGCGACTACCTTCACCCTTACAACACGCTCTAAAACACCCACTCAAACTTTATTAGGGTCCCGGACATGCAGCAATGCCCGCAACACGTCTTCACACACCTTCATCTCCGACCCTCCCCACCACATTCGCACCTCTTCATGTAAGTCATTCACGCCCCTCCCCGCTTGACCCCGCACATGGCGTAACCCCCACTTCAAATAAATACACTTGACTCTTAACCGTAAATCAATCAACCCCAAACCTCCTCTGTTGACCGGTAAAGTAACCACACTCCTACTCAACCAATCACACCTGGAACCCCAAAGAAAATGGAAAACCCTTTTTAACAGCCTCATAACATCCGGACCTGCTAACGGATATACCGCTGCCACGTGCCAGACTTTACTGTATAACAACACATTCACAACAATCACACGCTGATGTATTGTCAAATGAGTTGGTCTCAACCCATCCAAGCACCCCACCACTCGATCCACAACAAGTCCAGAATTAACCATCCTCACCTCTCTTGCACTACCCATGTACGCTATCCCACACACTTTTATCCTGTCCACCATATTCCAACGTACATTCGATCCCCAACTCTCTCTTCCTACCCAATCTCCTAAGACCAATAATTTTGATTTTTCCACATTAACTCTTAAACCGGTAACCCCCGCAAAATTATCAATAGCATCTCCTACCGCACGTAAACATAAGAACATAAGAACATAAGAACGAAGGAACACTGCAGAAGGCCTACTGGCCCATGCGAGGCAGGTCCAAGTCTCCTACCGGCTTAAGCCAATGCACCCAACCTAGTCAGGTCAGGTCACATTGACTTAAGGGAGGAACACGGCAACCGACCTGGTAGCTCAAGCTATCAGGTCCAACTCACACCCACCCACATCCACTCATGTATTTATCCAACCTATTTTTAAAGCTACACAACGTTCTGGCCTCTATAACTGTTCTCGGGAGTTTGTTCCACTCATCCACAACTCTATTACCAAACCAGTACTTTCCTATATCCTTCCTGAATCTGAATTTTTCCAACTTAAAACCATTGCTGCGAGTCCTGTCTAGGCTAGATATTTTCAGCACACTATTTACATCCCCTTTATTTATTCCTGTCTTCCATTTATACACCTCAATCATATCACCCCTAATTCTACGTCTTTCTAGAGAGTGCAGATTCAGGGCCCTTAGTCTATCCTCATAGGGAAGGTTTCTGATACATGGGATCAACTTTGTCATCCTCCTTTGTACATTTTCCAGAGAATTTATATCCATTCTGTAATACGGTGACCAAAACTGTGCAGCATAATCTAAATGAGGCCTAACCAAGGATGTATAGAGTTGAAGAACAACCTGAGGACTCCTATTATTTATGCTTCTTGATATGAAGCCAAGGATTCTATTAGCTTTATTGCGAACACTTATGCACTGTTGTCTTGGTTTCAGATTACTGCTAACCAGAACTCCTAAATCTTTTTTGCAATCCGTAATATTAAGATCTACATAATTTAGTTTATATGTGGCATGGTTATTGTCCTGTCCAACATTTAGAACTTTGCATTTGTCTATATTAAACTGCATCTGCCACTTCTCCGACCACTGCATCAGTCTATTCAAATCTTCCTGGAGTGCTCGAATGTCCTCGTCAGAATGAATTCGACGGCCTATTTTCATGTCGCTCTTTATGCCCTCATCTATGTCGTTTATGTAGATTGTGAACAGCAGGGGGCCCAACACTGACCCCTGTGGAACACCGCTCGTGACACTTCCCCACTCCGATTTCTCCCCATTTATGCAAACTCTCTGCTGCCTATTTGTCAACCATGCCTCTATCCAGGAAAAAATTTCTCCTCCTATTCCATGGGCCTTAATTTTCCTCAATAGTCTCTGATGTGGGACCCTGTCAAAAGCCTTACTGAAGTCCATACACACAATATCATATTCATTACCATGATCTACCTCCTCAAATACCTTAGTGAAAAAAGTTAATAAATTCGTAAGGCAGGAACGCCCCTTTGTAAAACCATGCTGAGATTCGTTGATTAATTTATGCTTTTCAAGGTGGCTACGAACTGCCTCGGCAATTACTGATTCCATAAATTTTCCCACTATGGAGGTTAGGCTTATTGGTCTATAGTTCGAAGCTAAGGACCTGTCACCTGTTTTGAAAATAGGTATCACATTTGCCATTTTCCACTTATCTGGCACCATGCCAGTTTGTAGTGATATGTTGAAAAGATTAGCCAAAGGTGTGCTAAGCTCCTCTTTACATTCCTTTAGAACCCTTGCATACAGTTCATCAGGGCCTGGGAATTTGTTAGGTTTTAATTTATCAATTTCCCTAAGGACCATGTCACTTGTGACCCTAATCGTGCACAGTTTATTATCGTCCTGTTCTACATAATTTATCATTACTGGAATATCGCTGGTATCCTCCTGTGTAAAAACTGAGAGGAAGTATGTGTTAAAAATTCTACACATTTCCTTATCACTGTCAGTGAGCTGACCCGAGGAACTTTTGAGTGGGCCTATCTTGTCCCTGATCTTACTTCTGTATACCTGAAAGAATCCTTTTGGGTTAGTCTTCGATTCTCTTGCAACTTTAACCTCATAATCTCTTTTTGCTTTTCTAATTCCCTTTTTTATTTCTCTCTTTAACTGAATATATCGATTTCTTAATTGCCCCTCTCCTCTTTTGATTTGCCTATATATGCCTCTCTTTTGACCAATCAGATATTTTAATCTATTGTTCATCCATTTTGGATCATTTTTGTTTGATCTGATTTCCCTATTTGGAACATAATTTGACTGAGCAGCTAGAACTATGCCCTGGAAAGCATCATATCGGCAATCATCACCATCTACCTGACCCTTAGTCAGGTCATTCCAGTTCAGCCCACCTAAGTAATTTTTCAGTCCTATGAAATCAGCCAAGCGAAAGTCAGGGACGGAGACTTGATTGCCATTATCAGGGGAATTCCATGATATATTAAAACTGAGTGATTTGTGATCACTTTCCCCAAGCTCATCATTAACCTCAAGATTATTAATTAGTGTTTCCCTACTGGCAAGAACCAAGTCAAGGAGGTTATTTCCCCTAGTTGGCTCTGTCACAAACTGTTTTAAAAAACAATCCTGGATCGTATCAAGAAAGTCACCTGACTCTAAATTTCCTGTCAAATTGCTCCAGTCAATCTGTCTATAGTTGAAATCTCCCATTAGCACAACATTTTCATATGTAGATGCCTTACGAATTTCGTCCCATAGAAGTTTACTGCACTCCCTATCAAGATTTGGGGCCCTGTAAATCACACCCAAAATTAGTTTTTCTCGGCCCTCGAGAAGCTGTAACCAAACAAATTCAGTGGCTGACGCTTCTAATTTAATATCTTGTCTAACACAACAATTTAAATTGTCTCTGACATACATCGCTACTCCACCACCTTTCCTGTTGACCCTGTCAGTGTGGAATAATTTATAGCCTTGTATGTGACATTCAGAGGGCATCTCTCTATCTTTCAGATTGAGCCAGGTCTCTGTTATAGCAATAATATCTATGTTTCCTGCACTTGCAATTAATCTTAGCTCATCTATCTTATTTCTTACACTCCTGCTATTAGTATAGTAAACCTTAAGGGAGCTAGTCCCTTGCTGCCCTCTGCTGTCCCCCTTTGTTTGCTGACCTGATCTATTGTCTTTATTTATAACTTCATGCTGAATGCCTTTTATACATTTACTGTTTCCAACCCTAGTGTTGCAACCTGCTTGTTTCCCACACACACCCATACCTCTATCTTCCATCAGTTTAAAATCATAGGCATTTCACCAATGGCCTTCTCAATCGAGTCTGCAAGTGCTACCACCCCAGCCCCAGAGAGATGTACCCCATCCCTTGCATACATATCATGTTTGCCATAAAAGTTGTTCCAGTTGTCAATGAATGGGATTGCAAGTTCCTTGCAGTATCTGTCTAGCCAGCAATTTACACCAATTGCCCTAGACAACCATTCATTTCCTACTCCCCTTCTAGGCAAGATGCTACATATGATTGGGATCCCTCC